>NC_060149.1:59945483-60265233 GCF_021461385.2 Schistocerca piceifrons
ATGTGTCACCTCATTAGATCACAGTAAAGTAAAAGTACTTAAGGGACCAGATCCGTGGAAAATCGCTAATATCCATTATATTACAGAAGAGCATTAAGCACTATCTCACCAAAAGCGTGATAACAAAGTAAGTCCCTTTCGGAGGAAACACATGAAAAATTAATAATTCCCATTATCTAAGGAAGTAAAATGTGAAAATAAATGAAGAGTTTAAGATTTCATTACAATGCTTTTATGTGTGCGCAAGGTCAGGATAACACACAGACTTAATATTGTTCCCAATAGTGTATCTCCAACACAATGTTATACAACCCGGTTAGAATGATTATTAATAAACTGTTCTCTGTGACTACAATTGAAACTAGAAAGACTGAAGGAAAAGACCAGAAACATCACTGGTTGACTTATCAATAGAAAATGGGGATCGGCTAGAACTTTATTTTTTTCTCTATTACAACAAAGTTCAAGAAAAAATATACGTCTTGTCAGCTGCTCTCATGGGTTTACAAGTTTCGAATAATCAGTGGACCGAGAATGGCATAACATAAAATTATAGGCACGGAGAAATACGCAGGTAAAACTCTACAAAAGATAAAGAAAATGTAAATCTCCATATCAACACGACAACTAAAATTATCCTCTTCCAATTCACAAAACTTCACACAAACGAAAGGAATGGATACAGTGAATTTATAATCAGTTCACAAAATTACAAAATGGTTGAAAGCTCGAATGCGGATCGACATGACGGAAGCGCATGTACGTAAACAAACTTCAGACTGACCGACTATTCGCATCCGCGTGGGTACAAGGCAGGGAAGGCGATAGGCGTACGTGACGTCAATGAACGTGATGGCGGCCTCGATGAGTAAGGGGAAGGAGAGGTAAAACTCTGCAAGGCACAGGTGCGACAGCTGGCAAAGGGTGGAGAACGCGGTATCCCGATGAGCAGAGGAAAGCGGAGAAAAGAGGAACGGCTCGCTATTACTGAAGGTGTGCTGCGTGAGTTTGGGAAGCAGAGTGGGGAAGTGGGGCCTAGCGTAGCGGCTCGTAGAGGGGAAAGGGGAAGTACGCGGCGAGTGCTCCTTCTTAAAGGACAGCTGGGAACGTGTTCAGCAGTATGACGTTAAGTACGCGTAAAAACAGAAAAAAACACTGTTGTCTGACAGGAAGTTAGACACCAATAACAGTCAACACAGATTGGCACCAAATTTGTACATGAGAAGATCGTAAGTTTTGTAAGACGAAAACGATCCGAAGCGAGCCTTCGTAAACACGAAGGTTCCCTTCAGATTATTAGTACATTACTTGTATTAATTCTGAAGCGGAAACAGAAAGGCAGAGGGTATCTCTCTGTTAAATTTTAGGAAACACAAAATTCAGGAAATTCTGACCCTCGGTTTTAGATCCACATATAAACCGCCATAGAGTCGCCTCAAAACAAACACAAAATTGCAATACATAAGGACCGAGGTGCCATTCGGAGTACTGTAGTTAAGGCTGTAGTCAAAAATTATGCTGGTTAAGACATGAGCGGGGAAAGTGAGCTTATTATTTCACTTTACAAAGGTTAGAAAAAATTTATGAACAAAACAGGAAGAAATGGTCAGCTCAGTGGACATAAGAATTAAAAACGCGCAATTATTTTTAACGCTTGGAAGAAAAATATGGAAATAAAGTCTGTAAATTGAGAATGGAATCAGCTCGGCTAGAGAGCAGTGGAACATTAGTTACAGAAGACTCGTGAAAATTCGAAGTATAACAGTCCATTGAACAGTAAAAGACAAACAGAATACATACCACAAAAAGAGTCTGCAGATGCTACGAGGGTTGTCCAGAAAGTAATGCAGCGCATTTCTTTTTCTCAGCCGAAAACAATGCTACAAACACAAAACATTACACATGTATTGTTTGAAGTTTCCTGAGTGAGAACGCCAGTTTTCGTCACTTTCGACAGATAGCGTACCTGCAGGACAGTTTCAAAATGGCGTCTGTAGATGAAGTACGTTACAAGCATTGAATTTCTCAGTGCACGGAAACAGACTGTGGGGAATATTCACAAACGCTTGCGCAAAGTCCACTGTGCATTTGTTGTCGACAGAAGTCCAGTAAATCGCCGGGCACAGAGGGAGAGGTCACCAGAAGGTGGATCGGCGGAGCTCCACAATTTGGAGCGGTCGGTGAGACCATCCACGGCTGTCACACCTGACATGTTGCAGCGAGCTGATGTTTGGGCCATTAAAGGATGCCATTCGTGGAAGACATTGTGAGGACGATGAGAAGGTGATTCACACAGTGAAGCAATGGCTCCGTCACCAGGACATGGATTTGTACCGCCAGGGCACACGCGCCCATGTTTCGCGCTGGAGGACGGCCATAGAACGGGATGGATATTACGTGGAAAAATAGGGTGTGTAGATAAGACACCATTCTTTCATGTGTGTAATTCTCATTACGTTCAATAAAGAACTGTTGAAGAACAAAATGAGGTGCATTACTTTATGTGCAACCCTTGCATAATTGATAACAAAATGAAACACTAAACAAAGGAGACTTGTAAAAAGCAGCACTGTAGGAAAGCTTTAGAGAGGTAAAGCTAATGCATTCCTTCGACAGACAAAACAAAATTCTTGTCACTGAAAGAGATCTACAAGTGAAACACAGTACATTGAACTTCTACAACAAAGCTGAATAATGCAAATTTCCTAATTTAATCAAATGACAAAGATCTATACAGTAGGTGAGACAAGGTACTTTTAAACACCTCAAAATAATCATAAATTTATTTATTTATTTACACGTCAAGTTCTGTAAGACCAAATTAAGGAGCAAATCTCCGAGATCATGGAACGTGTCAGTACATGAAATCACAACATAAAAGTAATAACAGATAATAATAAATGTTTATGAACCCGAAAAAAGTCACTCCATAAGTATAAGTAAACGCAGTCAATAATACAAGAAGAATCAGCTTAATACTTCAAGGGACTCCTCGACAGAGTAGAAGCAGTGACACATGAGTTTCGATTTGAAAGCGCGTCGATTACTGCTATGATTTTTTAATTCGAGTAGTAGCTTACTGAAAATGGATGCACCAGAATACTGCACACCTTTTTGCACAAGAGTTAAGGAAGTCCGATCCAAATGCAGGTTCGATTTCTGCCGAGTATTAACAGAGTGAAAGCTGGTTATTGTTGGGAATAAGCTAATATTATTAACAAGAAATGACAGTAAGGAATATATATATTGAGGCCATTGTCAAAATATCTAGACTCGTGAATAGGGGTCTACAAGAGGTTCGTGAACTTACACCACTTATTGCCCAAACCACCCGCTTCTGAGCGAAACATATCCTTTTAGAATGGGAAGAGTTACCCCAAAATATAGTACCATACGACATAAGCGAATGAAAATAAGCAAAGTAGACTAATTTTCGTGTCGAACGATCACTCACTTCAGATTCCGTTCGAATAGTAAAAATGACAGTATTAAGCTTTTCTTTGAACGAAATCCTGAAAATGGGCTTTCCACGACAGCTTACGATTTATCTGAACACCTAAAAATTTGAACTGTTCAGTTTCACTAATCATATGCCCGTTCTGTGAAATTAAAACGTCAGGTTTTGTTGAATTGTGTGTCAGAAACTGTAAAAACTGAGTCTTATTGTGATTTAGCGTTAGTTTATTTTCTACAAGCTATGAACTTAGGTCATGTACTGCACTATTTGAAACCGAGCCAATGTTGCATAGAACATCCTTTACTACCAAGCTAGTGTTCATCAGCAAACAGAAATATTTTAGAGTTACCTGTAATACTAGAGGGCATATCTTTTATATAAATAAGGAACATGAGTGGCCCCAACACTGATCCCTGGGGCACCACCTACTTGACAATACCCCACTCAGATCCCACACCACAGCCATTATAAACATTGTGAATAATGTCCTTTTGCTGCCTGTTAATAAAGTTAGTGATGAACCAATTGTGAGCTACTCCCCATAAGTTCTGGAGCAATGTTTTGTGATCAATACAATCAAATGCCTTACCTAAATCAAAAAATATACCAAGCGTTCGAAACCTTTTGTTTAGCACATCCAGTACCTCGCAGAGAAAAGAGAATATAGCATTTTCAGTAGTTAAACGACTTCTAAAGCCGAACTGTACATTTGATAGTAAATCGTGTGATATGAAATAATCAATTATCCTTACATACACAGCTTTTTCAGTAACTTTGCAAACACTGATGGCATAGAAATAGGTCAAAACTATCTACATTATCTCTTTACCTCTTTTTATAAAGTGGCTTTACTATTGAGTACTTTAAGCGTTTAGGAAACTGAACACACCTAAAGGAAAAATTACAAATATGGCTAAATACAGGGCTAACACATGCAGCACAGTACTTTAATATTTTTCCAGGCACTCCATCAGAACCATGAGAGTCCTTAGCCTCCAATGATATACTTATTGACTCAATTTCCCTCTTGTCTGTATAACAGACGAGTATTCAGACATCAATCTCGGAGAGAAATTTGCTAAGAAAGTTATATGATTTCCTGTAGAGATTAAATTTTTATTTAATTCACCAACAATGCTCAGAAAATAATTGTTACATACTGTACATATATCTGATTTATCAATAACAGAAATATTTTACTACGAACTGACTTTATATCGTCGACCTTGTACTGCTGACTAGACACTTCCTTCACAACTGACCATATGGTTTTAATTTTATCCCGTAAATTAGTTATTCTATTTGCATGCCACATACTGTTTGCCTTCATAGTAACATTTTAAGCACCTTACAATAGTGTTTGTAATGGGCTACTGTAGCTTGATTGTGACTACTTCTAACATTTTGATATAATTCCCGCTTTATTCTACAAGATATCCTTATCCCGCTGCCGGCCGAAGTGGCCGTGCGGTTCTAGGCGCTGCAGTCTGGAACCGCGAGACCGCTACGGTTGCAGGTTCGAATCCTGCCTCGGGAATGGGTGTATGTGATGTCCTTAGGTTAGTTAGGTTTAACTAGTTCTAAGTTCTAGGGGACTAATGACCTCAGAAGTTGAGTCCCATAGTGCTCTGAGCGATTTGAACCATTTGAACCTTATCCCACTAGTCAGCCACCTGGGCTGCCTATTACAGCTAGTACCCCGTTTAGAACGTTGAAATGGCAAGCAACTCTGAAAGAGCATGAGACATTTGTTAAGGAAAGCACTGTATTTATCAGCTATGTTATCGGCACTATAAATATCCTGCCACTCTTGTTCCTTGACAACGTTTAAGAAACTCTCTATTGCTGTTGGATTAACTTTCCTACATAGTTCGTAATTAAATTAGACACTGGTTTGAATACGAAAACCTTTTAGTATTAAAATTTGTGCGCCATGATCTGAAATGCTATTCATGCCTTTACTAACAGAATGCCCATCTAGTAATGCAGAATGAATAAAAATATTGTCTATGGCTGTTCTACTGTTCCCCTGCACCCTAGTTAGAAAAAAACACTGTCTGCATCAGTTCATATGAATTTAGGAGATCTACTAACATCCGTTTTCTTGCACCATCATATACAAAATTTATATTGAAGTTACCACATGTAACTAATTTCTGGCACTTCCTACAAAGTGAATCAAGAACACTTTCTAGCTTTTCTAGCTTGAGCACAAATGCTCTGAAGTCGGAGTTAGGGGACCTATAAACAACGACAATTAGAAGTTTAGTTTCAGTAAATTCAACTGCCCCTGCACAAGATTCAAATATCTGTTCAGTGCAGTGTTGTGTTACATCTATGGCCTCAAATGGAATACTGTTTTTTACGTACATAGCCTCTGCCTCACCCCTCAAGAAACTCCTTGAGAAACAGCCAGTTAATCTGTATCCTGGTGAAGGAAGCGTCTGAATTGTCAAATTATTTAAGTGGTGCTCTGATATATCAATAATTTCAGAGTCGACATGTATAAGCAGTTCACTAACTTTATCTCTAATACCTCATATTCTCATGAAATATGCTAATTCCTTCTCTGCTTGGAAACATTACATCCTCGGAAGGTGAGCCCTTAGTTTGAGGGACTTCGTTTAAGTAGGTCTACCTGTCAGTTATCAGTTAAATTTTCTGTATAATGCAAATAGGCATGCATCTGGGCCTTCTTTCTCATAAAAACTATTAACGTTTACAATCATTTAAAATTTATACACTTTATAATAATCAACTCAGCCAGTACTTTATCCCAAATAAATTCTTAATTAAAGAAAACCTACAACTGAAAACACAGGCAGTACACAAAATCGCTTTCAAAAGATGATAGATACGTTTGCTGCAAAATTCATTATAGTTTATGCTCACGCAAAACCTGTACAATAAATGACTTATAAATCATATGAAAATTAGATTTAATTATGACAGACAAGACGAAGAAGCGGATGAGAAGTGTTAGTGTGTGGGTGTGTGGTTGGCTTACCACAAGGCGACAGCTGTGCCAATCAACGTAGTTGCACCAAGCGGTCTCTGCTTATAGTAAACGTTCACAGGCAGCAGAAGCTGCAACTTCAACGACTCCAAAAAACACATTGTTGTCTCAACTAGAAAAGCCTGCGCAGTAAAATGAACCTTAGTTAACGGATCTGCTCTGACATCTAGGGGCGGCAGCATAAAATAGACCGTTTAACATTACTGAACCATCTTCTCTCATACAGTTAGCAGCATAATTAACGTTCATTGTATCCTCCTCAGCTTCCACCACAAAACATTATCTGTACAACAGAAAGAGCATCATTTCAAACAACTGACACAGGAACTATACGTAGCCAAAAGCCATCATATATCGTGACTTAACAAGTTACGGGAGTACATCAGATCAGTTCTCTTTCACCATTCATTATAACTCTTATCACGGCACATCACTTACTACATCATAGCTTAGTGCACTAAGTTAACTAGTTAGACAACTACCACTTACGAAAAACTGACTGCATGGACAGGAAAAGAATGAAAGGTCGGGAAAGAAAATGTAGAGAGACGCAGAAAGAAGAAATGTCAGAAAAAGTCCAATCTCTTCGTTCCGCAATCTGGCATGTCCCACAGCGTCCTATCGGTTTCGGCAACACAAGTGAAAATCGTGCTTGGGGCCTCAAGTCACCTAGTAACACTAGTAATCCGATAGACTATACCGGGACGGTCAGAATGTAGTAGTCTGCCGCTTTTCTTACAAGGCCCAGGTGCGGATTTCGCGTCTGTGCGTGGTCTTGCAACAAAAATACACTACCATCACGATTCAAGAGATTTAGTGCTCCAGTTATTTCGTAAACTTTGCAGACGCGGTTTGGAGGCGCAGGAAATTACAGAACGTTTAAGGCAGTCACGTCTGTGGGGCGAGGAGTAGGAGCCTACTTTCATCAGGGGGCATAGAAGTGATGCTTATAGGAAACATGAAAGAAAATACAAAGGATCGTGACGCGAAAGTGAAATAGAAGAAAATCTCACAAGCGTCTGGGAGAGGCTGTGGTTCTCAAGCACATTTTGCAAACTGCAAATCCCTGGAGATTACCTGAGAACAACTAAGCATGAAATACTTAAACGACAGTAGAATTTAAAACAAGGATAAGAAATCTGCTGCAATATACAGGTCTCATGGAAGTATGTGTCTCAATTACACAGGCATTAACTATCCACCCACAAACATCTGGAGTGGTTATCTACGAAAATTACACATTCAGTATACCACCCAACAACAAAACTCACAAAAATTTAAAGTTCAAATCGTACTTCATAAAGATACCTGCAAACAACAGGCAGACTTCATAAGTTGCGAAATTTAACTGAACTCTAATATTTACTGATCTGAGTGTCCCTGTTCGCTATCTAAGTTCTTCTCTGAACTGATGGCTACGGTGCCTCAGTACACAGCAACACTTACAGTACACTTGTCGCATCGCGACGCGCAGAATGCGGCGGCGGCGAGGGGTGTCGGCGGTATCCGAGCAGCAGCGGCATAGCCTGCGCAGAGGCGGCTGGTTGTGTGGCAGCGAAAGTGTGAGACGGTGATGGCAGCAGGGTGGTGCTCGGTGTGGCGCCTGTGGGTCGCGCAGCTCGTCGACAGCAACGGCAGGACCGCGACGTCGACATCTCGGCCAGTGGTTCCCAACAGAGCTACCGCGCAATTTTGTCGCGCGGCAGCGCCGTGGTTAATATGGAAATGACTTCAACGGCGCGGCACAGCCGACCTTGCGTCGCGATTTGTAGCCGTCACACCTGAACCGCCAGCGCGTGCAGCGCTGCAGGTCCGCGCCGCCAATCACAGAACTCGCTGAGCGTGACGTTAGGTGCAGAACACCGGCCATACGAACTTCTGTCGAAGCGCTGGCGCGGACGGAGCAGCAGCTATGAAATGCTTATCATCCGACTGTAAGGAAAATATTTGGCGAAAAAAAATTGATACTTCCGCATCTTAGAGCCTGATACCCTTGCTCGATAATGGATTGATTTTCCTTTTGTTTTTCGTCGTGGATACTTGCTGTATCGCTTTTAAGTAAAGCACTACACGGAATGTAATTTAGTGTGCCTAGGTAAAATCACACTGCGTAGACTTCGCTTACAGTTCATTTTAGTTAATACATTATTGCATGTGAAATTTAACCAATGTAACAAAAACTGTTTTCTAGAGTTGAGTGCAGAACGATAGCTATCACAGTTCTCTACATATTAAATGACATATCAGCGGACGGTCCACGCGCGTGGTGTGTGCGGTGCGACCAGAACTATGCCCTGATCGTCGAAAATCATGTGGTTGTAACAGCCACAGATTTCGTAAACGTTTCACGATATCGAAATATGGTTGTCTGCAAATGATAGAGTCATATATTTTGTTGCACGATAGATACGCTCAACCATTTTATCTATCAAGATATGAGGAATTAGCTATATCTTCATTTTCAAAAACAATTACAATCGCTGAAAAGAGGAAAGGCCTCTGGACTTGATGGGATACCAGGTTCGATTTCACACAGAGTGCGCGAAGGAATTTGCCCCCCTTCTTTCATCGATGTACCGTAGGTCTCTAGGAGAGCGTAGTGTTCTAAAAGATTGGAAAGGGGCACAGGTCATCCCCGTTTTCAAGAAAGGACGTCGAACAGATGAGTAGAACTATAGACCTATATCTCTAACATCGATCAGTTGTAGAATTTTGGAACACGTTTTATGTTCGAGTATAATGACTTTTCTGGAGACTAGAAATCTATTCTGTAGGAAACAGCATCGGTTTCGAAGAAGACGATCGTGTGAAACCCAGCTCGCGCTATTCGTCTACGAGACTCAGAAGGCCATAGACACGGGTTCGCAGGTAGATGCCGTGTTTCTTGACTTCCGCAAGGCGTTTGATACCATTCCCCACAGTCGTTTAATGAACAAAGTAAGATCATATGGACTATCAGACCAATTGTGTGATTGGATTGAAGAGTTCCTAGATAACAGAACGCAGCATGTCGTTCTCAGTGGAGAGAAGTCTTCGGAAGTAGGGGTGATTCTAGGTGTGCCGCAGGGGAGTGTCGTAGGACCGTTGCTGCTCAAAATATACATGGTGTTACCAAAAAGATACGGCCAAACTTTCAGGAAACATTCCTCACACACAGAGAAAGAAAATATGTTATGTGGACATGTGTCCGGAAACACTTACTTTCCATGTTAGCGTTCATTTTATTACCTCTCTTCAAATCACATTAATCATGGACTGGAAACACACAGCAACAGAACGTACCAGCGTGACTTCAAACACTTTGTTACAGGAAATGTTCAAAATGTCCTCCATTAGCGAGGATACATGCATCCACCCTCCGTCGCATGGAATCCCTGATGCGCTGATGCAGCCCTGGAGAATGGCGTATTGTATCACAGCCGTCCACAATACGAGCAAGAAGAGTCTCTACATTTGGTACCGGGGTTGCCCCCATAAATGAAAATCAAGAGGGTTGAGGTCAGGAGGGCGTGGAGGCCATGGAATTGGTCCGCCTCTACCAATCCATCGCTCACCGAATCTGTTGTTGAGAAGCGACTGAAATGTGCAGGAGCTCCATCGTGCATGAACCACATGTTGTGTCGTACTTGTAAAGGCATATGTTGTAGCAGCACACGTAGAGTACCCAGTATGAAATCATGATAACGTGCTCCATTGAGCGTAGGTGGAAGAACATGGATCCCAATCGAGACATCATCAACAATGACTGCCCAAACGTTCACAGAAAATCTGTGTTGATGACGTGATTGCACAATTGCGTGCGGATTCTTGTCAGCCCACACATGTTGATTGTGAAAATTTACAATTCAATCACGTTGGAATGAAGCCTCATCCGTAAAGAGAACATTTGCACTGAAATGAGGATTGAAACATTGTTGGATGAACCATTCGCCGAAGTGTACCCGTGGAGGCCAATCAGCTGCTGATAGTGCCTGCACACGCTGTACATGGTACGGAAACAACTGGTTCTCCCGTAGCACTCTCCATACAGTGACGTGGTCAACGTTACCTTGTACAGCAGCAACTTCTCTGACGCTGACATTAGGGTTATCGTCAACTGCACGAAGAATTGCCTCGTCCATTGCAGGTGTCCTCGTCGTTCTAGGTCTTACCCAGTCGCGAGTCATAGGCTGGAATGTTCCGTGCTCCCTAAGGCGCCGATCAATTGCTTCGAACGTCTTCCTGTCGGGACACCTTCGTTCTGGAAATCTGTCTCGACACAAACGTACCACGCCACGGCTATTGCCCCGTGCTAATCCATACATCAAATGGGCATCTGCCAACTCCGCATTTGTAAACATTGCACTGACTGCAAAACCACATTCGTGATGAACACTAACCTGTTGATGCTACGTACTGATGTGTTTGATGCTACTACTGTAGAGCAATGAGTCGCATGTCAACACAAGCACCGAAGTCAACATTACCTTCCTTCAATTGGGCCAACTGGCGGTGAATCGAGGAAGTACAGTACATACTGACGAAACTAAATTGAGCTCTAACATGGAAATTAAGCGTTTCCGGACACATGTCCACATAACATCTTTTCTTTATTTTTGTGTGAGGAATGTTTCCTGAAAGTTTGGCCGCACCTTTTTGTAACTCCCTGTATATAAATGACCTTGTGGATAACATCGGAGTCCGCAGTTCGTGGTCGTGGGGTAGCGTTCTCGATTCCGACGCCCGGGTTCTCGGGTTCGATTCCCGGCGGGGTCAGGGATTTTCTCTGCCTCGTGATGACTGCGTGTTGTGTGATGTCCTTATGTTAGTTAGGTTTAAGTAGTTCTAAATTCCAGGGGACTGATGACCATAGATGTTAAGTCCCATAGTGCTCAGAGCCATTTGAACCTTTTTTTTTTTATAACATCGGAATTTCACTCAGGTTTTTTCCGGATGATGTTGTAGTATATCGAGAGGTTATACCAATGGAAAATTGTAGTGAAATGCAGGAGGATCTGCAATGAATTGACGCATGGTGCAGGGAATGGCAATTCAATCTCAATGTAGACAAGTGAAACGTGCTGCGAATACATAGAAAGACAGATCCTTTATCATTTAGCTACAATATAGCAGGTCAGCAACTGGAAGCAGTTAATTCCGTAAATTATCTGGGAGTAGGCATTAGGAGTGATTTAAAATGGAATGACCATATAAAATTAATCGTCGGTAAATCAGATGCCAAACTGACATTCATTGGAAGCATCATCAGGAAATGCAATCCGGAAACAAAGGAAGTAGGTTACAGCACACTCGTTCGCCCACTGCTTGAATACTGCTCACCGGTGTGAGATCCGTGCCAGATAGGGTTGACAGAAGAGATAAAGAAGATCCAACGGAGAGCAGCGCGCTTCGTTACAGGATCATTTAGTAACCGCGGAAGAGTTACGGAGATGATAGATAAACTCCAGTGGAAGACTCTGCAAGAGAGACGCTCAGTAGCTCGTTATGAGCTTTTGTTGAAGTTTCGAAAACATACCTTCACCGAGGAGTCAAGCAGTATATTGCCCTCTCCTACGTATATCTCGCGAAGAGACCATGAGGATAAAATCAGAGAGATTAGAGCCTACATGGAGGCATACCGACAATCTTTCTTTCGTCGAACAATAAGAGACTGGAATAGAAGGGAGAACCGATAGAGGTACTCAAGGTACCCTAAACCACAAACTGTCAGGTGGCTTGTGGAGTATGGCTATAGATGTAGATGTAGATCAATGAATTTTTTAAAGGGCATTTAACATTAAGTGAAATGAGATGTACAGGAACATGGCACACATTTATTTCCCAGCCTCTGGCGGCGACTGGGACCATCCGTCTGAACAGTTTGGATTCGCTTCCCACCTGTCGGCCGAACTCCGAGTCCTACGGATCACGGAACATGTCAGCATGGGTTTTAACTCCGCCATGTCGACGCCAGCGGTTTTTCTGGACCTGCAAAACGCGTATGACAAGATCTGACAGGACAATCTTGTGTACAAAATGCTGACACAGACGACCATCCCCAGCATCTATGTGAATATCGTGGACAATTTCCTCCACGATCGGACTTACTTGGTTACTCAGCAAGGTTGACGCTGCAGAATACGTCATATGTCCAAGGGTACCCCTCAGGGCTCTGTGTTGTCTCCCATCCATTTTAACATTAATGTTAACGATATGCCAGTCCTCCCACATTGCCACCTGGCGCAATACGCAGATGATACGGGGCTCAGTACCACCGGCCGCTACATTGACCAGCTCATTGCTCCCCTCCAGAGACAGGTGAACACGACAGTGACCAGGTACCGTTCCAACAAGATTGCCTTCAATGCCCCCAAATCTATGACAGTCTACAGCACAAAACGGCGCCCCATCCTCCGCCACAACATCACTATAGCAGGTGTCCAGGTCCCATGTTCCCCTGATACCAAATACCTAGGTACCCAGATGGATAAAAAACTGCTCTTCCATCACCATGCAGAATATGTAACCCAAAAAGGACTCAAGCTGATCAAAGCGAAGTACCCAATGTTCACCAGCAGGGCACTGAACCTCGACACCAAGCTCCTGGATGGTTGTCCACCCTTCCCTCACCTACGGCTCCACTGCGTGAGCTACGATTAGTGCCTCTGGAATGCAGACCGCCCAGCGCCTGCAGAATAAGGTGCTTCGTTGGAGCGTGCATGCCCCTCCCTCACGAGGGTAGTTACCCTCCACGAGGAAACGGACATGGCCACTGTCAAGACGTCCACGCGAGAGAAGGCAAGGGGTCTCCATGCCAAAGTAGAAGACTTACGCGGCACAGTCACTTGTTTGCAAAACACTGACACCACGACACCCCGGCACTGGCACCGACACCCAATTCCTCTCACCATCCTTGAGAGCTCCGATTCCAGCCATGGTTAACGTTATCCTTCCTACAGCCGCTCATGCAGCGACAGTATTGACTTGACCAATCGATGGGTGTCAACCATCGTAAACTACCGATGCTGATACCTAATGTTGTTCATCGCTATGCCTGCAGTCTGAACTTCCACTGTCGGAGGGTGCTATGTGACTTCAAGTTCCACCACCACACCTACAAAGGGCACTCCGGTGATGTCTTTGGAATGGCATCACTGTCAAATGGAACAACTTTACCATCCACTAAAACAGTAAGACCGAGAGCAACCGGTGAAGCTGTGCTTGAACCTCGTCAGACGATCTAATTGCTAAATACCTGAAGGTACTGACTACTTCTTTTGTAAATAACAAACGCCTTTTTCTTGCTGCACTGTATTTTATTTGTTCCAGATCCGCTTCGCCTTCGGCTTTAAGACATCTTCAGTTGAATCTAGAATGATACAGTTTTGTGTTGATAACCAATATCTGTAGATTATAAAACAGTTCATATCATATTTTTTACTTGAATAAGTGATCACTTACAGTTAATCGAGTGTTTGGCTAGCAACTACGTTCTCTTTCATCTAGTCATATGCTGGAGGTCGCACTACAACTTCACTTACGAGATATAAGCACATTTTCACGTTACAAGCTGTGGACCACCATCGATCTTCTGTCACTAGTTGTTTTACCGAAAACCGTGATTTAAAGTCGTAACTACTGTGTGTTCACTTTGTCTTTCCTATTTGGTATATTTACATACATGTTGCCAACCTAACGAAGTATCTCTCTCTCTCTCTCTCTCTCTCTCTCTCTCTCTCTCTCTCTCGTGTGTGTGTGTGTGTGTGTGTGTGTGGGTGGGTGATTAGTCAGGGCGAGTCATAGAATGTTGAATGTAATAGCTGCCAGAGTGGTTGAAAATTTCGTGTAAAAGTAAAGTCACTGTTCACATTAATAGACAGAATAGTAGAATAACACTCCAACAAATTATTATTGTTGTAGCAAACAACCAAACCCCTTTCTCCTCATTCTTAGATGAACGCCTCTCTGAAACATTTACACCAAAACTCAAACTAGCTGAACACCAAAACTTTCAACCACTCTCTGACAGCTAATACACCAACACTGAACTTTCTACACCCCACATTGACTAAGTAAACACACGCACACACACACACACACACACACACACACAGTCATAGATATAAAGAGAACACAGCTGAACAGATATTACTTTTCAGTATATACTTCGTTAGGTTGTCAACATGTACATAAACAAACTAAATTGAAAGAGACATAAATCGAACACACAGTAGTTACTACTTTAAATCACAGTTTTCGGTAAAGTATCTACAGCTAGTGACAGAAAATAATAGTGTTTCACAGCAGTTAGTGCAAAGAATATGAAAATTGCGAAGAAAAAGTTCGTAACTGCTTATGTCTCGTAAGTGAAATTATATTGCGATCTACAGCATGTGACCAGATGAGAGGAAACCCAGATGCTAGCCAAACACTCGGTTAACTGTACGTAATCACTTATTCACGTAAAAAATAAGATGTAAACTATTTTATAATCTACAAATACAACATATCAAACAAAACTGTATCATTCTAGATTCCACTGAACATGCCTTAAAGTAAAAGATGTAACGCCTGTGAAACAAGTAAATTACGTTGCAGCAAGAAAAGGGCGTTTATTATTTACAGAATGAATATTTCTGTGCTTGCTGCGGTTGATGGCCAAACAAACAATTTTGGCATTAATTATTTGATTTTGCCTTACGACATTTTGTTTATTTGCAACGTTCAGAATACTTCATAATTACTTTTAATAACGCCAGTTTGTCAATTATTCTTTCCAGCATCGCTAAAATAGTCTTTACAGGCACGATATATAACCCCTCTTAAATTAGTTTCTTTTAACGAAAGATTGTACACCCCTGATTGCATCTTTGTGCCAAATATTTTGGCATAAAGTACCAAGCATAATATTTTGTAAATTGTCTTCAGTATCCATAAGCTCTGGAGGACAGTATATCATACCAGAAGAGCGTTCTCACTGAGCCCAGTCTTACAAGTAATTATGAAGGACCAGTCATAATAATTAGCTTCCCAGTTATCACTTTAGCTGTTACGACAGAATGGCCGATTCGACATTTGGTTGCCAAAATACCGTATTAATTTTTTTGATTAACCTGCTTCCCCATCACAAACTGTAATTAAAAATAGTTTTTTCATACGACATCAAGGCATCCTTTAATAGGCTTGAGAATGGTCACACAACATTTAAAGTTAGCTGAAAGGCTTCCCCTTTACAACAAAAAAACAACCTATGGCAGCATATGCAGAACTGCATTATTGTGTATTTACCATGGATGATTTCCACTCAGTTTGAGAATTGCCAATGCACTCGCAAGTTATGGATGATACATGGCTAGTGATTGATTGTTGGTTCATGAAGAAATAACTGCCTTACGGAAAATGCCACAAAGTGCAGAGTGGCGAAAACAGTAATTTAATCTTATCATTTGCTGTCAGTCACCATAAGAAAACTGCATCCAAGTTGTAGCTTTTTTCTAATATAAGGCTATTTGCACTGAGTAACAGAGACGCACAGACAAATACATTACAAGTGACATGAATTATAGGCTATATTAATCAAATATTCTGGAAATAAATTCGCTACTGACGTAGCTAATCAAAGGTGATATTATTTGCTGCTGGATTGCGTTAACGAGAAATACTATTCGTCTCACTATTTGTTTGCAGTGATCTTCAGCCTGAAGACTGTGTTCATAAAGTGCTCCACTATAGTCTACACTCCTCTTCATCTCCGTGTAACTACTGCATCCTACATCCATTCGTATCTACTTACCATTGGCATGCCTTGGTCTCGTTCTGCAATGTAGCCTCCATTACCAAACTGACAACTTAATCTCTCAGAATATGTCCTGTCGACGAATCCCCTCTTTTAGATAAGTTGCGCCATAATCTCATTTTCCTCTGTAGTTTGATTCAGTATCTCATTATTTATACAATCTACATATCTCCAGCATTATTCTTTAGCGTCATATTTTGAAAGCATCTTCTTGTTCTTGACAGAACTGTTCATCGTCCACGTTTCACTTACATAAAAGGCTGCACTCCACATAAATATCTTTATAAAATACTTTTCAAAATTTAAATTTATATTCGATGTCACAAATTATTTCTTTTTCAGAAACGTTTTCCTTCCTATTGACAGCCTGTATTTTATATCCTCTCTACTTCTACTTTCTCAAGTACTGCTTCCCTTTCAAGACCTTGAAGTCTTACACCTGGAGTCTAGTTTTTGTACAAGTTGTAGATAATCTTCTGTCCATGTGTATTACCTCCGATACTTCCAGAGCTTCAAAGAGGATATTTCACTCAACATTGTCAAAAGCTTTCTCTAAATTTACATATGCTACAAACACAGGTTTGCCTTTTTTCAGTCTGTCTATTAATACAAGTGGTAGGATCAGCACTGCCACACATGTTCACTCATTTCACAGTAAATAGCACTGCGCTCACGTTAATTTGTATAGCCCCCCCCCCCCCCCCCTGCCAATACATATTCTTTCCACCTTCCAAGGTTCTCCTGTTTGTTTAGTTCACGCTTGACATCTGAGCTCTTAATATTCGTACAGTTCGTTCTCTTTGCCCCGATGTTTTTTTTTTTTTTTTAATTTTTACATCTATCTTTCCCAAGTGCAAAATCGTAAAGCAAGAATGGCTAGGTGGAAAATTGAATGCTGTTGAAACGGCCTTGAATTTTCCTCCTAGACATTCTCGATTTGCGATTTCGGACTTTCTGTCAATGTCATGTTTTAAACATTTGTACACGCTATAGCCTTCTTGATTCGCTGCATTTTCATATTTTCCCTTGTTGTCAATTAAATTCAATATATCATGTGTTATGCAAGGATTTCTACTGTTCCTTTATCCCCTTTACACCCTCCGCTGCCTTCGGTATTTTTACTATTAGCCGGCCGGTATGACCGAGCGGTTCTAGGCGCTTCAGTCTGGAACCGCACGACCGTTACGGTCGCCGGTTCGCGTCATGCCTCGGGCGTGGATGAGTGTGATGTCCTTAGGTTAGTTAGGTTTAAGTAGTTCTAGGGCACTGATGACATCAGATGTTAAGTCCCATAGTGCTCAGAGCCAACTACTATTAAAGGTACCTCTTCCTCTGTGTCAGTCAGTCGTTGTCTAATGATCCCTTTCAGATTACCGTCAAACTCTCGGTATTAACTTATTCAGGTTCCATCTCCTTAATTTGATGCCGTTTGCTATCTCTTTAGCTGTAAACTGCAGTTCATAACCAATAAATTATCGTTAGTCTGCATCGCCACCTGGAAATGTCTTAAAATTTAAAATCTGGTTTCGGAAACTCTATTCCACATATGAATCCTTCTTTTATGATTCTTAAGCAAAGTGTTGGCGATGATTAAATTATGCTCTGCGCAGAATTCAAATGGGTTCAAATAGCTCTGAGCTCTATGGGACTTAACATCTGAGGTCATCAGTCCCCCAGAACTTAGAACTACTTAAACCTAACTAACCTAAGGACATCACACACATCCATGCCCGAGGCAGGATTCGAACCTGCGACCGTAGCGGCAGCGCGGTTCCAGACTGAAGCGCCTAGAACCGGCAGAATTCTACCAGGTGACTTCCCCTTTCATTCCTTCCTCTGGGACCATGTTCTCCTATTTCCTCTTGCTATGCCTACTACCGAATTCCAGTCTCTCATTACATTTTAAATTTTGGCCTCTCTTAACTGTCTGTATAATTTATTTTATGTTATCGTACTTCAGTCTGATTATTATCTGTGGTGTCGTTTGGCATGTTAACTTGAACAACTGTGGTGGGTGGGTGTTGGATTTGCGTCTATCTAGGGTATGTTGATGTTAATTGCAGTTTAAATATGGTGTTGAGTATAGAAATACTTCTTCGTTGATTTTTCAATACCCAGCAGTCAAATGTGGTTAAGATACATGATCTTAGTTCAGCAAATACTGAGGAACAAGTATCAGACATGTTCAGTTATACATAGATGCCTACCGCATGAAAGGTAATATAATATCATTACAGTAAACCTCATTTAGCTGCTGCTAATTGCAGTATTAGATGCTGTTTTGATTCACGGCAAGTTTTTGTTCTGAGGTGATCGGTTTCTAAATATTGTTGACTATACAATGAGACAGGAACAATTATGAACGGTAATTCTTCAAATCAAAAATAAGAAGACATGAATAATGAATATGTGAAAGAATATAGCATTATGAAAGTTAAAAGCTGGAATGACTTCACCCAAATTCCTGTTTCTTTCGTGTAGGTTCACAGTATAGTTAATAAAATGCACCGCGCTTTTCAGCGGGTCCGCCTGATGCCTCAGTGGCGGTCCGTCACTGGCAACCACTAGCGTCTGCTGCTTCCAGCGCGTGCCGGCGCATCAAGGCAGAAAACGCTTACCATCTGGCGTGACCGGGCGCCGCGCAGTAATGGGAATCGGCCAAGAAGTATGGCTATGCACTCAGCAGAGGGCGGTAACATTTGACAATACAGGTGTGCAACACGCAGCTGGTGCTCGCTTCTCTGGGCGGCGACAGCGGCAGGAAAGCTGCGCCAACCGTCAATAGCTCCTCCATACGCTTTTCAAACCAGTTCGCCACAACGTGCGCGGTCGCAATGTAGCCGATCTCACCGCCGGATTTCGGACGACAATCGATGAAATTCAAACTAGTTTGTTTCTTCCGGTCATAATGGCCGACACGACACAAAAATGGACTGTAAGAAAGGAGTCAAATGAGTAATTTGTGGTATCCTGAGGAATAAAAAATATCGTAATAGGGATATAGTTCGGGATCTATGGACTGAAATCGCAAATTTATTGGAAACCACAAGTAGGCAAAATAACTATTAGGAATTTTAGGTATAGATTGAAACCTCGAAAATTAATTTGTTCAAGTAACAAGGATGGTGAGTCTGTTACTGTAGTGTACCTTTTACCTTTTTGAGTTGCGATAGGTGGACCTTAGTTGTCTACAAACATTGTTGATGCTTACTAGTGTTTTTATGCCAGTAGCCTGGATATTCTATTACATGAAGTGGTTTTCAGATGAGGTGAACGTATGTGTTTCCATTTTACAGTGCTTTAGGCTCAAAAAATGGCTCTGAGCACTATGGGACTTAACTTCCGAGGTCATCAGTCCCCTAGAACTTAGAACTATTGAAACCTAACTAACCTAACGACATCACACACATCCATTCCGGGGGCAGGATTCGATCCTGCGACCGTAGCGGTCGCGCGGTTCCAGACTGTAGCGCCTAGAACAGCTCGGCCACCCCGACCGGCAGTGCTTTAAGTGTTCAGACTTGATGTCTCTCATTCACACGTATGCTGTGCTATCAGCTCTGGAGTATTATTTCAGTATCTGGAGTCAGTACCAAGAAGGTACTGGCAAGAGAGAAAGGAAGGTTGTGTCTGCATAACTTCAAATACATTCAGCAAAACAGATTTCGGATGCTTGAAGAGGTATGATTTGATCTCTGTTAAAGAATCCGGTTCTCACATGAAAGATGAAATTCTGGCTCATGTAAAACCAGAAGTGACACTTTGAAGTTGGACATCTGGCTATTACATCTTTCCAGTGATTAGGCCTTTACTGCCTTCTGAAAAATAAAGTTTCTAAGTTTTTGTGATATATATTGTGTGCTGTTTACAATGCCCTGAACACTAGTTTTAAAGCTTCCCAAATACTGCAAACTTTTTTTATTTATTCTATACCGACTTTTGGAGCTATTCTCTCTGCAAGTGCCCCAATAGACTCCGTAATGTAGTTGATTTTCTTTATTTAGTGCTACACTGAATCTAAAATAATACTGCCAGCAGAATTTTTGTTACGTCCTTTCTCAGATCCACTGGGCAAATGTTGAAAGAACACTGAAGTTTACAGTACTAAAATATGATTATACCTCCTGCTAGCATTGCGTTAATATTCACCGTCTTTGGAATGATGTCAGCTGCTGTGAAACCACACATATACCCTTCATTAATTAAATAATTCTTGATACTGACACACAAATTTTATCCATTCATCACGTCTATGAGAACGAAGTCTTTCGAGACGGCACTGACATGCAAAAAATTCCCGGTTTTCCTGCCGTGTCAGATCGGGATAAAACCTCGAGCTTTCCACTATAACCTCCACCGTCATCGTCAGGAGCAACTGACTGTCTTCACTGCTGCTGTGGTAGCCTTATATAGCCCGTGGACGGCTTCTGATTGATCGGCTTGTGATTGGTCGGTGATTACGTACTGTTGTCGCAGACCGTGTCAATATCTGCGCTGGTGCCGCCACCGCTTCCGTGGGAACGTAAACACTGCGAGGAACGTCTCTGCCGCTTCTCTGCATCGAGCGCTCGTTTCCATGCGCCACTCAGATAATATCAGCTATCACGGTTAAACTTCTTCTCGCTCATTCTAATTTCAACAGCCTCCTTAATAACACAAGGTCAGTATGTGGAGGCATTGGACAAAATTTTTGCTTCATCAAACAGTATTTATTGTTTGTCTGTGAGGATATGCTCTTCAATTGCCAATTTATCTAGTTCTCTATTTTTAATATGCCCTTGGTGTTGTTGTCAGCGGTCGGAAACGGTACGAATGGTCTGATCTATATAACTGCTTCCACACTCACAGGAGATATTGTAAATTCCAGGGACTCTGAGGCCGAGACTGTCCTTAACAGTGCACACCATCTCCTTAATTGTCTTAGGAGGACGCAGAACAGGACCTATACCCCGTCTACCAAGGACTCTTCCTATGTTACTGGATATAGCGCCACAAAAATGAAGAACCGCAACAGATGGTTCATCCTGCGAGTGTGCAGCATTTTGACGTTTCCTTTTCTTGGAGAACGCTGCCTTAATAACACGTGCACCGTAGCCATTCTTTGAGATTAGTTAACCTCGGGCTTCAAGTGGTCCTCGTCAGAAACAGGTTTTGCTCTACATACTGTAACAACCCACCCGTTGCTTGTCCGATTTTTTCGTGTGTTCGCCCCTGACAAACAACTTACAGAGAAATTGGGTGTGGAACTGTAAGCAAAAATGGATAATGCTAGATTTAAATGTGGCCCTGTCACCCCTAATTAATCTGCGGTGGTAGTGTTGACGATACATCACACCTATTTTTACTTCCAAACATGAACGATCACGAACACTTAGGGTGTTCAGTGACATCAAACACATACACAAAAATAAAATAAAGCAAAATGGTGAATACAAGATCAACTACTGAAAGTAAAGGCTCTACTGAATCACAATAATTTTATTATAACCTTCAGAGCAATGCTGAATACAACACAATGAACAATTTACAAACTATCCTCATAACTGGCATTGGCAGTAACTGTGTTAAAATCGGTCCAAAACGCGATCTCTTATAACATATATACGAAGAACCATTACATTCCAAAGTGCTGTGAAACCTCTGTGGAAATAGCAATTGCAGTTGATCCAACTATTTAACGTTACTGCTAACACAAGACGAAGTGGAGCGATCTCACCGTAATATTCCTGTTGTAGCGGCGGTCTCCGACGGCGACGGCGCGGCCGTGCGATCGACGTCTGGCGTCTCGGAAAGTACAATCCTACAGTATTCCATCACCATACTACTGTCCGTAAACTTCTCTAATTGCGACAATGTTTCTATCAGCAATGAGCAGGCGCGGCTAACGTTCTCTCAGAACGAAAGACCCAGAGGGGAGACTACTTGGCTAATGTCCTCTCAGTACGAGAGCCCAGAACGGAAGACCACGACCGAGAGTCCAGCAAGATCGCTCTTCACCTTTGTTTTCTCACCTCAACTTTTACCGAGTGAATCACATCACTAGAAGCTCTCAAAATAGCCAGTTTGCACAGTGCCGACCAATGTACGGCCTGGGAATAGAACTCTTTTCCACAATTCTTTTATTTTTACAAAATTTCTTGAGCAAACTCCGCGCTCGCCGGCTGGAAAGAACCACAGGTTTGGGCAATAACACGTTTACTGAAAGTTTTCTCCCAAGAGAACAGTGGCCTGCCCCACTTGAGTTACTCGAAGGCGTAAAATTAGGGGGACATTGGTGAGAGCACGCACAGGAAAGCCCGTCCAGCTATCCACTGCTCTGTTTTGGTAAACCTGCAGCCGCGCGTCCCTCAGAGGTTGACGGCCGCTGTGGCCTCTCTAAACGGATTACAGAAATCCCCCAGTTCACCATTCACACCGCCAAGCTGTGGCCTTCGGCGATTATGTGGGGACGTAGCCGAGCTCTGTTTCACGAACTGCCTTTCCGCAAAACCTTATAATTACAAAATTGCGGAATTCTCGCGTGCCGATGCGTTTCCACATGGATTTCCTACACCGTAATTTAGAGTATTACTCCAACAAAACCTAAAATGTCACGTTAAATGGACTCATGTAAGGTGCAATGCCGTTGCCACCTTACATAGCCCCCTCTTTCAACAAAATTTTGGAGTACAGGTGATGACTCATTTTGTGTCATCTCCTGTATTATAAAATTAGTATGTTGATAATTTTAATGATTCAAAACCGTTTCGAGAGTGTTATTCACGGACAATTGACTTCCAGCCGCCCTTTCTAAATCATTCTTTCACTCATCCCTGGGATAATGCCTTCGTTGACGGAATTTACATTTATTGACGTGGTCATTAATTTTTTATTGTTGACTGTAATTTCTCAGCAAATTATGGACAATTCACGTCCAAAGTAAATAGGGCATGTAAAATACAAGGACTCACGTTGCAAAATCAATTTACATAATTACGCACTTTTGTGCTTTTCACCCGAATGGCAAACCCCTGATTTTGGCTGAAGGTCCATTGAAAACTCAAACATCCGTCCCTATACAACTTGAAATAAATAAAAAATTTTATAACCTAAATGTAAATCAGAGTGTCAGTAATGTCATGTCGTTCTTTTTACAATTAAGGTGAGGCAAATGACCATTGCCTCCACATCAATAAGATATGGGTCGCCAAGGCGACATCTTGCTACCATTGTTGATCTCACTGGGCTCTCATGTGCTCCTGATAGTGCTAACCAGTTTCATCGTCCCTCCCGTTCCTGCCACATAAACATTACAAATAAGGGTGTGTGTGTAGCTTACACCGACCGACTATATGTCTCTGTTGCTCGACATTTATTTGTTTGTGGTGTAAATGTCTTAATTATACAGTCCTAGCAATGTCTGCTGAAGTCAAGTGCTTGGCTGGTGTACGATTGTATAAATCCACATAGAAGCAAAATTTACAAGTTCTCTCGATATTTATGTAATATGGAATGATCGCGTAAGTACTTTGTGTACTAACCTAACATAGGCATTCAAAACATGACAATATGGATAAAATGTAGAAGTGAAATAAAATATTACCTAGATTGTCTCAGATTATCAAACATCAAAGTTTTAAAAAAATATATAAGTCATTTCAGGATTGTCTGACTGTCGGGGTTAATTTAAATTTTTTTTATCGTATTTATGAGGGACAACTTCACTGCATCGGAGTCCAATTGTTTGTAGCTACACACACACCGTTATTTGTAATGTTTATGTGGCAGGAACGGGAGGGACGATGAAACTGGTTAGCACGATCAGGAGCACATAGCCCAGTGAGACCAACAAAGGTAACAAGATGTCGCCTTGGCGACCCATATCTTATTGATGTGGAGGCAACAGTACCGACTGCGTGGATCACAGTGCTGCTGCGTGTAGTGAGGAACTTTCTGGCCCGACAGCTGGAAGGACCGCTGCCTCAATAGAGCTGGGCGTCGATGTCCCTCACACGAGAGACTGGTGATCCTCTGACTTGGCCTCTTCTGCAGAGACCAGATGCAGGCAGGCAGCAAGACGCCTTCTTTGGCTAGTGGTGGGTAGGGAGGATATACCATAAGACGTGAGCTGTTGCCTGGCTCAGGTCCTAAGTGAAGGTGCCATAGGACACAAACAGGTTCTGCAGTAATATTGCACCGCCAGACACGGCGAGCGACAAATAGAAGTTACCGATGATGCTTCTTCGAACTGGCCTCCAAACCACCGAGTGCATACAGGGACCAGTTGTATCGCAGCTGCACGTCATGGACCTCTGCATGTCAGCTTTCAGTGAGTGGCTGGTGTACCACAGCCTCCGTCATTGCAGGAGTTGGTCTGCATTCCATCGGCCAGCTGTTCTCTCATCTCCCGATTGCAACCGTCCTCGTTCTCGTGCCATCGAAAGTGTGGTGCGCATATTTCCATGTCGCCTCACTTTACCCCCTCTGAATTCTCTGCTGACACATTTACATAATGACATTAGATAAGGAACTTATTTTTCTACAATAAGGGATGACCACAATTTCCATATTCGCCATGTACAACATTTTACATACGTTAACTGTTTTTCTGTGTACATAAATTCATTTCGTCAAACATATACACAGAGAAATCTCCTTATAATAATAAATCGTCTTAGTATCTTTTTTTTATCAGACTTAAGTGGAAATGGAATCTCAGGATTCAGGGGATCGGGATTCTATCACCTTTCTAACTACTACAGAGATGGCCATGTCTACAAGCTACGTAAATTTTAAAAATGTTTTATATACCACCCGGTATTAGTCGATGCATTCCGGGGTTTTACACCAGGTCTGATGTCCCTGCAGCAGTCCCTGTGAATCACGCAGATACAACAAATTTCTTATCTAACACAATGACCCATGCTTGTTAGGTATAGTTACGCCTTTCGAATTCTATTGCTCTTCTCCTGTTAGCCATTACTCATATTATGGTCTCTTTATACCTGTTGACAGGAATTTTATTAGTGTAATGCAAACACAAGCCACTGCTCGCACACACAGTTGTTCAAAAAACTTATATTTCCCCAAGTATTCTTAAAACCCTTATTAATGACCGCTCTTTCCACGATTTCAACACGCTGTTCTCACAGAACTGTGTGTACTAAGGTGCGCTACGTACTCTACTGCGCATAACTGGCCACCTCAAAACCACTTGTACTCTGTATCATGAGTAAACCCAACGGTGCGTCCCTACAACGGCAGGCGGTACAGGCCACCTCAAGTTCCAGCTGTCTCCTTTGATGGAGCTATGAATTCTCTGATCTCTTTTATCGCCTTTCAACAGAGAGCCACCCACTGATGCAGCCTCCTCAGAACGTATATCTACCTCTCACCTCTCAAAAAAACTGGGTTTGTCAGGAATACTTGTCGATCACATACTTCTAAAATACGACACATCAGACTTAATTTATTTAATCTAAATATCTTCTTCTAATTGTAAGTTAACTATTGGCAATTATTTACATGTTGTCCGTTATTCCACGAATGGTTTGATGTGCGAAATGGGGTGCACCCCAAGTGACTTTCTCGTTTTTACGGACTCGACCTCCAGCGCGTTCGCGTGTGCGATTCTCCGAACGCGTACGGGCCCTCTGTACGCCGCGAAGAACTTGTGACACTGTTTGTTCTGTTTGTTGGACAAATGGTGCGTCTTAACCAGTACCTTCTCTCTAACAACAAATTGAGATACACGCGTCCCTTTATCTGCGAATGCTTTTCGCCTTTCCCCTGCGAGACGAATGTTGCGCAGAACTTCCTCAACGATGGCTCGATGTTGTCGACGAGTCCTCAGAGGGAACTCGACCGGTTGTCGAAGCCTATCTGGTGGGTCTCTACTTTTTAGTACCGTGATAGGAGCTAATAACGTGGTACTGTGGCGTAGCTCGTTTATGACATCCTGAACGTCTTTTAGGAAGACATCCTAGGTGGCATGCATCTTGCTGCAGTACAGCCTACACACGTTTCTTAGGTCTTTCATCGTCCGTCAGACGGGTTAGAGCTGGAGTGGAAGCTGGATATGAACACTGGCTTAATCTTCTGCCTCTCCAGTGTCCTGTTCCACACCACCGACTTGCATTGCGGCCCGTTATCCGATAGAATACAGTCCACAGTTCCTACCTGCGTGAGGAAATCTCTGCAAAGCGCTCGACTCACTGTTCTCCCAGTCGCTCTCTTTAAAGGAGTCAGAGCCACGAATTTGGAGGTTAACTCGAGGACCACCATAATATATCCATACCCCCTTTGTGTGGTCGGTAAAGGCCCCATCATGTGCGTTGCCGCTGTTTGTCGTAATTTCTGTGGTACTATAGGGTATACTGTGTCCAGACTAAGCGCCTGCAAGTCTCGCTTCCCGCGCAGCAGACCGCTACAGCGGGCCCCGGACTGAGTAGGTGTCAGCCTGGCCGGTCGTCCCGGAAACACAGACGCTTCCCAGAGACCACCAGGAGGCGTCCATGGCGCCGCAAGAGGTCGCTACAGACGCGGACCTCCTTCCTTCCGCTCGACACGTGACTGCAAATAGAGCCAGCCATATCCATGCGCCGAGCAGTATTTAGGCTTGCGCAGGAGCCTGGAGGAGCACCCATCCTGCCTGGATATCCGGCGCCGCCTACCTTTTACAAATCTCTTCAGATCCTTGAACGCCATGCTCTCCACCTCGCCTATCGCATCCGTCTCCCCTCCCCGACGCGGATCCTGTACGACCTAATTCCGTTCCCCCACCTCCTCCTTTTCCTCGAACGGATACGGATCCTCTACACCTCCCGTAAACTCGATCCTCCTCACCCACTTGTCTCACCCATCCTCTCCCACCCCCGCCCGCTGCCGCACCTGTATTCCCACGTCCCACCTGCTCTCCATCTCTCGACCCTCCTTACCCTCTCCCAAGGTGGCTTCCGCCAGCTCCCCCTCCTTGATGATGCCCTCCTCCCCTCCATCTACCCCTCCTACCAACTTTGATCCTCCCTGCCTCTTCCTGTATTTGTTCCTTTGGGCACCCTTCCTCCCTTCTCCCTCCCTTCTCTCCCCCGTCCCTCCCTCCTCCCTTTCTCCCCACTCCTCCCCAGGGCTTCCCCTACCCCTGTCCCTCTACCCCTCCTCCCATCTCCTCTGCCATTGGCATCTTTGCTCTCTCCTCTCCCCCCCCCCTCACCCTTCTTCCCCTCCTGCCAGGTCCCCGGACTCGCACACGTTACATGGACATTCGCGCGCCGGAGATAATCGCCATCCGTTTCTCGTGTGTGTAGTCGTGTTTTGTGTTTAGTGTTCACCGTCACGCTCCATCGTTCACATGTGCCATAGTTATCATCAGTGTTTGTGCGCCGTGTCAACAGTTTGTCGTGCGGATTATCATCGAGTGCGAACGGCTTCATATTTTGTATGTTACTGTGTCTACTGTTTTTTTTACTCGCCGATTTGTTGAAACTCATATGTCTTCTATGTTTTATCATTGTTAACTCTTGGGCTGAAGAGTGGCGTAATGTGCTGCTGCCAGCCTACCTGTTGTTGTACGGGTATCAAAATCACAATAAAGAAAAAAAAACCTGGAGGAGCAGTTCACGCCGAACCATCCCACTGGTGTAATCGTAGCCGCCTCGTCACCATCCACCGCCGCCAGCGTACCGGAGCCATCCTCGCAGGGCCTCTACTCGTCCTCGGACTCAGGTGACGGCTACATGGACTTCGCGCCGCTCTTCACGAGACGCCCGGGGCTTGGTTTGGTGACGTTGTATGGTTACTACAGACAATGTTTGGAAGAGTCTCTGATTTAGTTATTGGTAGGCTTGGAGGATCAGTCCTACCTCACGAATATTGTTTTGTAAATTTTGAAGAAAGACTTTGGTTTAAATAAAAACGCTATAACTCACTCTTTGAGCTTTTCCTATCCGCGGACGGTGGATATATTAGGGTACAGTGGTGCTTGCATTGCCACTGTACTTGTCTTCGCCTTCTGGCATTTCTTACACACCGACAGAACCGTGCGGATTCTTCTCTCCATGTTGCTGAAGTGGCAGACGTTCCTTAATTTCAGGAAGCATTTCCGGGGTCCGAAATGAGAGTAGCTGAGGTGTGTATACCAAATGAGCTTGTTGATTACCTCATCCGGTACACACACTACCCACAACGACTCACCAGGGTTTCTCCGGTATAAGAGTATCTGTTGTGTTGGCAGAAGAGCCAACACTATGTTACTACTGGAGGCCGAAATGCACGCGTTTTAGGTCACGCAGGCTGGCGTGAGGAGGGAAGAACTATACTGACGTGAGGTCTGGAACACGACAAGGAATTAGAATTCAGAAAGCTGACGTAATTAGTTTGATACTTAACTTCAATCCATTAATAATGAACGTCGCTCTTGACGGTACATGATTTACAATATTATCTGTTCAGAATACATTCTTGAAGTAACTATAATATCTGAATATGGCGCCTTGATAGGTCGTAGCAAATGACGTAGTTGAAGGCTCTGCTAAACTGTCGTCTCTGCAAATGAGAGCGTATGTAGACAGTGAACCATCGCTACCAGTCGGCTGTACAACTGGGTCGAGTGCTAGGGAGTCTCTCTAGACTAGACCTGCCGTGTGGCGGCGCTCGGTCTGCAATCACTGATAGTGGCGACACGCGGGTCCGACGTATACTAACGGACCGCGACCGCTTTAAAGGCTACCACCTAGCAAGTGTGGTGTCTGGCGGTGACACCACAGTATCCCTTTCCGTAAAAGGTAGTGCTGCCTGATTTTGGTTTGAGTCCTATCTTTCCACTTCTTTTATCCCTAGTAGTACGGGATCCTTGTCGTGTTCGTTCTTAATGTCCCTCATTGTGACGGAGATATAATTTTCAAACGCCACTTTTCGCAGGCAGAACAGAGAAAAATGCTCCGAGTTCTTCTGCCACAGATTCTGTTATCCCCAGAGGGGAACGGGATAGAGCGTCCGCAATGACATTCGTTGGACCTGGGACGTAGATCGTCGTAAAGTCATACTCCTGGAGAACAGCGACCCAGCTTGCTAGTCTTCCATGAGTTCGTTTTGCTGTTAGGAGGAACTCCAGAGCTCTGTGATCTATGTAGACCCGTGTTTTTCGTCCAAACAGAAAATACTTAAACTTCTGGAATCCCCAGATCACAGATAGGGCCTCAAGTTCTGTTACCGAGTAATTCCTCTCGCCGAACGCAATTGTTTTATGTATCTTCTTCCCGTCTTCTTCGTATTCCTGAAATACCATGACACCCCAGCCCAGTTTTTGCGTTGTCTGTGGTCATACAGAAATCCTGTGACAGATCAGGATGTGACAGTATCGGTGCTTTCGCGAGAGCTGACTTGAGAAGATTGAATTCTCTAGCTGCCTCTTCGTCCCATACCCAGGGCGTGTTCTTTCCCGTCAACTGACAAAATCTCGGCGTCGCCAACATATAAATTTTTTGTAAAAATTCATAACGCCAAAAATCCTCTTAATTGTTTTCTGGTCATCGGCGTTACAAAATCTGCAATCGCGGTTATCTGCTCTGGATCGGGTGTGATTCCCTCCCCTGAGATGATATGTCCCAGAAAACGTACCTTTCTTTCTCCGAAACACGACTTATTTATGTTCACGGTCACCCCACGTTTTCTCAGCTTGGATAAAGCTTCCCCCACGAGAGCTTTGTGTGATTCCCAGGTATTCTCCGCTATGAGAAAGTCATCTACATAACATGTAATTTTATCCCTCAGTTTGTCATCAAGAATTGTTCCGAGACCCCTAATAAAAGCCGCAGACGAAATGTTTAACCCAAAGGGGAATCTTTTGAATTGGTAGCACCTACCAAACGCAATAAATGCTGTGTATTTTTCGGCAATCAGGGTCTAATACAATTTGCCAAAAGCTCGATCGCATATCGAGGGAAGAGAACACCAAAACTCCATGGAACTTCTCAAGTAGCTCGTCGAGCCACTCCGGTCTGTCAGTTTCAGGTACAATAATCGTGTTAATTTGTCTAGAATCTGACACGAGCCGAATCTCTCCGTTCTTCATGTCCACAATCCGCAAGGGGCTGTTATATTGAGATTTCGCGTGTTCAATGGCATCCTCCTGTAACATTCTCTCCAGTTCGGTCAAAACGCGATCTCGTTATGACCGGGGAATGGCGTATGGTGGTACCCGGATAGGTTTGTGCTTTTTCACTTCCAATCTGTATTGGTAACCTTGGATCGAACCCGTCTTCGGAAGAAAGACTTTCACATTGTCCCTCAACACGTTATCCAATCCTTCCTTGTCAGCATACCTTATGTCTTTTATTTCTTATAATTTTGTTTTAATTTCCCTGTGGATTTCCTTCAAAGGTGCTTCAATGGATTCGCACTCTCTTCTACTCTTTTCATCGTGCGATTCATTTCTCAGATCCGCTTAATTTCAGGATTGCAGCCTCAGGCAGCTCTTATGAATTTGACCCTGGGTTGCTTGCTACTCGGACCGAATATGAATTTTACCGTCTTCTCCTAGCGTCAACTCCCCTCGTCCCAAATCGAGTATCGCTTTATTCATAGACAGGAAGTCCATTCCGATGATTACAGCCGGCCGCGGTGGTCGTGCGGTTCTGGCGCTGCAGTCCGGAACCGCGGGACTGCTACGGTCGCAGGTTCGAATCCTGCCACGGGCATGGGTGTGTGTGATGTTCTTAGGTTAGTTAGGTTTGAGTAGTTCTAAGTTCTAGGGGACTTATGACCTAAGATGTTGAGACCCATAGTGCCCAGAGCCATTTGAGCCATTTGGGGATTACAAACAAATTCGCCATTAGTTTATGTCCCGGACATTCTAACTCCAACCGTGTCCGTTGTGAAATATCCATACTTTTTCCTTGAAGCGCACCCCTGACTTTGGTCTTTTACATTCCTAGAGTCGCTGGATTCCGCATATTTTTGCATTTCCTGAACGCTTCCTCGGAAATTCCAGAAAGTTGACTTCCACTGTCGATTATTGCTGCCAGTACCGGCTAAACTTCTTTATTCTGTTGCCCCTCCTTTTCTTCTAATAGTAATTCTGTCACATCATCGTACTCCACGATGTTTATGTAACTGGCTTTTACTGAACATACGGACGCATTAAGGGTCGTGTCGGTTCCGCGTCCTAGTCAATTATGTTCCACATCAATAACGTGAGACGGCCCAGGTTTTGATGGTCGAGTTTCTACTTCTTCTATGGCATTGTTTCTATTACCACCTTGCCAACCCTGATTCGGTTGCTGACCTCTTCCCCACATCTTATTCCACTTCTTACTGTCGGGAGAGCGCCTATTCCCAGGCTTACTGTTACCCTTATCCTGACCAAATCCGTTGTGCTTATGCTCCTGTTTGTTCTCCCACAGGGAGCCGTTATTTCGTCGACCGTTTTGCCATTCCCGCTGTCGGCGTTTCTCACGGGCTTGCTCCTCGTTACATGCGAACTCGAGTTCCCTCAACATTCTTTTGAATACTTCTATGTCGCTTCCACACCTTCCGGCAACTGTTTGCTGGTAGGCAATCGGTAGCTTCGTATAACAAAGGCGTATAATTTCAGCTGCGCTACATGGACTGTCGAGATACTGGTTCCTCTCTGTCATATTCTCGAAGAATTTTACAGGATTTCGGTAACCTGCGCCTTCCATATCTCTAGACATCATTAATTCTTGCTTAATGCGTTCCTGTGTTTCTCTTGACCAGAATTTGCCCAAGAACGCATCATACGAGTTGCAAGTCGTGGCAAAGTTCCTCATATATTCTGCTGTGGCTCCTTCCGTAAGTGGGCACACGAAATCGAGCTTATACATGAGTGGCCAGTGGGAAGGCAGATAAAGGTCAAATCGGCCTATAAATGTTTTGTGATGAAAGCTATTGCCTTCATCTCTGTCATGTTGAAACTTCCTCACCGAGATGAAGTGTTTAAAATCAAATCTATCTTTGCCATGATAGTTTTGATTTCTTCCTACATTTTGTTGAATCGGTGTCTCCGAGTGCAAACGTCCCTATTCAGAAACTCTGTCTTCCTCTCTGTCAATGAGGGTACTCCACAAATGTTGCATACTACTACGTACTAGGCGACAGCAATTGTGCCCCGTCGACGTATGCGTGCCCACCGAGTTTTCTACGGGCGTCGGCGCGGCGTTACGGTATGCTCCGCTGCTGCCGGCTTCCGCCGCGTTACTCGAGCCGTCCAAATTACCGGACAGAGAAGTCGGTTTACGAGCTGCTAGAACTATTTGTTCAGCACTCATTACCTCCCTGTTGCTATCATTGCCAGCTATTTCGCCAGGATGGCTACCTTGAGTTGGTATTGTGATTTTCCCGATAATGCGTATAACTTTATTCTCTAAGTTTCGTTTTAATTTGGAGACTTCATCTCTTAGTGCGTCCCTAGGCGCCACGTCCGGTTGTTGTTGTTGCTTATCCTCAATTCGCTTAATGCAACTCTGCAATTTGGATAAGATAGCCTTCCCTACTTTCACGGTACTCTGTGTCGAGTCGCGAGCTGCCTCGCAATTTTCTTTGCCCCCTTTGCTATCAGCTTCGTTTCATTGGCTGTACTTTTAACTATAGCTACCTCCTTTTCTAACTTTGCACCTAGGTTCTTTACCTCCTCTTTCATTTTACTCATCATTTTCACGCTCACCTTCTCGGAGTTCAATAATTTTGTATTAAGATCGGAGTTATATTTTTTGACGTTGGATATTTTTGTACTGAGATCGGCGTGAAGCGAGGTGTTATCTTTTTTTTATTTCTGTCTGCATTCCTTTCAAAATTTCTATAATGTTCTCTAGACTTGGCCCATTTTGAATTTCTGTCCCCTGTGTCCTACAACGAGCATCGTTTCCCATGTTCCTGTTAACCTTTCCGTGTCTAGAAACGTAATGTTTCCGGGCACCAGTCGGGTCGCTCCTGACTGAACCACTCGGCTGGGGTCGGAAATAATTCGTTTCAGTGGCACTATGGCTCCGTGGGCTGTATCCTCCATAATTATGGATTACGACATCAGCCTCCATGTGCCTCGGTTCTTCAGCGTCGCTGTCGAACTCATAGATTCTACTACCCACGGAGCTGAACCTATTCTTACCATCACCCTCCGGCATCTGCATTTCACACTCGTCACTTTCACTTGCAGTACCCTCGCGGATGTCACCCATTTTATCACTATGAGAGACGAGATTCCGCTCTGCTGTGGACCTGGCTTTCGCTCTCGTCAACATGTGTACTTTAGTGTGAATCGTACACTCGACAACAACATTTATTTTAGTCTTAACAATAAAAAGGAACAAAATACCAACCACAAAACAACTTATACTTGCTAATAGGATAGACACACAAACGGTTGTGCGCTTACTGTTTAGCATTTGTTGAGAACAAGTAACATTAGCACACACAACAAAACAACAACACGCTTGCAGCAAAGAATCAAAAAACAAAACAACAAAAGACACACAAATTATGCTATTTATTTTTATCCATGATTCTACTATCAAAATGATCAGACAAGTTCGATCATAATGAAAAACAAAACTAAGTTTCACAAATACCTGCTCCATTTACATACAGCCAAATATAATTAATTTAGTGGAAGGCTGGAGACACTGGTGGCGTAGTTTGCAGTGGCCATTAACCTGGTGGCGATGCAATCATAGAAATACAGTTGGTCTCGACCTCTTACATATCGTCTTGGCGTCGGAATTGTATTTATAGGGCCAAAAACCATGTCATGATAATGCAGCATCCGAGGCCCATAAATACTGCCCTTCAGCTCTTCTGGCCTCAAAACTGCAGGAATATGAGCCACAATGATCGGCTTCTGCTAGCAAGATGTTAACCACACCACTGCTCAGCCCACATTCCTTACCCGTTACGAAGGACGAGTTGCCACTTGCGCTCCAACTACACATTTTCCACTTCGCCGGGCTACTTCCGTAACTGCGGGGCTTCCACGCATCTTTTATAATCAACGCTATGTTCCCTAACTATGGACCAAGTCATTTACAGTACATTATATAACAATCATTTCAGTAGTTATTTAAATCCACAAGGACATTTTAAACACCCTCGTTCAAAAGTTTCACATGACTGGAACATGTACACATAATCAAAGAATTTACATGACAGGTACAACATTTTACATATAACACTGCAAGATGACACAGATATATCGATACAGATACAAAATAGGTGGCGCAAGGGCTGACGGTAGAGTAGGAAATTAGGTCAAATAAAGGGAATATATTTCGAGGCTCTGCCTCCCAAGAGATACTTCTGTTCTGCTCGAGGTCTGGAGTACAAGGGAGAGAAGTAACTGTGTTCTGCGCTGCAGAACCCTTCAGCGTCCACACAAACACGCTATTGGCTACAACACATGTCGTGAATTTGGTAGCAGTTTCACCAGAGGGTGAGGGCGTCTCTTGCCAGCAGCTTGAACTGGACAGAACTGCATCGGTTCTGAAAGGCAGGCTACTTGTATCACATACCTACAGTGGAAGCTGCTTTGAGAGAATACTTGTAAAGACTTGACTGGGGCCTTTGAAACTTTTAAAACCATTTCCCTAAATACAAAATTGTTAAAGCTTTCGTGGCCACTTGTTGACAAACTGCCTATTGGCTTCTGTCTCGGGTTCTTCGGCCGACGTTCATCTAATGATTTTTCTGACGTTTCGCCAGCACGAGTGGCTGGCATTGTCAAAGCTTCAGCCTCCATTGCCGGTGGTGAACTGGAGCCGAGCTCGCGGGCGCAGACTATATGTACCTGGCGCGTCAACGTCCGAGGGCTTCTCCGCGGTCATTTCTGGTGCGGTTCTCTTCTTGCTACCTGCGACGGTCGTTCGCTGCAGTACGGGAAGCCAGGATCCGTTGACCTTAAGGCTTTCCTCTTTCTTGTTCAAACTATTCGCGTGTTTTTGTATTTCTAAAGCTTCTCTGAACAAGCGCGTGTGATAATGCTTCTCTACAGCCAGAACTTCCGTGTAGGCGAATTTTATTACGTGGTCGGTCTCATTCAGTGCGTGCTCTGCCACGGCCGATTTCTCCACCTGCCCCAACCTGCAATGTCGCTTATGCTCTTTGATCCTAGTGTTGATGGATCGTCCAGTCATTCCGACATAAACTTCTTCGCATGTGCATGGTATACGGTATATTCCCGACGTTGCAAGTGGGTCTCTTTTCTCCTTCGCCGATCTAAGACACTCTTTGATCTTCCTTGTCGGTTTGAAAATCGTCTTTACGCCATGTTTGCGCAATATACGGCCGATTCTGTCCGTCACTCTGGGAATGTATGGCAGAAAGGCCGTACCTGACATTTCTTTTTCTGGTTCCTTACTTCGCCGAGTGTTTGGCTCTGTTACATTTCTAATATAATTTCTGGAGTACCCATTGCTCCTCAGGACAGTTTCCAGGTGTTGCATTTCTCGTTTGAGGTGTTGCGGCTCACATATTCGTCCTGCTCTCGTTACGAGCGTCCTAATCATGCCTCTTTTCTGGCTCGGGTGGTGGTTTGACGGTTTGTGCAGGTATCGGTCCGTGTGTGTCGGTTTTCGATACGCGCTGTGTCCCAGGGTTCCGCCGTCCCTTGTGACCAGCACATCTAGAAATGGCAGTCTCTTGTCCTTTTCTACTTCCATGGTAAATGTTGTGTTGGCATGGAGGCTGTTCAAATGTCTTAGGAAGTCACCGAGCTGTTCTTCACCATGGCTCCACACCACGAAAGTATCGTCGACGTACCTGTACCACACCTTAGGTTTGCACATCGCCGAGTCCAGTGCGTGTGCTTCGAATTGTTCCATGAAGAAGTTGGCCACCACTGGACTGAGAGGACTACCCATGGCGACGCCTTCCAGCTGTTCGTAGAAATCGCCATTCCACGTGAAATAGCTCGTGGTGAGACATGCATGGAAGAGCTTTCTGATGTCCTGCGGGAAAATGGAACCGATGTGCTCCAGAGCGTCACTAAGTTGCACTTTCGTAAATAACGAAACAACATCAAAGCTGACCAAGACGTCGTTCCCTAAATAATCCTTGACTGACTGCCACCCTGTATAAGAAGTAACGATGAATTTACTGGTATTATAAAACTAAAAAGAATTGTGAGTGAAAAGTGAGGAAGGTTTCAAATAAGAGATACATTTGATTAATGTAATCAAAAAGCATTAATAAAAGTCTCCATTGATTGCATAGTTCACACGAGACCTATGAACTAATTTAGGTGGACAAACTGTAGAAAGTTAACAATGGTAAATGTAAATGTCTGTTATCATTCGTCTGTGAAAATGCAGAACTCATGTTGTTTGCGAAAGATGCTCTTGTGTGTTGAAAGTTACTGACAGATTAAAAGTACGTGCTGGCCTGAGCCTCAAATCAGAAATCATACACTTTTGTGGGCAATTGTTCAACGGACTGAGTTCTCCAAGTTTTGTAAGGTGGCTATGATTTCGCACCTTACAAGCACTCATCTACATTCTTTGCTGTGATTTAAAACCGGAATTAGGTATCATGTGGTAGGTTATAAATCGTACTCATGAATATTTAAAGAAGACTGGCATTGTCACGTACACCTTGTAAATAGTTGTTAACGTTTACTGCATGAAAGGTGATGGATTATCCTTACAGGGTTATTACAAATGATTGAAGCGATTTCACAGCTCTACAATAACTTTATTATTTGAGATATTTTCACAATGCTTTGCACACACATACAAAAACTCAAAAAGTTTTTTTAGGCATTCACAAATGTTCGATATGTGCCCCTTTAGTGATTCGGCAGACATCAACTCGATAATCAAGTTCCTCCCACACACGGCGCAGCGTGTCCCCATCAATGAGTTCGAAAGCATCGTTGATGCGAGCTCGCAGTTCTGGCACGTTTCTTGGTAGAGGAGGTTTAAACACTGAATCTTTCAGATAACCCCACAGAAAGAAATCGCATGGGGTTAAGTCGGGAGAGCGTGGAGGCCATGACATGAATTGCTGATCATGATCTCCACCGCGCCGAAAATTCAAAGCGTTTGACTTTGTCATCGGGTATCAGGGCTTGTAGCAATTGTGAAGGGTAAGGCTTCTGCTTTAGCCTTTTCCGTAAGATTTTCCAAACCGTCGGCTGTGGTACGTTTAGCTCCCTGCTTGCTTTATTCGTCGACTTCCGCGGGCTACGCGTGAAACTTGCCCGCACGCGTTCAACCGTTTCTTCGCTCACTGCAGGCCGACCCGTTGATTTCCCCTTACAGAGGCATCCAGAAGCTTTAAACTGCGCATACCATCGCCGAATGGAGTTAGCAGTTGGTGGATCGTTGTTGAACTTCGTCCTGAAGTGTCGTTGCACTGTTATGACTGACTGATGTGAGTGCATTTCAAGCACGACATACGCTTTCTCGGCTCCTGTCGCCATTTTGTCTCACTGCGCTCTCGAGCGCTCTGGCGGCAGAAACCTGAAGTGCGGCTTCAGCCGAACAAAACTTTATGAGTTTTTCTACGTATCTGTAGTGCGTCGTGACCATATGTCAATGAATGGAGCTACAGTGAATTTATGAAATCGCTTCAATCATTTGTAATAGCCCTGTATTATTAAAACAGCGTAATGAATGATTGCCTATACTAGCAGAGGCTGGAACGCCAGTGGAAATGAAGCAGGAGGCGTAACTCAGGCCCTTGGTGGAAAAGCCCGCGCAGGTGTGTTTGTCTGCTTAACACAGGAAGTATCCCAAGACGGACGGTCGGGGCACCAGAGCACTGAAGCGCAATACAGGAGAGGCCAGCGGGTCGGAAGGATAACCGGATAATACTTCGGAAACTCTGAAAATCTTGGACGTCACAAAGAGGAACGAGAAAGCGTTAGACCGGAAATCATGCGGGCTGAGGTTTTTCGGAAGATTTTTACTCTGAGAAGCGTACCGTTGTATGAATTCGTAGTTAACAGGTATAGGTATTTCTTCGAAAACTTCCCGCGCTGGACGACAAAAGTCTAAAATGTGTTAGTCAGCATTTGGAAGAATCTGTAGAGAAGGAGAATAGTCTGTGGTTCCGAGAATATGATTCGCCTTCTGCAATTATATGAGAGGTGAGCCGAGCTGTGCTGGGAAGCTAGCGGTGGAGTGAAAGATGTCTTCCGTTTTGAGCGCCCGTGTTTGACGGTCGCTTAGTATCAGCTTTTGTTGGTACAGAGGGACTTGCTGTCTTTGCTCTCAGAAGATTTTATAGTTAGAATGGTTAGGCACTGTACTGTTGCGAAATTATACAATCCTGGACTTCGCCTCCGGGTAGGGGTCGTCGTTAAGCACGCAGCGATCAGTGACTGACAACACCTCTTCTGCCTATACTCACGTTGAGACGTTATCTGAACTCCGCCCTTGAAGCTGGGAGATCGCGTTTCCCGTCTGTAGAAGACAGAGAGGAGAGGATTATGCTAGTCAGAGGACCGTCTTCTGCTATCCTAGTGTTTGAATGAGTTGTTCTTATATCTTGTGCCTGGAGTTCTTCTGTCGTCGCAGACGTGTACGAGAACCATCACTCCGACGGACCGGACGCAGGACATACGGTGATATTGCTAACTGCTTCGGCTTATCAGGGCTATAAAGCTAAACAGCTGTGATCACGTAACTTTATTTTCCACTGAGGTTGCACACCCCTGTAGATCATCTTTGAAAGTGGTGTCTTCTAGTGTTTGGTACGTAGATGACGTCAGTGATCTCGCGTTATTTATATTAGATTGCATAGCCATAAAAAGGGGCAGATTTGCGCAATCGATCACTAATATTAGTTAGGAAATTCACATGTGTCTCTCTATGTCAATTGGACATTGATATATAAACATTTGTAATATATAAAGGAGTTTTAATCTACAATAAATGTATAAGCAGATACAGTATTTATCATTTTGTAGTTATTAGTTCCCTGAATCATTCATTTATGTTTATGTTGCAATTTGTATGTTACAGAGCAAGTAGGACGATATAATATCACCACGAAGAGATCCTAAGATCTGCTACAGGGGTAGTCAGACAGGGCCAAATCTTCATTTTCGCGTTCAGCATTTTCCGTTGCGCACATTCATTTTACACCCGCCTGGAGTAGCATCTTGGAGCTTGACTCACGATCCGCCCTCGCAGCTCCACTCTCTCCAGTACTTCCGACCTACATTTCAAACTTCACTGATGTCCTGCTGCATACCTTTTGTGTTGCATGTGACGTGATTCAAGTCTGTTCTCTGCGTAGTTTATTAAAGCGCGAGAGTGGATGGAAAGGTTTATGTTATCTAACGAGCTCGTCTGCGCCGCAGAAGGAAGCTTTGATGACGTGTGGTAGACCTTGGTTAGCAGAGTGACAGCAGAAAGAGCGAGAAATTTCGAGAAAATTTGTGGTGACATCCCATCGTAAGCTATGGGGCACAGGAAAAGTAACTCATAGTCGCATAACAGTGTTTCTTTGTTGTTCAATGACGATGGATCGGGGTGAAAGAATGCCCAGGCTATGTGTCAATCTGTTTTATAATGCTGATCTATTCTTTCTACAGTCACTGCCATGCCATCACGCTGTAGCGTCACCTTCTTACTAGACCTTTCATTCTTTCAACGAAAGTACGCCTTATGCTATAATACATTGATGAGCCGGAACATTATGACTACGTGAGACTTGAGTTTCTCCTGGCGTATACAATTTCCAAATAATTTCCGGGAATTCAGCCAGGTAACACTTTCAGCGACCGCCGATATTTCGGCGGGAGAACACCGCGCCATTGGCAGTTGCTTTGAAAATGGCCGGGTGTTCTCCCTCCGAAATGTCGGCGGTCGCTGAAAGTGTTACCTGGCTGAATTCCCGGAAGTTATTTGAAGGATTATGACTACGTGTTTGACAGCTTGTTGGTCCCCCTTCGAAACGCAATAAAATGGCATTTCTGGGTGGAATGGATTCGACAAATTCTTGGTAGGTTCCCGGAGGTATGTGACACCAGATTTCTACACACAAATCATACATTTCCTGTAAATTACGGGAGCGGAATTGCCTTCCGGTAGCGTTCCAGAAGTGATCCAGCAGGTTCAGACGGGAGAATTTGATGGCTAAGACGTCAAAGCGAGTTCACTGTCACGCTCCTAAAACCATTGTAGCATGAGTCTCACCTTGTGTCAAGGGCAGTTAGCCTGCTGGAAGGTGCTATCGCTATCGGAGAAGACAACAAACTTGAAGGGATGCAGATAGTTCACAATAATATTCACGTAGTCCATCACCTGGAATATGCCTTCGATTACTACCACAGGCCCCATGGTAGCACAGGTGAAAGAACCCCATAGCATTATAATACCCCTAGCAGCCTGGTTATCTGGCGCAATTCACGTTTCATGCAGCTGCTCTCCTGGATGGCGACATATCTGCACACGACCATCGACCAGGTAAAACCAGGAACATAATTCATCCCTCAAGTTGACTCGTCTCCATTCGTCGAATCTCAAGGATATCGTGCCAGTGAAATCACAACTGACGATATCGTTGGAACGACATAGGAACATGGAGGGGTCGTTTGCTGCCGAGTCCGGTGCTCTGCCTAGCGAGCAACCCTCTGACCTCCACGAACAGCAGTGAGGCGTGGACACTCATCACCCTGTGGGTTACACGTGGTTACACTATCTTACAACCACTTCCCATAGATGGTGACGATGGTAGGACGTGAACAGCCGACTAACTTCGCTTTTTCCGAGATGCTCGTTCCCAGTCGCCGGACCATTGCAGTCCGCTCTCTGTCGAAGTCTTTTATGCCAATAGATTTCTCCATGTGCGGATCGTCACGTCTCTAGAATGATTATCATCTATATTCCTTTTCGGGTATGTTTGGGGTCCCATTGCCTCCAGGGATCCTTTTGAACAGCCACAGGAACGATAAGGCTAACTCTGAAAATATTGGTCTAAAATTATTTAACCCCATGTAACTCTGCATAGGTGCCAGAGACCTGCATTTTTTTGGCTGTCTGACAGTCCCACGGACCTCGTCCGTCTTACCCCTGCACAGCCTATGCATAGATACGTTAGCTCGCTGAAAAGTAAAAGACAATGTAATATTTTAGCGAGCAAACTGGGGGAGGGGGGGGGGGGGCGCAGCACATCAATTTGAACTCGCCACTGTGCATTATCTTGCTGAAAAATACCACTGTCGTCGGAAAAGATGATCGTCATGAAGAGGTGTGCGTGGTCTGCAACCAGCGCGCGATACTCCTTGGCCGTTATGGTGCCTTGCAGCCTCCTCTGGAACCATGGACGCCCTCGTGAATGTTCCCCAGAGTGTAATGAAGCCGCCGCCACCTGGTCTCTATCCCACACTAGATGTGTCAAGGAGCCCTTTAAGACGACAGATTCACGCCGTCCCATCGTCATGACGAAGAAGGTATCGGGATTCATCACACCATGCAACGCCCTGCCACTACGCCACTGTCCAGTGCCGACGGACACGTGACCATTTCACTCGTATTTTTCGATGTCGTAGTGTGCGCATTGGCACATGGGGGTCGTCGGCTGTGGAGATCTATCGTTAGGCTAAAATGGCTCTAAGCACTATGGGACGTAACATCTGAGGTCATCAGTCACCTACAACATAGAACTACTTAAACCTAACTAACCTAAGGACACCACACACATCCATGCCCGAGGCAGGATTCGAGCCTGCGACCGTAGCGGTAGCGCGGTTCCAGACCGAAGCGCCTAGAACCGGTCGGCCACTCCGGCCGGCGCCTGTCGTTAGGAGTGTTAGGTGTAATGTGTGTTCACACACACTTGTACTTTGCCCAACATTAAAGCCTCATGATAGTTCTGCCATAGTTCGCCACTTGTCCTATTTTACCAGTCTGCCCAACTTACGACGTCCAACATTTGTAATGAGGCGTGGCCGCCCAACACCATGACGTCTGGAACTAGTTTCATCTTGGTTTCGCTACGTATTGAAGACACTCGCCACAGCACTCCTTGAACACCCGATAAATCCTCCATTTTCCGAAATGCTCGTGCTGAGCCTCTGGGCCATCACAATCTGCCCTCGGTCAAATTGAGATAGATCGCGCGCCTTCCCCATTCTACACACGGACAGCACGACCATTGATACCATATGTAGCGCGTGTGTGTGTCAGATTAGCAGTCTTCCCCCGACGGGTGACGCTGCCGCCGGAACGGGTTTATGTCGATGGTAGGTCGGTGGTCAGAAATTTTAAAATACACAGTTAAACAAAAAGCATGATCAAAATTAATCAATGTATAGTAACGAAACGTCTGAAAACTTGTTTAGGTAACATATTTAAGTGATTATCATTGCAAGATCACAGGCTAATGTAAGTACGAGCTAAGCCTTTGCAAATGTGAAATGCTGGCACATTAATAAGTGGCGTAACCGCCAGAATGTTGAATGCAAGGATGCAAATGTGCTTGGATTTTGTCGTGCAAGTGATGGATATCAGTTTGTGGTATGGAATTCCGTGTCTGTTGCACTTGGTTAGTCTATATAGGGACTGTTAATGCTGATTGTGGATGACACTCGAGTGTCGATCGATGATGTCCCATACATGGTGATCGAGCAGGCCAACGTAACATGTCGACACTCTGTAGAGCATGTTAGTTTACAATAGCGCCAAGCACGAAAATTATCCAGTTGGAAAACACCTCCTGGAACGCTGTTCATCAGTGGCACAACTAATGATGGAATCACGAGACTGACGAACGAAGTTGTAGTCCGGTTGCGTGGGGTAATCACGAGAGTGCTCCTGCTATCATAGGAAATCACACTGGGGACTATAACTCCAGGTGTAGGGCCCACTGTGTCTAGCACTCAGGCATGTTGGTTGTAGGCCCTCAACTTGTCTCCGTCTAGCCAACACACGGTCATCACTGGCACCGAAAGAGAACTAGCTGTCAACAGAAAACACAACAGACCTCCACGCTGCCCTCCAGTCAGCTCTCGGCTGACACCAATGAAGTCGGAAGTGGCTGTGGTTTGGAGTCAGGGGAATGCACGTTACAGGGAGACTGGATCGGAGATGTTCTTGAAGTAACCCATTTGTAACAGTTCCTTGTGTCACTTTGGTGCCAACTGCAGCTCAGATTGCTGCTGAACATGCAGTATGATGCGCCAGGGGCATGCGCCAAACACGATGGTCTCCTCTCTTGCTAATGTCACGTGGCCGTCTGGATCCCAGTCTTCTTGCGACCGTACATTCCCGTAGTCGCCGGTGCCAGCAGTCAGGTACAGTAGCTGCAACACTGCCGAGCCTTTTTGTAATATCGTAGGAGGAACATCCAGCTTCTCGTAGCCCTGTTACACGACCTTGTTCATACTCAGTGAGGTGTTGATATTGGCATCTTTGTCGCCTTAAAGGCGTTGTTGACTAACATAAACTCATCACTCACAGTCTGAAAGGTCACCCTCACGACAGATACAGTGAGTAATTAAAGCATACCTGATACACATCCTCATAATGGCGCTGCTAACGCCACTCTTATGCGACTGATGCTAAATTTGAATACTCATCGTCTTTCAGATGTAAAAACAGGCCTCCGAACTTTAGCTTATGTTGAACAGTTCCTTTCTGGTGTTACAATTTTTTTTCCATCAGTGTATAAAGTACATAAAGTACATGAGTAGATAACAATTTTTTCAAAAGGTGTGTGTAATGTATCCTCCACCACCCACCCCCCTCCCCACCACCCCTTCCGGTATTACCAGGGTTAATATGCTCACACATCAACGTATCGATTGTTTTTTTCTCTGAACTGAACAGCCTTCCCACAAAGATGTCACAAACTGTATGGCCTGATGTTTTCTGCATGGTCGTGTTGAACCACTAAGTAGACTACGCCTGTCAGTATAGACTAACCATTCTGCGTCCATGCGTCCACACTTCAACATCTGACCTGCTCCCCAGGGGAATATAAGTATTAATCGCTTTCTCTTGCCATACTTGGAGGTACTAACCTTCTGTAATCCGGCTGCTGCACAGTTTGTACAATGCTATGATAAATGTCGAAGTTGGAGCGACGACTGTGTAGAAAAGTAGAAGAAAGGTGTAACTAAAAGTTTCAAATAAATATGGCTCTGAGCACTATGGGACTTAACTTCTAAGGTCATCAGTCCCCTAGAACTTCGAACTACCTAAACCTAACTAACCTAAGGACATCACACTCATCCATGCCCGAGGCAGGATTCGAACCTGCGACCGTAGCAGTCGCGCGGTCCCGGATTGTAGGGCCAGAACCGCTCGGCCACCACGACCAGCATTGAGCCCATAATCATAAAAAACTTAAATGGAGACATCCTTTAATGACGCTTGGAATCGTTCACTCAATAATGAGAAACTAAAGATAAATAAATAGAACTGTTCACTTTCTGGTGCACTATCAACAATTCCCCATCAAAAATGGTTCAAATGGCTCTGAGCACTATGGGACTTAACATATTAGGTCATCAGTCCCCTACAACTTAGAACTACTTAAACCTAACTAACCTAAGGACATCACACACATCCATGCCCGAGGCAGGATTCGAACCTGCGACCGTAGCAGTCTCGCAGTTCCGGACCGCAGCGCCTAGAACCGCACGGCCACCGCGGACGGCAATTCCCCATCGTTGATGGCGGTATCCGGTCTTGTAATATACTGATAATTATTTATACTTATGTAAAAATATTGCAGCACCAAGAAGAAGCTGTGTGACATAAACGAAAGGTGGAAGGCGTGTTCCTACATTTGAAAGATGATGTCTATTCACATTTCGCGCCAGCCACATCAGAGTGGCGGTAGTAGCGCCACTATGAGGATGCAGATCAGCTTTGTTTTAAGTACACTCTGTGTCGGTCGTGAGTTTTAGTTTCCTGTGAGACTGGACGTGGTGAGTTGATGTTAATCAAGAATGCCTTGAAGGTCACAAAGACGCCATTAACAATACCTCATTGGCTCTGACCGAGGTTATGTAATAGATCGTTGAGAAGCTGGCTGTTCTTTCTACGATACCGCAGAATGGCTTGGCAGGAGTGTAGCCACCGCATCTGATGTTGGCGGCGGTGGTTACGAGAAAATACGGTCGCAAGAAGACCGAGCTTCAGACAACAACATGGTACTACCGAGAGCGTAGACCATTGCGTTCGCAATATGGCTCTGGCCCATCATATTGTACACTAATGGCCATTACAATTGCTACACCAAGAAGAAATGCAGATGATAAACGGGTATTCATTGGACAAATATATTATACAACTGACATGTGATTACATTTTCACGCAATTTGGGTGCATAGGTCCTGAGAAATCAGTACCCAGAACAACCACTTTTGGCCGTAATAACGGCCTTCATACGCCTGGGCATTGAGTCAAACAGAGCTTGAATGGCGCGTACAAGTACAGCTGCCAATGCAGCTTCAACACGATACCACAGTTCATCAAGAGTAGTGACTGGTGTATTGTGACGAGCCAGTTGCTCGTCCACAATTGACCAACCGTTTTCAATTTGGGAGAGATCTGGAGAATGTGCTGGCCAGGGCAGCAGTCGAACATTTTCTGTATGCAGAAAGGCCCGTACAGGACATGCAACATGCGGTCGTGCATTATCCTGCTGAAATTTAGGGTTTCGCAGGGATCTAATGAAGGGTAGAGCCACGGCTCGTAACACATCTGAAATGTAACGTCCGCTGTTCTAAGTGCCGTCAATGCGAACAAGAGGTGACCGAGACGTGTAACCAATGGCACCCCATACCATCACGCCGGGTGATACGCCAGTATGACGTTGACTAATACTCGCTTCCAATGTGCGTTCACCGCGATGTCGCCAAACACGAATGCGACCATCATGATGCTGTAAACAGAACCTGGATTCATCCGAAAAATGACGTTTTGCCATTCGTGCACACAGATTCGTCGATGAGTACACCATCAGAGGCGCTCCTGTCTGATGCAGCGTCAGGGTAACCGCAGCCATGGTCTCCGAGCTGATAATCCATGCTGCTGCAAACGTCGTCGAACTGTTCATGCAGATGGTTGTTGTCTTGCAAACGTCCCCATCTCTCGACTCAGGGATCGAGACGAGGCTGCACGATCCGTTACAGCCATGCGGACAAGATGCTTGGCATCTCGACTGCTAGTGATACGAGGCCGTTGCCATCCAGCACGGCGTTCCGTATTAGCCTCCTGAACCCATCGATTCCATATTCTGCCAACAGTCGTTGGATCTCGACCAATGCGAGCAGCAATGTCGCGATACGATAAACCGCAATCGCGATACGCTACAATCCGACCTTCATCAAAGTCGGAAACGTGATGGTACGCATTTCTCCTCTTTACACGAGGCAGCACAACAACGTTTCACGAGGCAACGCCGGTCAGCTGCTGTTTGTGTATGAGAAATCGGTTGGAAACTTTCCTCATGTCAGCACATTGTAGGTGTCGCCACCGGCGCCAACCTTGTGTGAATGCTCTGAAAGGCTAATGAATTGCATATCACAGCATCTTCTTCCTGTCGGTTAAATTTCGCGTCTGTAGTACGTCATCTTCGTGGTGTAGCCATTTTAATGGCCAGTAGTGTATTTTCCGCAGCAATTCGGGAAGCACTTGGCACCAGAGGGACACAACGAACTGTTACAAACCGGTTACTTCAAGGACAGCTCCGAACCTGACGCCCTTGCTCACTGTAGGGCAGAATGGAGGTCCGTTGTGTTTCCTGATGAAGCCTGTTTTGTCTTGGTGCCAGTGATGACCGTGTGTTCGTTAGGTGGAGGCCAGTTGAGGGGCTGCAACCAGCCTGTCTGCATGCTATCGACAGTGGACTTAACACCCGGACTCACGGCCTCAGGTGCATTTTCGTACGACAGCTGGATCACTTTTGTCATACATCCTGACTGCAAATTTGTACGTCAGTCTGATGATTCGACCTGTTGTGCTGCCATTGATAAACAGCATTCCAGGAGGTGTTTTCCAACAGGATAACGTTCGCACATATTGCTGTTGTAACCCAACATGCTCTACAGAGTGTCGACATGTTGCCTTGGCCTGCTCGATCACCAGAACTGTCTCCAAACGAGCACATATGGGACATCATCAGACGACAACTTGAGCTTCATCCATAACCAGCATTAACAGTCCTTTTATTGACTGACCAAGTGTGACAGGCGCGGAACTCCATACTACAAACTGACATCCTGCACCTGTGCGACACAATGCACTTCTGCATTTATATAATCAACATTTTGGCCGTTACACCGCTTATTAATGTAATAGCATTTCACAAAATTCATTCGCTTGTTATACATATACAGCAACAGCTTCTGTTATGACAGTCGGCGCCCCACGATGATGATGGTGGAAGTCATCGAAAATTTGTCGTCCAAAAACTTGAGGCATCACTCGATCCAGACACCTACAAAAAAAAAAAACGGAAAAAATATCCAAGAAGTATTCTGAAGCAGCTGTCATTTATTCATGGCGATCTTCTTGCTGACATGGCGCCGACAGAAAATGTACATGGCGACTATTGCAACATGGGGCCTCTGTTGTAGTAAGCTGTTAATAGCCCTAAACATACCAGACGCCTCTACGGAGCTAAGTAATCTTTTACAGAGGTCACGTGTACCGTGAAAAATTCGGAGTAGGTATTAAAATTCATGGAGAAGAAGTAAAAACTTTGAGGTTCGCCGATGACATTGTAATTCTGTCAGAGACAGCAAAGGACTTGGAAGAGCAGTTGAACGGAATGGACAGTGTCTTGAAAGGAGGATATAAGATGAACATCAACAAAAGCAAATCGAGGATAATGGAATGTAGTCAAATTAAATCGGGTGATGCTGAGGGGATTAGATTAGGAAATGAGACACTTAAAGTAGTAAAGGAGTTTTGCTATTTAGGGAGTAAAATAACTGATGATGGTCGAAGTAGAGAGGATATAAAATGCAGACTGGCAATGGCAAGGAGATCGTCTCTGAAGAAGAGAAATTTGTTAACATCGAGTATAGATTTAAGTGTCAGGAAGGCGTTTCTGAAAGTATTTGTATGGAGTGTAGCCATGTATGGAAGTGAAACATGGACGATAACCAGTTTGGACAAGAAGAGAATAGAAGCTTTCGAAATGTGGTGCTACAGAAGAATGCTGAAGATAAGGTGGGTAGATCACGTAACTAATGAGGAGGTATTGAATAGGATTGGGGAGAAGAGAAGTTTGTGGCACAACTTGACTAGAAGAAGGGATCGGTTGGTAGGACATGTTTTGAGGCATCAAGGGATCAGAAATTTGGCATTGGAGGGCAGCGTGGAGGGTAAAAATCGTAGAGGGAGACCAAGAGATGAGTACACTAAGCAGATTCAGAAGGATGTAGGTTGCAGTAGGTACTGGGAGATGAAGAAGCTTGCACAGGATAGAGTAGCATGGAGAGCTGCATAAAACCAGTCTCCGGACTGAAGACCACAACAACAACAACAACAACAAGTGTACCGTTAGAAATACACGTGTCTTGCAAGTCATGTGACAGTATTAGTCACAGTCTTAAACTATACATTTCGATTTCGTTTAGTACTACTCAGTACTAAGTCAATGCATCCATGACGAGCCCGTTCGAGATGTTTTAAGTCTGCTGTCTTCAACAACCAAATCTTAATCATCCCGCAAATATTCACACGTAGGCGTGCTAAGGGCAGTCAGTATTCTCTCACTCAGAAAAACACGCGTGCAAGCATGCACAAACGCACGCCCAAACACTCGATATCTTGTATGAAACATGCGACGGTATCTAACGGTTACTGCTCAGTTGTTGATCTACCAGAGAGCATCCCACACAAGCATACCCATTGAGTCTTTATCTCTGGTTATTCGTACTTTAGGCACAGCTCTGTTTGAAAAGAATAGCTCGATGTAATCATAGGGTCAAGCCGCACACGTCTGCTTTCATGCCCCTCAGCTAATTCGCTGCAAATAATAACCTGTAGCTGTAATCGTGCAGTCAAATAATTTATGCATTGGCTACAAATGCGAGTTTATAAAATCCACTGGACTACAAAATAAAACTTAAATGAATAACTTAATAACAGGGGTTTTATTCTGACGTTGGCAATTGATGCAGATGACAGAGAATTATACATCGAATAATGTTTATTCAAGAAAAGACATCTTAAATAAACAGGAAGTGGTTCTACGATGTTCACTTAACACACAGACAGAAAATGCCCTTATCAAATGTAGTAAAGTTCCGTTGAGATTGTTACGAGACTGGCAGCAAAATCCTGAAACTCTACAGTAATCGAAGGATTCGCGAAAGTAAGTCCGTTTAGTGATCACAATACACGAAATATTCACTAACTCAAAAAGTTGAGAGTGTAACATGATGAATTACAAATTATTACCCGCAATACAAAGATGGTAACTGATATTCGATCTATCCTCAGTTCCATGATACATACGGAATACGTTAGATTCCTGCTCTGGAGCACATTCAGTTTCTTCGGAAGTTAGAGTATTGTAGTTGCCATGATCAGCCACCTATACGACTGAATCATCCTTGTTATCCATAGGCAGATCAGCCTTCTTCCAGCACTTGGCACAAAGTCGCCAGAATCGCTCCCTTGAGCTCTTCACTGGGAAAGTTCCAGTCTCGACTTGACTCCAGCAGTGTTCGGCTATTGTCTGCTTTTCCATTGGCTGGACGCTGTACAACCAAAATATATCGTTCTTACGTTCCACAGACATCATTTGATTCTACTTGACAACCTTCCAGATTAAACTAATATATTATAACAATATTTAAACAAAGAAATGTTATAAATATTCGGTCGCTCTAAGGTCATTCACAATAATTACAAATATAGGTTTTTCATAAATAAATAACCCATTACTCTTGCGCAAGTGTGCTCACATTAAATGACAAAGAACTGCCGTTAAATGTAGCATAAACAATTATTCATGCCCTCTTGACAGAAGCTTATTTTGGTTTCCTTGTCAGTCGTGGTGTCCACTAACACATGTGATTGACCGCTTTTAAATGAACAAATTTTTATTGCACTTTCAATAACATTTAAGTAAAGTTACAAGCAAAATAGTAAACAGTTTATGAAATAAATAGACAAGCATGATAAAATACGAAGTATTCAACAGACAAACATGGTAAAATATGAGGTATTGATGCAGTATTCACTTGCTGCGTAAATGTGGAGAATATGATGGTCTGACAAACATTTACATAATGAAAAGATACTAAAAACGTAATAAGTAAAGAAATAAAAGAGATACAAATATGTACCGTTCAGGGAAGACAGCTACACTGCAAAGCTATCATCTGACATACCATATGTTGAAATTAAATGAAGCGTTTAAAAGTTGTTAATTCAGTGGTTCATTGTGAAAATGTTTATTCACTGTGAAATATTAACTTCTGTAGCTCTAAAGATATTGAAATACTGTTGTGTCACTGGATGCAGCTCATTTTTCGGGATCAACGATGTATTCAGATTTGCATTAATATTTGGCTGTAAATTATTATAGACTCTCAAAGTGTTGTGTGAAGCCATCTTTCAACTTATCTGACACTTAGCCATTTCTTGAAGCATTGTCTGTCCTCTGAAGCGTCAAAATTCCCCGTACGGATATTTTCCCCGTTTATGGGCATGCCTTTGTGCTCGCACCTAGACTCGCTAGCAATGGTCCCTTCCTCTGGAGCAGTTACGGCACTTTGACCACCTTGGAGTTGTCCGCCAGCCCTGAGCGATACGAGAAGTTCATCCTACGTCGTACCAATACTGGGCGGCCGATGAGCTCGCCTAAATACGAGTTATGTTGCAGACACACGTGCGCTACCACAGCTTTTGTATGTAGCGCAGAGTGACTTTCAGATCCATAACGTTAAAAGGACAGCAAATCGTTTAGCCATAATGAAACCACCTACCTAATGAATTATAGCTGCTCAGAAGCAGTAGGAACACGTAAATTCAATTACAATTGCCTGTCAAAGTCCTTACATAAGGGAAGAACTGTTAAAAGGAAATACTTGAATGCGTGTGTTGATGAATTAAAATAACATATTATAGGTGTTATTTTATCCAGAATTGTCGACTTCTAGAGTGGCAATATCTTAAAGTATAATGCTATCAAAAATTTGGTGTTTCAGTCTTTTCCTGCTTCCCAGAATGTATAATTTTCCTAAAATAAAACTTGGTTTATGAAATAATTCATTTAGAGACTGTGAGTTTATAGAAAAATATTGGCGAGCTTTGGAAACCCGGTTGCACGTTAAAACTCTAGTTGCAACAGAATCATAATTTCTGTCCATTTAACGATATTGAACCAAGATTAATAAATAAAACGTCTTTGCCTAAGAACGCCATTACTATGTTACTTTTTAGTGTGCGGTGTTGGCTCAGCTGTTTACCATACCCCTAAGAGGCAGTAAGTTCGGTCCTCGGTGACCTACGGGGAAGGGAAGGTACTGTAAGATGATGCAAATTTAAGAGAAACAATGTCGCGAATCAGATAACGTTTTATTGAATGAAATCTACTAGAGGTGGTCCCAATATGGATGGAAGTGCAGGTACTATTCCTCACACTGATATGTTAATGAAGGTACAAAACGGAACTAGCAGTCACTATAACAATTTGGTTTTTTACCATAAGACATCTAGTAAATGATTTACCCGCTGAATTAAGCATGTAACCATTTAATAATGTTGTAATCTTGAAATACAGCCTCGGCACATGAAAGCATAAGATACAGCTATGTCCGAATATGGGCAATCACTGTGAAAGGAGAGCTTCTGTGAAGTTTGGGAGGCAGGAGACGAGGTACAAGCGGAACTGGGGCTGTGAGGATGAGTCGTGATTCGTGCTTGGCTAGAGCACTTGCCCGCAAAGGACAAAAGTCCTGAGTTCGAGTCTCGGTCCAGCACACAGTTTTAATCTGCCAGGAAGTTACATGAAAAAATTGTTCAAATGGCTCTGAGCACTATGGGACTTGACTTCTGAGTTCATCAGTCCCCTAGAACTTAGAACTACTTAAACCTAACTAACCTAAGGACATCATACACATCCATGCCCGAGGCAGGATTCGAGCCTGCGACCGTAGCGGTCGCTCGGTTACAGACTGTAGCGCCTAGAACCGCTCAGCCACCCCGGCCAGCTGCATATCTTAGTAGTCCGTTCCACACCATAGCATAAATGGATACAGAGCAAAAGTAAATATTAAAAGAGTAATTTTCATTGTGTAGTGGATAATTACTGCCTAAGAGTTTGGGTTTGCATAGTTAACAAGTAAAGGAACTTACAGTGGTTACACGACTGTTCCCACCGAGGTGCTCGACAGAGATATCAGAAGTAGTACGGGTGTGGGCACAGTGCTGCAACATGTTCTTATTGAGGAATGGCACGTATTGTTTGGGTCTGGGGCAGCTGTGTGTCCCGCAGCGCAGCAGCCGCCGACGGCGCCCCGCGTCGCGAGACAATAGCTCGTCAAAGCTGCTGAGATCGGCCCTTGTCTCTAACACGGCCTCCTGTGTCCCGCCTGGCGCTCAGGCCAAGCACCTCGCCTCCACAGCTCGCGAGCAAACCTGTTACTCATAATAACATCCACCTGCTTGTTTCGTGCAACCGTTTCCGCCGGTACTAAATCCGAGGAAAGAAACAGTGTACGGTATTTCGCCCACGTCGGGCATTCGAGACACAAATCGCTAGCTCAGCCACAGTAGTATAGCGGCTGTGATATACGTACATCTATATCTACATCTAAATAGGTACTCTACAAATCACACTCAGATGCCTGGCAGAGGGTTCATCGAACCACCTTCACATTAATTCTCTATTATTCCACTCTCGAAGACCGTGGAAGAAACGAAAATCTACATCTCTCCGTGCGAGCTCTGATTTCCCTTATTTTATTATGATATCCGTTTCTTCTTATACAGGTCAGCGTCAAAAAAGTATTTTCGCATTCGCAGCAGAAAGTTGGTGATTCAAATTACGCCAGAACGTGCAGCTGCAGCGAGAAACGTCTTTGTTTTAATGATGTCCACCAAAATCCTGTATCATGTCCGTGACACACTCTCCCGTATTTCTCGATAACACAAAACGTGCTGCTCTTCTTTGAACTTCTTCGATGTACTCCGTAAATGCTGTCAGGTAACGATCCAACACCGCGCAGCAGTACCCCAAAGGAGGAAAAACAAACGTAGTGTAGGCAGTCTTTTTAGTAGATCAGCTGCATCTTCTAAGTGTTCTGCCAAAAAATCGCAGTCTTTGGTTCGCCTTCCCCACAACATTTTCTGTGTGTTCTTTCCAATTTAAGGTTTTCATAATTGTAATTCCTAGGCATTTAGTTGAATTTACAACCTTTAGATTTACTAAGATGGACATGTCCGAAAGAACAGATACCATCGGTGACCAAGCAGCTCGTTAGAATGAAATTACATTCAAATGAACACCCTTAGCTGCTTACAGGCGTTGACATACGTCAACGGGGACAGATGGAAATGTGTGCCCCGACCGGGACTCGAACCCGAAAGAACAGATACCATCTTAGTAAACATATACTTAAGGCTCACCGGCCACTCGACCATGATCTTTTTCTGCGCGAATGCACAAACAGTGCCCGAACTCTTACGGGAATCGGCAGCGCGCCGCGAGTAATGAGTATAATGGACGGGGGCACTACAAATGTAGTGTGGGACAGTACGTTGAGGATGTGGGTTTCGCGGGAGGCGTGTCATACATAAATCCCTGCAGTCGCGCTATCCTCTGTGTCCTCGGTGGCTAAGATGGATAGAGCGTCTGCCACGTAAGCAGGAGATCCCGGGTTCGAGTCCCGGTCGGGGCACACATTTTCATCTGTCCCCGTTGACGTATGTCAACGCCTCTAAGCAGCTAAGGGTGTTCATTTCATTGTAATTTCATTCTAATGTTCTGCTTGGTCACCGATGGTATCTGTTCTTTAGGACATGTCCGAAAGAACAGATATCATCTTAATAAATACATAGTTAAGGCTCACCGGCCACTTGACCATATTCTTCTTCTGTGCGAATGCACAAACAGTGCCCAAACTCTTACGGGAATTGGTAACGCACCGCGAGTAATGAGTATAATGGGTGGGGCCACTACGAATGACAGTCTGGAGCCGAGCGACCGCTACGGTCGCAGGTTTGAATCCTGCCTCGGACATGGATGTGTGTGATGTCCTTAGGTTAGTTAGGTTTTATTAGTTCTAAGTGCTAGACGACTGATGACCTCAGAAGTTGAGTCGCATGGTGCTCAGAGCCATTTGAACCATTTTGGACCACTACGAATGTAGTGCGGGACAATACGTTGAGAATGTGGGTTTCGCGGGAGGCGTGCCAGAGATAAATCCCTGCAGTTGCGCTATGCTCTGTGTCCTCGGTGGCTCACATGGATGTCCGCGGCTCATGGTCTTGCGGTAGCGTTCTCGCTTCCCGCGCACGGGATTTTCTCTGCCTCGAGATGACTAGTTGTTGTGTGTCTTTCATCATCATTTCATCCTTATTCACTTAGCCGGCACGGTAGCTCAGAATGTTCGGTCAGAGAGCTGGTTGGCCTCTGTAATAAAAGAACTCAGTGAAAGGATCAACAAAACGAACTTGACCGGATGTCATGTGACGTCCGCAACAACCAAACACATCGCTCAACAACGAACAAAATGAAAGGAAAAGGATGTAACCTCCCCACAAAATATAAAAAAATATAAATAATATTCACATTTAGTGTAACCTCTCAACAGTAAAAGTTCCGAAACCCACCAATAATACAATGTGATTAACCTCTCAATAAAATTGTCGGTCACTTATAACTTTTCAGTAACTGGCTGTCGATTTAATCTGGTAAATTTGGGACGTCAGCAGTGCTGCGTCATGGCCCTGAAAGATCATTCTGAATAAAAAAAGAAAAATTCTTATCTCAATGAAGTAGCCGGATAACGCATATATATCTGCTCTTACAATAAATTTTTCTGGCATAGCCCGGTGCAATACTGGCCGATAGATTTGTCATTTATGAAAAGAAACAACTGATTTTTCTTTTGCAATAATCGGGATGATCATGGATTGCAGAAATTAGTAAATTCTTTAAATTGAAATGAATGGTTGTTAAAAGCTACTTTTTATGAGAAAGATTATTATTAGGACATTTTTAAAACATTTACATGGGACTTGAGATAACAATACTACATAAGCGCGAGGCTGCTTTTACCTTATACAATAATGGTCAGGCTCCGGCATCGCTGCACCACGACCGGCCCAGCCAACACGATACACCAGACCAGACTGCTAGCTACCAACAACTTACTCCTACAGCTACACAGTTCCTACTGCAGTCAACACTGCTCTCTGGTCTGAGATTCTCTTATACCTTACATATCGCAGGCAGCGCGTGAGCAATACATCGAATTTACATCTGCTCGGACCTCTTACAAGGAAAAAAGAAAAGAAGATGAATAGAGCGTCTGCCATACAAGCAGAAGATCCCGGGTTCGAGTCCCGGTCGGGGCACACATTTTCATCTGTCCCCGTTGACGTATGTCAACGCCTGTAAGCAGCTAAGGATGTTCATTTAATTGTAATTTCACCTTTACATTTTACTGATTTATCGTGTGACTGAAGTTTAACGGATTTCTTTTATCCCTCACGTGGATAACAGCACACTTTTATGGTCACCTGCCAATTTTTGCACAATAGTGATAATTTCTGACGACCTTACTCGACGATTAACGACAGCACCATCTGCAAACAACCTAAGACGTCTACTACGTCATTTATATACACTCCTGGAAATGGAAAAAAGAACACATTGACACCGGTGTGTCAGACCCACCATACTTGCTCCGGACACTGCGAGAGGGCTGTACAAGCAATGATCACACGCACGGCACAGCGGACACACCAGGAACCGCGGTGTTGGCCGTCGAATGGCGCTAGCTGCGCAGCATTTGTGCACCGCCGCCGTCAGTGTCAGCCAGTTTGCCGTGGCATACGGAGCTCCATCGCTGTCTTTAACACTGGTAGCAGGCCGCGACAGCGTGGACGTGAACCGTATGTGCAGTTGACGGACTTTGAGCGAGGGCGTATAGTGGGAATGCGGGAGGCCGGGTGGCCGTACCACCGAATTGCTCAACACGTGGGACGTGAGGTCTCCACAGTACATCGATGTTGTCGCCAGTGGTCGGCGGAAGGTGCACGTGCCCGTCGACCTGGGACCGGACCGCAGCGACGGACGGATGCACGCCAAGACCGTAGAATCCTACGCAGTGCCGTAGGGGACCGCACCGCCACTTCCCAGCAAATTAGGGACACTGTTGCTCCTGGGGTATTGGCGAGGACCATTCGCAACCGTCTCCATGAAGCTGGGCTACGGTCCCGCACACCGTTAGGCCGTCTTCCGCTCACGCCCCAACATCGTGCAGCCCGCCTCCAGTGGTGTCGCGACAGGCGTGAATGGAGGGACGAATGGAGACGTGTCGTCTTCAGCGATGAGAGTCGCTTCTGCCTTGGTGCCAATGATGGTCGTATGCGTGTTTGGCGCCGTGCAGGTGAGCGCCACAATCAGGACTGCATACGACCGAGGCACACAGGACCAACACCCGGCATCATGGTGTGGGGAGCGATCTCCTACACTGGCCGTACACCACTGGTGATCGTCGAGGGGACACTGAATAGTGCACGGTACATCCAAACCGTCATCGAACCCATCGTTTTACCATTCCTAGACCGGCAAGGGAACTTGCTGTTCCAACAGGACAATGCACGTCCGCATGTATCCCGTGCCACCCAACGTGCTCTAGAAGGTGTAAGTCAACTACCCTGGCCAGCAAGATCTCCGGATCTGTCCCCCATTGAGCATGTTTGGGACTGGATGAAGCGTCGTCTCACGCGGTCTGCACGTCCAGCACGAACGCTGGTCCAACTGAGGCGCCAGGTGGAAATGGCATGGCAAGCCGTTCCACAGGACTACATCCAGCATCTCTACGATCGTCTCCATGGGAGAATAGCAGCCTGTATTGCTGCGAAAGGTGGATATACACTGTACTAGTGCCGACATTGTGCATGCTCTGTTGCCTGTGTCTATGTGCCTGTGGTTCTGTCAGTGTGATCATGTGATGTATCTGACCCCAGGAATGTGTCAATAAAGTTTCCCCTTCCTGAGACAATGAATTCACGGTGTTCTTATTTCAATTTCCAGGAGTGTAGATAGGGAACAGCAAAGGTCCTATAGCGTGCCAGAAATCACTTCTGTTTTACTCTATGACTTTCAGTCAATTACTACTAACTGTGACCTCTCTGACAGGATATCTCGAATCCAGTCGCGAATGTGAGAAGATATTCCATAAGCACGCAATTTGATTACCAGACGCTTTTGAGCCACATTGTCAAAAGCCTTCTGGAAATCTTTAAATACGGATTCAATTTGAAATCCCTTGTTAGTAGCACTCAACGCTTTTTGTGAGCGAAGAGCTAGTTATGTTTCACAAGAAAGATGTTTTCTAAATTAATGTTGACTGTGTGTCAATAGACCATTTCCTTCGAGGTAATTCATAACGTTCGGACACAATATACGTTCCACATTCGTACTGAATATCTACGTTAATGATATGGGCCTGTAATTTAATGGGTTACTCCTATTGCCTTCCTTGAGTATTGATGTGGCCTGTGCAACTTTCCACATTTTGGATACTGATCTGTAGAGCGAGCGGATGTAAATGGCTCTTAAGTATGGAGCTATTGCCGGCCGGAGTGGCCGTGCTGTTCTAGGCGCTACAGTCTGGAACCTGGCGACCGCTACGGTCACAGGTTCGAATCCTGCCTCGGGCATTGATGTGTGTGATGTCCTTAGGTTAGTTAGATTTAAGTAGTTCTAGGGGACTGATGACCTCGGAAGTTAAGTCGCATAGTGCTCAGAGCCATTTGAACCATGGAGCTATTGCATCGGAATACTGTAAGAGTAACCTAATTGGCATACAGTCTGGACCAGAAGACTTCCTTTTATTAAGTCATTTAAGTAGCTTCACTACTCCAATGGAATCTACTACCAAGTTACTCATGTTGACAGTTGTTTTAAATTCGAATTGTGGAATATTTACTTCGGTTTTTTTGGTTAAGGAATTTCGGAAGGCTGTGTTTAGTAACTTTGCTTTAGCAGCACTGTCCTTGTGCAGTCCTAAAGCATCAACTGCACCGACCAGCGCAGCGCCGTGAAAGGCATCGAGAAGGCGCTGACACGCGCAGCAATGGAAAGAGCGAGCAACGCCATACCTGCATGAAGACAGAGTTCAGTGCCCCCTGTCAACGCTGGTTTACCCAGCCACCTCTCGCTCGTTCTCTCCGAGTTCTGTCGCAATCTTCGAGAGCATCAGTACTGAGTAATAGGAAGACGAATCCGGGCGGGAAGGCGTGACGGTCCCCGGCACGAATCCGCCCGGCGGTTTAGTGTCGAAGTCTGGTGTGCTGACCAGATTGGGGATGGTTTTTAAGGCGGTTTTCCATCTGCCTCGGCGAATGCGTGCTGGTTCTCCTCGTTCCACCTCAATTACACTACGTCTGCAATTGCTGAGTAAACACTGTCTCCACGTACGCGTACACCGTAATTACTCTACAACGCAAAACACTAGGGTTACATTCGTCTGTGTGAGACGTTCCCCGGGAAGGGGGGGGGGGGGGGCGGTGGGGTGAGTGGACTGCTGAAGCCAGTTGTGGGGTTGGGTACCACTGAGGGCTACGGCGGGGACGAAGCCTCTCCGTCGTTTCTAGGTCCTCAGTTCAATACAATACAATACGAATACCATACTTAGCCTGTGTCTGCGAGTAGTAACAGCGAGTAATGTAATTGGATGTAGGAGACACAGGAAGCATAGGAATCAAGAGAAGTTAAGTTTCTTGTCTTTTTCGAATTAAAGTTTTCTATTCATTAGAAACTCTTTTGTACAGGTGATTTTGGATTCCTGCCACTGGCTATTGGAATTTCTCTCTTTACTTGTTTTTTTCAGTGCTGACTTCCACAGTAGCCGACACAACAGTCATCGATATTATTTCCGTTGCCATCACTCAGAGAAAGGATTGATTGTGCCTCGTCGCTAGTATACTTTACATACGACCAGACTCTCTCTGAATTTTCTGTCAAGTTTCAAGACAAAGTTTCACTGTGGAAAGTATTATAAGCATGTCTCATTGACGTGCGCTCTAAATTACGACACTCTGTAAAGGATCGCTGAACTCGGGGATTTTACTTTCGTTTAAATTCAGCACGCTTTTTTCGTTGTTTCTGCAGCAGTGTTCTAACCCGTTTTCGGTACAAAGGGGTATCAGCTCCGTCGTTTGTTAACTTATTTGATATAAATCTCTCAATTGCTGTCGATATTATTTCTTTCAGTTCAAACCACATCTGGAATACGCTTTGTTAATTTGGAAGGAGTGGAAACTATCTCTCAGGAAAGGGTCAAGCGAGTTTTTATCTGCTTCTCTGAAGAGATACACTTTTTGTTTATTTTTGGAGGATTTTGGAGTTTCGGTATTCAGTCTCGCCACGACAACTCTGTGTTCACTAATCCCTGTGTCCGTTTTGAAGCTCGTATTAGCTTACGATTATTTGTTGCTAAGAGGTAAAGTGTGTTTTCACAACCGTTTACTATTCGAGTGGGCTCATGAACTAACAGCTCGAAATAATCTTCAGAGAATGCGTTTAGCCGGCCAGTGTGGCCGAGCGGTTCTAGGCGCTTCAGTCTGGAACCGCGCGACCACTACGGTCGCATGTTCGAATCCTGTCTCGGGCATGGATGTTTGTGATGTCCTTAGGTTAGTTAGGTTTAAGTAGTTCTAAGTTCTAGGGGACTGATGACCTCAGATGTTAAGTCCCATAATGCTCAGAGCCATTTGAATCATTTTTGAGTGCGTTTAGTACACTTTAGAATGATATTTTACTCGTACTCCCGGACTCAAACATGTATTTTCGTCAACATATTGAGGGCAAATTGAAGTCATCACGAACTATAATTGTTTGAGTCGGGCATGTGTTTGAAATCCGACTCAAGTTTTCTTTGAGCCTTTCACCAGTGTATCATCTGATTTGAGAGGTCGGTGAAAGGATCCCAATATTATTTTATTCCGGTTGCCAAGAATGACCTCTACCGATACTAACTCTCAGGAAGTATCTACTTCAATTTCGCTACAAGATAAACTACTTCTACCAGCAACAAACACGCCATCGCCTACTAATTGTGTTTAGCCTATCCTTTCTGAACGCCGTTAGGTCCTTTGCAAAAATTTCAGCTGAACTTATCTCCGGCCTTAGCCATCTTTCAGTGCCAATATCGATTTGAGCATTAGTGCTTTGGAAACTGGAAATTTGTGGTAAGGTCTTATGGGACCAGACTGCTGAGGTCATCAGTCTCTAAGCTTACACACTATTTAATCTAACTTAAACTAACTTACGCTAAAGACGACACATACACCCATGCCCGAGGGATGGCTCGAACCTCAAGTGGCGGGAGCCGCTCGCACCGCGACAAGACAAAACGGCTACCGAGCGCGGCTCTGTGATTTCTATTAGCGCTTGGATCTCTGGTACTTTCCCAACAAAGCTAAGACAGTTTACAACTCTTATGCAAATTGTATAACATGCGTTTTCCAGCAGTGATTTAGAGAAACCACAGGTAACCCAGGATAGACGACCAGACAAGGATCTGAACTAAGCGCCTCCGAAACAGGTGTCCACTGTCTTAAACACTTCACCACCTTTTTCAGTTAATTACACGAATCGTATTCCATAGAGTCAGTGTAGAGGAGTCTGTAGGATGCAGAGATATACTAAGGGGTATACTTTTTAAGTGCAATACAATGAAATGACTTGATTTCATGGACACTTACAGATAATGAAATTAGTAGTATTATTTATATCCTAATTCGTTAATTCTAAAATTTTCACAGAAGATAGTCTTCAATATAGAAGAAGTTGTCACCCAGAAGAACATATTACAATACTGTCGTAAACGCTACTACTTTATACAAAGACACGTATCATTTTGTGACAGACTGTTCAGTATAGGTGTGTGACTCCTTTCTGTACTAATGTTAATGCCTTGATGTCTTTATAATGGTTTTGCCCTAGTGTTATTTTCGCTATTTTTAAAAAGAAGATGAGATACTAGAAGAGCTTGTAACGACGACCGACTTTAATAAATATACAGACTGAAGAAAAATTTGCACACTCGTTCTTTACAGTGCGATTACTTGCATTTTTGGCAATACTGTAGTGTCTATAATAAAATGTAGTTCTGTGCACATTATGGTAGAAAATGAACGGCAAAAAATTGCAGTTTAACAATTCTGTAATTACTTAGGAAGCAAATATGTTCATTCGGTAAGATATGACAGCAGTTCCCAGCTAGTGTTATGAATAGAGTAGTTATAATGCTCGAGCTGCTGGGTTTTGTTTTGAGTGTGTGCGCATTTCCTCTTATTCTTTAATTTAAGCCTATGTTGGTTGTCAGTTGTGTTATATAGTAGTTACAGCAGGCCTTACATATGACACGTGCAGTTAGTTAGCACTGACACAAAAATATCAGTCTATCAATTCTCTATTCCACTTTTGATTGAACCGAGTAAGGCAGTGCAGTGGTTAACACATTAGACTCCCATTCGAGAGGACAATGGCTTAAACCTCCTTGCGGCCATCCAGGTCTTGGTTTTCTGTCACTTCTCTAAATCACTTAAGAAAAATGCCAACGTGGTTCTCATGAAGGGGTAAGGCCGATTCGACAAGCTTCCCTAATCCAAGTTTTTGCTTCGTCCCTCATGACCACGTTGTCGACGGGACGTTAAACTCTAATCTTCCTTCTTTCACTTTTAAAAATCTATTTTGCCTTTAAGAATCCTCCTGCCATGCACTGCACTTCTCCATGTTTCTTGGTGCATTGTCAGCAAGAATTTTTCCTCTACAATTACACTTCTTCTCGCAAAGAAAGGAAAAGTATCTCCACTGACATTATTTCTGGTCTGTCTCTGCTTGTCTGTCTTCCACTACTGAATTTCTACTTCTCCTGAGTACTTCTCCTTCAACTAGGCATTACACAGCCACTTCATTTTAGTGTATAATTTCAAACCACTTTATCTGCTACATTCGAACCCAGATTCCTAAAACCTCGATGCTATTGAAACCATCAGGTACTACCAAATTTCGTTCTTGCCACTTTCACATACATTACACTGATTTTCAGGGTTACTTCATCAATATGTAATTTCCAAACTCAGTTGGAACTTTAAATATCACAATCACATAACGACTCTTCCATTTAGCTTTCAGTCTGAAATGATCAGGTATTTCAGTATTCATTGGCATCCATTATTACTATAATTGGTTACATCTATGGAAATATGAAAAAGATTTTCTATATTAGCAACGCGGAGGAAGCTTCATTGGAGTGGAACTGAATACTTTAGAACAAAATCTATTTCTCTAGAAGTCATGAATAACATACAAACCCAGCTTTTGGCAATGCAGTTAAGAATATCATATTCATATGCGTCCTCTTATTGTGAATAAAAAAAAAATTAGATTTGTGGCAAAGTCTTATGGGACCAAACTGCTGAGGTCATCGGCCCGTAGGCTTACGCACTATTTAATGTAAATTAAACTAACTTACGCTAAGGACAACACACACACCCACGTCAGAGGGAAGATTCGAACCTCCGATGGGAGGAGCCGCGCGGACCGTGACAAGGCACCCAAGACCGCGCGGCTATCCCGCGCGATTTGTGAATCATTCTGTTGGTCTATACGTAAAGCCAACACGAAATGTCCTATGTAAGACGAATGACACGCGGTTTGGGCATCAGCACGCTATTTAGAATATTGTTTTTAGCATTTTCATGCGCTGTTCCACAGGCAGGCAGTTGTGGTAAGTAATGAACAGATTCCGGTCTCCACTCTACTGTCGTATACATACCGTACTACTTCGTATAACTCACGTACAGCTGTGTGGTAGTTATACGGTGTACTTAGATCTACATTTTGTTCTTGATGCATTAGTTACGAAGGCTGGTGTCGTTGCTTGTACACTGGTTGACGTCATCCAGACCAAAATATGTTTCATCGTCCGTAGAGTCGTCTTAGAGAGACAAGACCTCTTTGTGCACAAACGTTACGTAGGAGGCGCCCACCGGCTATCCATAGTCCAGCGAACGAACAAGCCATCATTTAACTGGACACTAAAACGCCCAGCGAAGTACATGTGATATAGTGAGGTAGCTACATTTCTCGCTACGTATGCCTCTTGACATGTTACACGCGGAAGGGATGAGGAGCATTCGTCATTATTTAACCCAACACCTCTTCCTTAGGAACGGAAATTAAGGTATGCAGTTTTTTGAGTGGTTACACCAACAGGAAAACTACCATAATTTCAAAAACATTGTAATGTAGTGCGATGTAGTTGCGATCACATAAGAGTGTTATACACAAGAAACCCGCAGGTTACCTGCAAACATCAGTATTTGGTCAACACTATCATCAACGTGTGGACCGAAATATTTTGAGATAGGATTTTGGGTCTCTGCTTGATGGCAGACCCTCGATTGCTCATAAGTATAATGCTTTTTCTACAAACAATTTATCTGAAGCACTAGAAGATATTTCACTTCATGTGACTTCTGAATACCCGGAAATTATTAGAAGTTTTCACTTCATATTCGACAGAGGTGATGATCCCAACATGATGGTGCACCTGTACAATTTGAATTTCTTCCTCTAGCCGTACTTTAAGGAATGCGTTTCTTACACTCCACCTATAACTGTTGAAGAACTACTAGCATGCATTTATGCTGCTTTTGTTACTGTGCGCCGGCCAGGGTGGCGGAGCGGTTCTGGGTGCTTCAGTCTGGAACCGCGCGACCACTACGGTCGCAGGTTCGAGTCGTGCCTCGGGAATGGATGTGTGTGATGTCCTTAGGTTAGTTAGGTTTAAGTAGTTCTAAGTTCTAGGGCACTGATGACCTCAGACGTTAAGTCCTATAGTGCTCAGAGCCATTTGAAACATTTTGTTACTGTGCATGCAGCTATTTTGAGCATAGTTCGCAGGGATATGAAGCAACGTGTCTTTAAATATTTTTGTGGATGAATGCAGCTAACTTTGAGCATCTGGTCTGAAGACAATGTATACCTTTTGTATGATATATTCTCACTAACAGTGTGTATATGACGTTTCAGCAGGTTACTGATGTATTTCATTCGACGCTCGAACCAAGTATGTAATGTAAGACTAGTAGATTTTGAATTATTTAAATACTAAATTGTGTTGAACTTCTCCGCGTTGATAACTTTCGTAGTAATTGCCAAGAGAAGATGTTTATGTAGCTGTCTTTTAATCCTCAAGAACATTTCTTACTTTTCTGACCAAGTATTCTTATGTTAACCATTCAAAATCTCGAAAGACCTCGTCGTTGGGGGGTAGTTAGACTTTGTTCTATCTTATTTCCAGCATTCGTTTTTAACGGATTGATAACATTTTCTTTAACATGAACGCTCATGCAGTTGGTCAGCGCCCACAGATTAATAGTCCCCTGGTCGATATTGCATCTACGTACATATTAAGCAAGCCACCATATGGTGCATGCGTGCGAGTACCTTTTACTACAACTAGTCACTTTTTCTCCTGATCAACTCATAAACAGAGCGATAGATAAATGACTGTTGCCTTACACATGCCACAGAAACTGGCTTACTTGCCGAAAGCGACGGCGAATAACGTGGCGTGGCCTTTGACTCAATGAAGGTGGGAGGAAGAGGGACAGATTCCAGGGACAGATTTTAAATAACGGATTTAGTTCCGGAACAGGGACTCACCCGAGTGCACTAAAAATATTCGTATCTCATGATGCACCTTAAACCAATAGCTTGTTTTACTGGCGCACTGCTGTGTCCTACACATGAGCTCTAATCCTATGCTGCTGATTTTGTTTTTAGTGTGGTGAAACGATTGTGGGCCAACGGCCTTGCCGCAGTGGTAACGCGGTTCCAGTCAGATCACCGAAGTTAAGTGCGGTCGGGCTGGGCTAAAACTTGGACTGTGCACCATCCGGTCTGCTGAGCGTTGTTGGCAAGCTGATTCAGAAGTAGCGGCTCCGGTCTCATAAACTGACATACGGCCTGGAGAGAGGTGTGCTGACCACGTGCCCCTCCATATTCGCGTACAGTGGCGCCTGTGGGTTGAGGAGGACACGGCGGCTGGTCGATGCCGTTGGGCCTTCATCGCCTGTTCCGTCGGGGTTTAGTTTGAAAGATTATTTCTGGTAGTTAGGTAATTTTTAAAAGCCATGCCGCTTCATTCAGGCAAACTTCGAAGTGCATGTCACATGCTGCGTGAATCTCTACGAGTACTTAGGGAAAATCAGTGCTTTCGTCAAAATTGTAGTTTTTTCTGCAATTTGAGTATTCATTAGTCTTCATTTGAGGTAAATGGGTACACACTGCTTGATTCCTTTCCGTCTGCTTTCAAGAATGAAAGTTTCAAGTGTGATTTAATCTTGTCTCTGACATTTGTTGCCGGTTTCAAGAAGACAACAGATTTTGTGTGAAGACAAACACTGCATATTGAAACACTTACGCAGCAAATTGTCAGGCTTAAGTTTGCAGCATCTCTGCCGAGTGAACGTCATTAACGCTTATTCGGCCAGTGAACTTGTGAAGGGTAGACTTTTTCGGCTCTTAATTTCGTGACGTGGAAGCAATATGCTAAGTCAAATGTACTCTAATGTTATCGCTGGAGACAACTCGTAAAGCTGAACCATCCTTAGACTCTAAATTCAAGACTAAACTCCTCGCTACATACAGCAACTGAGGAAACTGGGGTAGCAGTGAACAATTATATTACACAGAAACTTATTGGAATTTCGCTCCGCCATATTATTGTTGTTTGCATTCTGTTAGCAGACAGTTTCAATACTTACAGGAGCTGAAAGATGGGATGGGTTCTTACTCAATGCTTCGAAAACGTTTTTATTCGAATTTTCTCAAAAATGGGTCTAAATATTTCGACTTCTATGAGTTTCCTGCGAGAATCGTAAACATGGACAAACAGTCCGTGATGAACGTACGGCGCTCCCTACATCGGTATATCTGCGGACCGCGTAGGCCTTAATTTCTGACATTTCAGCAGCGGTATGTTTTTTAATTCATAATTTTGAGCTGTAATGCGCAGAGATGAAAACGGAAAAAGAAGCGAAAAGGAGTACTAATTGCGAAGGCCAGGCAGCCAGTTACGTGTGCAAAGGGAGCACCGGCTCAGCACTGCTGTTTCCGTCCGTTGGCGAGACGAATGACTCTGTAAATTTGATCATTAAATTTAAGAGAGGTCGGGCCGTGGGGATCGCGAATGCGGCACACACTGACGTCGCTTTTAAAATTTATGAAGGCTCTCGCGGTAACGGCGAGCGGTTGCCGAAATTTATACCTAACAACGGAATACCTATCTTATACGCTGCATCTCTCCACTATATTTTACCGTTGCGAATTCTATCTCTTTCATTATGTAAATATTGTAATGTAGAGTTAGTGTCGAAACGAAGTATTTAGAAGACGCTTTTATTAATATTTAGCACTGAAAAAGGTGATTATTGGGAGTCACTCAAGACTCAGTGCACTGAAATAAAGCCGCATGAAGAAAAGAGAAGCGGAGCCAGACACTCTAAACTTTTACCTCTTGTTTTTCTTTCTCTTTCGATCATAAAGATTTACATACACCTCGGACACATCATTTCCCAGAAACAGGAGAGGCGTCTCACAACTATAGCGACTTGGAATGATAAGAATACGGGTTATCCACATTTTTTTCCAAACTTAATGTGGCATCTGCGTTTTCCTCACTCATTTAAAGGAATAATTAACGGGCTCTAAATTTCCTCTTCACTAATTCGACTCATGAGGACACTCTCGCTGCACTTTGAGGAGCTACTGGAAGTTGAAGTAGATGCAAGTCAAAGTGCTGGAAGTGCAACAAGCAATAAAACAGTGAAGCGGCAGTCCGTTATTTTGCATTCTCTCTCTATTTCTATAACCTCCAGACACCAATTAATCAGCCATCCTGCATCACACAAAGCTGGAAAAAAATCATTGTATTAACTATGTCCTAATGAAAATCAACTAACATCAACGTGTCATTCTTCCTCTCTCACTCTCTCTCTCTCTCTCTCTCTCTCACACACACACACACACACACACACACACACACACACCGGCGCTAACGCTTAAAATACGTGCTTAAAATTATTTCAGCTACAGACAAAAATACGAGTATGTTAAAGCATTATACTCTTATTTGGCTGTCAGTCCAAGGGACTGTATGTGAGTTCATTTTTTGTCGTAAGACTAATAGGCAGTGGTTGACCATTTCACACTAAACAGCCTAGCAAATTACTTGCACGGTGAATGTCTTTCTCCATGTGGTTCCTTTATGTTAACCGAATGTTTCGGACTATTGCTTCCGTTTACGTTAATAGCAAATACCTAACCCGCTATTCCATTTAGACAAAACTTACACAGCTTCACATCTTAGCTAAGGTCCTATAACAAAGTCAATAGGAAACTAAAACCTGCCAGACATATGGTTTAATCCCCTATTACTAAGATAAATAAATTCTTCAGGCTTCACCAGGAGTTCCGCCGTTAATAAATATATCATTTAAGAAAATCTGTATTATCCACATTCGGAGTCTTTTCCTCGAAGCAGGCAGCATCTTAACCATCAGAAGTACGTAATCTATCGAAATAACGCCGACCTCAGTACCATAGACCGCGAAAAATATCGTATTTATTTCGGATTCCATGAATTCGATCGTTCAAATCTATTATTCTATTTCGGTAAGCTATTATCAAGAACTGATGATGTGATGACGTTATGGACTGGTGATGCAATTGTAAAAAGCATACACCACTTAGTGAAATTTCCTTAGTACTGTAATTGACGTGTTTAACATCCCACGCCCATCAGAGACAGCATACTGGCATAGAGAAACATGGAAGCAGATTTTTTTTTCTCTGATTCTTTAGGGTAAACTGCCACAAACTTTAGAAAATAAAATAAAGAATGACGTAACAAACGCCTCAGTTGTCAGTCGTAACAGAACTCGTGTAGAACTCAATATGACTGTGTTGTTACTGCACTAGTTTGGCATTTTGTAACCAGATAAATGTCTATTCATCATGGAGACACATAATTTAATACTCGAACGGACTAAAGAAGCAATCTTAGACATAACCTTATGCAATGCTTAAGTGACTGAAGTCAGAGAAATATGTATGGGTTTCTTTGATAATGTTATAATTAATAATGCACTCGCAGAGTTCGTTTCACTTTTCAGATCACTGAGATAACTAACTATTCTTAATACACACGAGTACACGAGTTGCCCAGATAAAATTGACCAAAATATAACAAGTAAAGTAGGGTACATAACACCTAAAGCATGGAACAATTAGTAACATCAAAAGAACTATGGCACAGAATTGACCCATCGAGGTAGTCGAAAACATAAAACAACAAGTATAGGAAACTGAAGTTTGAAAGAACTTTAAACATAGTTTGAAGAAACAAAAGAGGAATGAAAACGATCAGAAGTAAAATAGTGTCCTTTAGTTAGACAAGAGCAAAGGCGGCACTGCACAGTAATTGTCATGACTATTAAAACAGTCATGAATAAAAAGTAAAAGTATAATCTGCAAATAGTTTGAAATAAAATGAACAAAGCAATACACAATCTTCAAAATATTGCATTAAAAAATAAAAGAAAGAATAAAAGAGTGACAGAAGATAAGGAACATTCAATAGTAAGTCTTCAAAGAGGTCACAGAAATATTTTTCTCCGATGTCTCATTGCTCGTTGAGTATGGATGAGGATTTTTTTTGTTGTGACCACAAATTTCTATCTCTTCTAATGTGTTATGTAAAATCCTTTAAGTGCGTTATCAAGCACTTTTAAGTTACTCATTACAGATCCTTCTGAATGACTGCGATGTGTTAGGTGTTGACCGGATATTGATTCCTTACAAGACGTACTCGAAGTGAATTCCTTATAATGAGTAGTGAAGTTCCGACGGGTCTGGAAAGTGTACCGTTTGTCTTAATCTTTACATAATATTTTATAAACACCGGATTTGTATGTTTTAGCCTATTCTGCAAAAGGTTATTAGTAATAAAGCCCATATATATTATTTTGGTAAATTTGCCATTGGGAGCAGTAAGATTGTTGTCAAATTGTCGCACTTTACGAAGTAAATAGTCAACTGTATCAAGATTATAACAGTTAGTTTTGGAAATATGCTTTAAAATATTCAGTTGTTTAGTTCCAGAGGTAATTTGAGTATACTGTGAACCAGAGATATTAAAAAGGCGTTTTTGTACTTTGAAAAAACATGAAGTTGCATTAATTATTACATCAGTGGCAATCGACTTCATGTAAAGAGTGAATCAATGCTTATCGCTACAATTTGAAATGGTTTGATCTAAAAAGTTAATACTATTGTTGTTTTGGTGCTATATTGTAAAAACAAAATTAGTATGCTATTAATGTAATTATTAATTCAAATTCATGTGATTCTTCTAAATAAAAAAAAAGGCTTTTTCAAATCCGTGATTCACAGAATATTTTAATTATCTCTGGAACCAGATGCAATCCATAAAGAACCAAACATTTTAAACCAAACTGCCAAAGCCAGCTTTTTTAACTAATGAAGTTGATTATTTTATTCGTAAATTTCAACAGTCCGACAACAATCTTACTATTCCCAATAGCAAATTTACCAAAATGACAAGCATAAGCTTAATTTCTGGCAAAATTAATAAATCGTTCAAAGAACACCGATTTGACAATAGCCTTTACTACAAGCGTTCGAACTTGAATAGTGGCAACTATTTATTCACAACCGATACAAAAGAGTTACATGTTTGCACCTGTTACTGTCCTTCAAAGTAGTCAGCAGTGTTGTGCAGAACCCGTTGCCAGCGATGTGGAAGGCGTAGTATACCGTTCGCAGAGCCTGTTCTGTTGATGGTGCGAATAGAACGGTCTACTGCCTGTCGAATCTGTGGAACAGTTCTGAAGCGAATGCCACGAAGTGGTTTCTTCATCTTCGGAATAAAATCAAAGTCACTAGGGCTTAAGTTTGGGGAATATGTCGGATGGGACAGTACTTCCCAGACCCATCGACCGAACAGAGCAGCCACAGCTTGCGCTGTATGCGCCCACGCATTGTCGTGCAAAATGATGGGTGGGTTGTGCAGAAAGTGTCGCTGCTGTTAGCTTGGGAGCCCAACGTGGCGGGTTGTGTGTTAGCCTACACGGCTGGAAAAGTAGCTTGAGCGCCAAATCGGTGGCCTCAAGGAATCGTATGAACATTTGCAGAGATATTTAGTGGTAACGAGTTTCTCTCCGTAGCCATCCTCCGCAGCAAGCACTGTATTTTATTTCTCCAAGACGCGTTTCCTCTTTTTTCCACTTTAAGGCATCATCAGTCGGATATAGAATGATACAGTTTGGTTTTTATATATGGTATTTATATATGATAAAACAATTAACGTATCGCTTTTTATGTGAATAATTCATTACTTACAATTCTTTTCGTTTTTAGTTGCGTTTCCTCTCATCTGGTCACACTTTGGAGGTTGCACTACAGCTTTGTTTATGAAACATAAGCATGTTTTTATGTTCCGAACTTCTTCCTTCCCACTTTTCATCTTGTTTGCCCTTATTGTTGTGATCCACTATTAGTTTTCTGCCACTAATTATATATATTTGATCAAAAACTGTGCTTTAAAGGTGTAAATACTTTGAGTTCACTATATGTATCATGCTGTTTCATTTTTTTGCATACATCTTGCCAACCTAACGAAGTATATGCTGAAGACTAACGTCTATTCATTTCTGTCTGTCTGCGTGTGCGCGTGTGTGTGTGTGTGTGTGTGTGTGTGTGTGTGTGTGTGTGTGTGTGTATGTCTGTGTGTGTGTGTGTGAGTGTGTGTGTGTGTGTGTGTGTGTGTGTGTGTGTGTGTGTGTGTATGTCTGTGTGTGTGTGTGTGTGTGAGTGTGTGTGTGTGTGTGTGTGTGTGTGTGTGTGAGAGAGAGAGAGAGAGAGAGAGAGAGAGAGAGAGAGAGTATATACATGATGGAGAAAAATTGTGTCACGAAGTTTTAATCCTGCATAGCTGATGCCAGTAGGGACCAAAACTTCTAAAAGTGTGTAGGTCGACAACGCACAATTTTTAAACTACGGAAACGGCGCCACGCGCTCCAATTGGCCGCGGAATTGCCCTCTTGCCGGATGCCCTGGACGACGCATGACCGCGAATGCTTTGCCTGCCGGAGGTCGCGACGTATCCAAGGCGGCCCGCACACTCAGTGGTAGCGCGCCAGCCTTCCACTCTCAGGTCCTGGGGGCGAATCCGCTGGGGTCCCGACACGAATGGGTCAAATGGCTCTGAGCACTATGGGACTCAACTGCTGAGGTCATTAGTCCCCTAGAACTTAGAACTAGTTAAACCTAACTAACCTAAGGACATCACAAACATCCATGCCCGAGGCAGGATTCGAACCTGCGACCGTAGCGGTCTTGCGGTTCCAGACTGCAGCGCCTTTAACCGCACGGCCACTTCGGCCGGCGGTCCCGACACAGCCATTATAGTTCCATGATAAGACGTACTTGGAACAAACCCATCAACAGCTGTTAGTTCGCGTACAGAAAGTCTTTTATAAGTTGTGTCGTCTCTGAAAATGGCCTTTTTTGTAGCTAGGACATTGTTTACCTTATGGAGGAGCTCGAAATGGCGGCCCTCTGACGCAACACAAGCTTGGTAACGTCGAACGGTGTTTTTCCGAACACTTTCGAAGATTCCTGGCATTGCCCTGATGTCATTGGCCGCATGTTGAATGCAATACATTAATTCCTCTTCGTTTCTAGGTGGCTCGCGTCCGTGTGGGTGAACTAGAAGAATTCCCACAGGCGAAAGACCGGTGGAATGGGGTCTGGTGATAGCGGGGGCCATGTCATACGAGCACCTCTGCCAATTACCCGGCCGTGGAAGAGTTCATTTAAATATCCACGCACAGCACGACTGTTATGTGCGGGAGCCCCATCATGCTGCAATCGCATGTGTAGCCGTATGTCCAGGGGAACATCTTCCAGTAGGCCGGGTAGAGTTTCTTGCAAAAAGTGAAGTACTTTGCCCCAGTAAGTCGAGGAGGTAGACAGACCGGCCCAATCAGATGGTCAACCACAATGCCTGCCCAAATGTTGAGCGAAAACCTTTCCTGGTGTCCGTGGACGGACGTGACGTGAGGATTTCTCCATGCCCTGTAATGAACGTTTAGAGTGTTGTAAAGGCCATCCCGATGGAAGGTGCACTCGTAGGTAAACCACACAATGGCGGGGAAGTCGGTATCTCGTGCAATACGTCGCAGAAACCACCGGCAAATCCCTAGCCTGTGTTCGTAGTCCGCCACAGGATTTAGGTCTTTGACGGCCTGGAAACTAAATGGATCGTGGCCGTCATCCCTCAAAACCTCCCAGACTAACCGATGAGTGACTCCCACGTCGTGTCCAGTCGCTCGAGTACTTGTCGTAAGTGCTTCCTCGAAGCGCTAGAGAACAGTATCTTCAAATGCAGCATGCGGTCGTGTTCGAGGTATTCCCACTAACGAGCCTGTTTCGACAAGTCGCCAGTCAATTGCTGTAAACGTTTGCGGGTGTGAGTGGCGTCTTGCTGGATACCGTTCCTCATACAACCGTCGAGCTTCATGCGCATTACCTTCGGTTGGTGTATAAACAAAAACCATATCTCGTTGTTCTTCAGACGAATACTGTGCCGCCATGCTTACTGAAACTTATGGCTCAATCGCAGGTGACGTGTGTGTGCTCCGAAGCGAAGCTTGCGTCTGAATGCCTCTGACGTGAGGTGGAGACAAACAGCAAAACCTATTCGACATGTGTGCGTATCACGTTGGGGCAGTGACAGGTCATTCCCGTTTTCAAGAAGGGAAGTCGAACAGATGTGCAGAACTATAGACCTATATCTCTAACGTCCATCAGTTGTAGAATTTTGGAACACGTATTATGTTCGAGCATAATGACTTTTCTGGGGACTAGAAATCTACTCTGTAGGAATCAGCATGGGTTTCGAAAAAGAATCGTCGTGTGAAACCCAGCTCGCGCTATTCGTCCACGATTCTAAGAGGGCCATAGACAAGGGTTCCCAGGTAGATGTCGTGTTTCTTGAGTTACGCAAGGCGTTTGATACAGTTCTCCACAGTCGTTTGATGAACAAAGTAAGAGCATATGGACTATCAGACCAATTGTGTGGTTGGATTGAAGAGTTCCTAGATAATAGAACGCACCATGTAATTCTCAATGGAGAGAAATCTGCCGAAGTAAGAGTGATTTCAGATGTGCCGCAAGGGAGTGTCGTAGGACCGTTGCTATTCACAATATATATAAATGACCTTGTGGATAACATCGGAAGTTCACTGAGGCTTTTTGTGGATGATCATGTAGTATATCGAGAGGTTGTAGGCCGGCCGGTGTGGTCGAGCGGTTCTAGGCGCTATAGTATAGAACCGCGCGAATGCTACGGTCGCAGGTTCGAATCCTGCCTCAGGCATGGATGTGTGTCATGTCCTTAGGTTAGTTAGGTTTAAGTAGTTCTAAGTTCTATGGGACTCATGACCACAGCAGTCAAGTCCCATAGTGCTCAGGGCCATTTGAGAGGTTGTAACAACGGAAAATTGTACTGAAATACAGGAGGATCTGCAACCTATTGACGCATGGCGCAGGGAATGGCAATTCAATCTCAATGTAGACAAGTGTAATGTGCTGCGAATACATAGAAAGAAAGATCCTTTATCATTTAGCTACAATATAGCAGGTCAGCAATTGGAAGCAGTTAATTCCATAAATTATCTGGGAGTAGGCGTTAGGAGTGATTTAAAATGGAATGGCCATACAAAATTAATCGTCGGTAAAGCAAATGCCAGACTGAGATTCATTGGAAGAATCCTAAGGGAATGCAATCCGAAAACAAAGGAAATAGGTTACAGTACACTTGTTCGCCCACTGATTGAATATTGCTCACCGGTGTGGGATACGTAACAGATAGGTTTGATAGAAGAGATAGAGAAGATCCAACGGAGTGCAGCGCGCTTCGTTAAAGGATCATTTAGTAATCACGAAAGCGTTACGGAGATGATAGATAAACTCAAGTGGAAGACTCAGCGAGAGAGACGCTCAATAGCTCGGTACGGGCTTTTGTTGAAGTTTCGAGAATATACCTTCACAGAGGAGTCAAGCAATGTATTGATCCCTCCTAAGTGTATCTCGCGAAGAGACCATGAGGATAAAATCAGAGAGATCAGAGCCCACACAGAGGCAAACCGACAATTTTTCTTTCCCCGAACAATACGAGACTGGAATAGAAGGGAGAACCTATAGAGGTACTCAAAGTACCCTCCGTCGTACACCGTCAGGTTGCTTGCGGAGTATGGATGTAGATGTAGATGTAGATGTAGATGTATGTGTCAACCGGTGAATGGCAGGAGGGCAATTCCCCGGCCAATCGGAGCGCGCGGTGGCAAGTTTCCGTAGTTTAAAAATGGTGCGTTGTCGACCTATACAACATTAGTAATTTTCGTTCCTACTGGCATCAGCTATCCAGGGCTAAAATTTCGTGACACAATTTCTCTCCACCCTGTATATGCGTGGATTTATCTTTTTTGTGAAGGTGGGGGTAAAGGTGGTTATTTAGTGCGAGTTGTAGAATGTTGAATACGAATGTAAGCTGTCATAGAATGGCTGAGAGTTTTAGAATTCATCTGATTTAAGTTTTGGTTTAAATGTTTTGTAGATAGGTTCATGGACAAGTGAGTAGAAAAGGAGTTACGTGATATTATTATTATTATTATTATGAGAATAGTCCTCTGTTGTGGTGTTACTCTGTTATTTTATCTATTAGGGTAACCAGTGAATTGTTTTGCATGAGTACTCGATCATTCAGCAGGGTTTTATTTTCTGCTTGAAAAAAGACGAAGTGCGCCTGGGGGAAACAAATACAGTGGAGCAAGAGAAGGAATTTTTATTTACAAAACAAATATATTTAATGGTATTCTAGAAAAATTACTATCAGTTCATCGAATAATCTGTGTCTGTAGTGGGGAGAGCCTGTTTTGAAATGACGGAATCCCCTTTGGCTCGAAGGAACGTGTATTTAAGCTGATTTAAAATATGAAGTATTAAATTTTTATAAAAATATAACTGATCCTGTGTCTCGCTTACGTAAGTGTATGCACTAGTCCACTTCAAATGAACATAAAGTGAAGATGTGATTACAGTGGTGCAACAGTGCCCTTAAGAAGCACATTATTCAACGCACTTAACTGTTCCACCAGAAATTGAAAATTTAACAATTTGCTTCTCGGTCCGGAGTGTCAGCTCATAATTTGGGGGCTGTCTACTGAACTAGCTTGTTAGGTAGGCAGAACTACGGATAAAATTGTGGCCCAGATTAGGGACGGTCGCGGTGTTCCGTGCGACTGTGGAAGCTATGAGACCGCATCTCTTCGATGACGTGGTACCCGTGGGTTGGCGAAGGAGTGATCGCGACCGGCAGCGGCTGTATGTAGCAGCTCAGCTTCCGGCGGCGTCAGCGGGTACACGACTTCAAGTCGCGGGTACCGCACAGTGGCACCCACGAGAATCAGCGTCGGGCGGCGCTCTACACAAAATTTAACAGCTGTGCGATTATTCTAATGTGTTGTTTCCCTGTCTCGCTAGCCATGGCCAGTAACATCGAAGAACCGACGCGCCATTTGGAAAATCCTAATTCAGCCGGGGATGTGGAGATTGAGAATACGAAGGATAGTGATCATGAGTTCTTTTTCAGAATTAAATAAGGAACTGGGGAAACGAATAATACGAGGGGCGCTTCCTGGCAAATTAAAACTGTGTGCCAGACCGAGACTCGAACTCGGGAGCTTTGCCTTTCGTGGGTAAGTGCTCTACCGACTCAGCTACCCAAACACGACTCACGACCCGTCCCCACAGCTTCAATTCTGCCAGTACCTCATCTCCTACCTTCTAAACTTCACAGAGGCTCTCCTCCGAAGCTTGCAGAACTCCTGCAAGAAAGGATGGCTTAGCCACAGCCTGTGCTGGTCATTCACTTGGACATGGTAATAAGGGACTTTTTAATTCGCTTTTTTTTTTCTTTATTGCATTTAATTTTTATATTTTCTGAAATTTCTTCTTTATTTTTGTTGTTATTTGTTATCTGAAAAGAAAACTTGGGCAAAAATTCCACGGAATCAAATTTTTCCCTAGGAAGAACACAATGAGAGTAGGCTCCAAATGAAAACAAAAAAAAAGAGCCATCGAATTCCTTAACAATTAAAAACAAGGTGCAACATATTAGAAAATAAAACACGATAACGGGGAAGCCTCTTCCACTTCTAACGAGCATTCACCATCTACTGGTGAAAAACAAGGGGTTCGGGATTGTTGTGACACCTGATTACATAGTGGATGTAGTGTCTGATGAGCGATATGATCGAATTAGTTTTGGTCGAGGGAAAACGGAAAAGTCTGGACACAGAAGAAGATAATGCGAGAAAGCAGCCTCAGCTGATCGGTAAGCAGAGCCAGTTGTTGGCAAATCCAGTGCCAGTGTTCTCGTCCACAAGACACAAATCTGTGTGGTAATGTACCAGGTTGATGACGTGTCGCAAAAACCAGTCGGACTAAGACTAATGTGATATAGGCGTTAGTTGGTCGGGATCAGATGAGGCGACTTCCATCGGGAGGATAGGAAGACTAACGGGAAACCACACTGTTTTGCATTATACCAATGGCGAGGCCATTTCAGTTGGGGAGAGGGATGATTGTACTCCCCAGCGAGAAAGCAAGGATCTGGTGTTAAGGTGTGTGTCTGATAAAACGTCAGCTCCCAGAAAACTTATTATAAAATAAAATTCACGTACATGCCGCAATTTAGAGTTGATACGGCAGGAGCAGTCAGACTGGCCGGTCGAAGACATGTAAATAAGAGAGATGCCCGAGTACATGTTAAAACGATGCGCCTTATAAACGGTACTGAAGCCTTCACTTTGATATTAGGAAGTCCCAACCTTCCAACGGGACGAGACCTTGCAACAACTTCATACCGAAGTCGAAAAATATGAATTTTCCAAAGGAAACGACCGGACATTTGCAACAATTTTAGCGCCATCGTCGCAGAGAGCGAGAACATTTGTGCAACGTAGTACACTTTGCTGAAAATATAGGAATCAAAGATCCGCACTTTGTGAAGAAGACTAAGGGGACGACGTTTGTGTTCACGAATTGCTCCTTGAATTCGATTCGTCACCTCCCGCCAATTTAATGCAGCCATTTCCAAGGTAATTCCCAACCGTTGCCCATGGAATGACAACTTGTTGGCCGCTACGGTCGCAGGTTCGAATCCTGCCTCGGGCATGGATGTGTGTGATGTCCTTTGGTTTAAGTAGTTCTAAGTTCTAGGGGACTGACGACCTCAGATGTTAAGTCCCATAGTGCTCAGAGCCATTTGAACAACGTGTTGAAAACCCTGCAATGATAATAGGGTACATTTTCGTTCATTAATGCGGGCCCAAGTAAGAGAACAAAAGGGATCGAATAAGTATTTGAGCAAAGATATATCATCGACATGACATAGCAATACCATAACATCATCCGCGTACACTCCCACCGAGAAGGTTTCTCCCAATTTCTTCCAGCCACTTAACTGATCAGCAATACGGCGAAGCAGAGGTTCAAATGACAAGAAAAAAAGCGACACGGAGTGGGGGTTCCCCAGTGGTAAGCCCCTTTCGCACAGTGGGGCCAAATCCCAAAAAGCTGGCCAAAAGTCTAAAACGCTATAAATTCGGCTGAAAGTCAGTACCCGCTGGTTTTCGGGGCCGCTGATTATGAATCCGAAGTTAAAATTTGAAATAAAACAAAATGACGGATTTAACATTCATCACTTTTATAGAGAAAATACAAAATATACCCATATGTTGTACAATGCAATAAAACATACAATCGGTTGATTCAAAGTTCATAGATCGTCATCCGAAGAGTAGTTGATTCACAATAAGTTGATTAAACTTTTGAATCGCTCGAGCTTATTGTACTTGCTGGTATACGTGACGCAACTAACAATGAAACTGCTTCTGGGAGCAACGACTTCGAGATTTTTCAAGGCAATTCACGCAAACTTGAAATAAATGAATCTGATATTAATAATAGGCGTAAAAATTTCTTCCATTGTTCCCGAAACTTTTTTATGAGTTTATAAGTAGACTCTTGGGCTTCTTCAGACATCTGCCCTATCGGCAGTGCAGATGAGTTTATCACTTCTGCGCCATGAATCAATACCTTATGTACCGAAGTTGGCATGTAGAACCATGGATATACCTGCACCAAGTGGCAAGTCTGCAAGGCATAATCTTGGAATTTATGAAATTGATTTCGAGGCTTCTCGAGATTGTTTGCAATATCTCATCTATACCTGTGATAGCAGCAGAAATGCTTGAGTTTTCGAAAAATCTTCGAGTTGTATTCCCATCATTCGAACTACCGAAACCGGGCTTTGGTCGATCGATATCAGACCTAATTCCATATGGAAGCCCTTCTGTATATTGGTTTTTCGGATCGTTACTTGTTCCTATTCTTTATCACTACTCGCTTGCCAGTTTTTAATTCCAAGCTTATATGCTACATGCAAACACCATTCGAAAAACCGTATCCACGCATGTAAAGTTGACAATCCAAACTGTAGACGATCTTCACAGGTTTGCTTTTCTAAAATTGCGTCGATATTGTTAAGTTCTTTTGAATGTGGATTGCATAAATAGTATCGTTGAATAGATATATTACGCGCGATAGCATTACAAACTTTAACGTCTGTCATGGTGAAAGCAAGTCGGAAAGAAACTCTTAATGCTTTTCCATCTAATATCTTTTCGGGAGGGACAACATTTTTCTCTTGCTGTTCAATTTATTCCATTTCATCACGAGTAGCTTCAGGACTCTCGTGAAAAAAAAAAAATGGAATTCTAATTAGTCTGCAAAAACGAGGAGATGACGGCGTCGGATTTTTCCGTGTAACTATCCTTGCGTTTGTTTCTTGGTCGTCTGATACAAGTTGCAGTGGAACGATTGAGGTAAAAAAATATTAGCATCTGACTTGCTTCTATCATCATTGGTGAAGTTTTGGTTTTACGTACTTTGGTCGGAAGTGCCATCGCATCCCCACTTACAAATTAAATTCAAGTTAGGAACATTTTCAGCAGACAAACTTTTGACAACATCCATTTGTGTTAATAATATCGTATCAACTCTTTGATACAGTAAAGCCTGCAATTTTACTTCAGCACTACATTCAGTAACAGAAATATCTGACTTAGGCGGATAACATTTGAGCTTAGCCTGATATGACCATTTTACGGCGGAAATAAATCACAGCTGTTCTCTTTGCTTCTATTACGAAGCCCCTGATATTGCGATTTCGATAATTTTAGTTCTAGAATGAGCGACAGAGCAGCATCGGCAGGTAAAGTCCTTTCTCTATTCGTATCTACGGACTCCTTATACTTCTTGGCCTTAGGTAAGCTCCCCAGTCCCAAATCACAGACACTTTTTGCAGCATCTGATTTCCCAGATGATCGGATGTTCATTTGAGTGGCATACGTAAATTCTTCCTGTCTTTCCCGTATTTCTTGCCCGTAATTCATCAGTCCTCTTTCGTTTTGTCCCGTCACTAGACCCTGAAAATTCTGAAGAAGGCCGACCCAAATTATAGGTTTTCCCAAAGGTTGCTTAGTTTTTTCGAAAGAAACAAACACGCTCAAACATTCAGAATATTTTTGCAGAAATTTGCATTCATTTCTAGATACTTGCTGCCACTTTTCATGCAAATCATGCAACAACTTGCCGTCAGGTTTTACACTGTCTGGTAGAGCAAAGGGGCATTGCAACTTAGCAGACATGAAATTTTCGATCAGTGCATACACTTCAGTCATTTTCTCATTCAAATGACCTTTCAATATAGAAAACATTTCCCTATTGTCAGGCCACACGTTTCCCTTCATCAACGACAAATTCTGAAATTGGAAAATATAATATCTTCACAGGTAAATGATTCCATATTTAATCTCGTTACTATCATACATTCCAAAATATTATTTGAAAAGGAGGAGAGTGTGTTTACAAAAGTGAATTACGTATTATAGAACTCGAAATACAATGAAGACCGCAGATAAATTCAAGAAAAATAGTAACATTCCGCTTCGTTGATGTACAAAATTCAGCAAACAATGTCTTACGTAGCAAGAATTCGTACCAATGACACAGTTGCAGCTATATGCAGTAAGCTTTTTTTAATTTGGTGATAGTTCCAGCTACAACGTGCGATCGGTTAGATCATTGAACTCTGCAGAACTTATACACTTTTCTCATCGTGTTTAAAATTGTCCGTTGTAATTTCCCGTTCATTTACGCATAAATGATTCATTTATTGCTATCGCATGGACTATTATTATTAATTTTATGTTACACAATGATATTCTACTTACTTGCGGATGTTGATTCCATTCTGAAGAATTGAAATCGATTGATTTTTAGAGATTTGGTGTCCCGTTGAATGTAGCGTTGAAATATTTGCTCACTGCACGAAGCGTCTAGCTTCCTGAAGGGTTCCCTTTCAGCTGTCCTACAATAGCAGGTTAGAGGCTAGGGGTTCTGGCGACCGGAATTCGACCTTCGGACCCTTACCCAACATAGCCCACGACTAGAGATTATTTTGTACTTTATTTTTCGAATTTTGGCCAGCTTTTTGGGATTTGGCACCACTGTGCTCCGAATGATGATCTGGGAAGTAAGCTGTCTATTCACTACGACAGATGAGTCAATACCAGTAAAAAGATTGGATAATACCTGACACGCAATATGATTGAGAGCGGTCGCCTTGAGCACCTGCATCAAGAAACCGTGATCGACTCGATTGAATGCCTTATTAAAACCAATAAAAGGGCAAGGCTCTAGAGACAGAAGTCATTGCAGCTACCGAGACAACGTCGCGGCATTCGATTACAGAAGTCAGAGTCGTGTGCCTAGGCGCACAGGTTTGGTGGATTGCAAGAATTTTCTCGAGCAGTATCGATAAACTGCTATTAACCGCCCGGGCGACAGCTATGTAATCGGAATTAGTAGTGCGTTCGGGTGGGATTTATCAATGTCTGGACGTCCGGTTGCCTTCGGAATTAGAACGATTTTGCCAACTTTGGAGGGGGTCAGGAATCAAACCTCCCTGGATCACGTCATTTACCTGTAACGTAATGGTATCACCTATAAAAGGCCAAAAATGTACATAAAATTCCTCCGAAGTACAGTCGTGTCCAGGAGATTTTTGCGATGGTGAATCAACAATAAGTCACTTAGAAAGTCATCATTTAATGCTGGGGTAACTATGCAATGAAGGAGTGGAGTCATCTCACCAGGGGCAGTAGTGTCAGTAGCAGGGTTAACATAAAGGTCAGTAAAGTAACTATAGATCGCTGTCGAAATGTGACTTTGGGATGTCAGTATGTTACCGTTGGTTTGAGTAAGGGACGTGATACATACTCGTCTGCGACGCATCCGCAACCAGAGAAGGTGATATAAGGTGATCAGTTCATCCTGTAGGAAGGAGCGGGTTTTGGATCATACGCTGAGTCCTTCCAGTTGTTGCTTCTTTAACAGAAGAAGTTTCGCTTTAACATGTTGGACACCCATAATCCGATGACGCAAGATGGAATAATAAAATTCCTGGGTTCGACGGAGACACCTCGTCCTCTCGGTGGCATAACGCACCAGCACTTTCCGGAGCAAAGGCTTAGCATGCTCTGACCACCATTCCATAACAGGACAACGGTCTTGCGACCGCAAGCCACGGGCCCAAACCTCTCGAACAATAATCTCGAGTGAAGGATCCTTTAAGAGAGTTGTGTTCAACATCCAGGGGAGGCGATACGGTTTTACTGGTTGCGGCTCATGATTTAAAGTTACAGCTAAGGCACAGTGGCAGACCGGTGTGGCAGACCGGTTCTAGGAGCTTCAGTCTGGAACCGCGCGACTGCTACGGTCGCAGGTTCGAATCCTGCCTCGGGCATGGGTGTGTGTCATGTCCTTTGGTTAGTTAGGTTTAAGTAGTTCTAAGTTCTAGGGGACTGATGATCTCAGATGTTAAGTCCCATAGTGCTCAGAGCCATCTGAACCATTTTTATGAAGGCACAGTGATCAGTAAAACAAGCGGGTATCACGTCTGTTGCTAACAGCTGTCCACATAAAGAGTCAGAAAGAAAAAAGCGATCGAGTCGGGCGCTGAAAGTAGCTGTAAAATGCGTGTACCTGACGGGAGTGAGATATTGACAGATAAACGCGTCTCGTGTTGTCTTAGAACGAACCAAATTGTCTAGTTCCGTACAGAAATTAATATTAGGGGTCTGATCCACAGGAGGCAAAACACAAATAAAATTTCCACCTAACAGAATTTTCTGCGGAGTTTCACGAAATAAATTTACTGCATCATCTTTGTAAAAACGAGCATGATCTGTGGAATGACCAGATCCTGAAGGGGCATAAAGAAGAATCAAAGTAAGGTCACTAAAAGTGTAGCGTATTGCTCCGCCGCTATCAAGAACTTCGAAATCAGTCAGTGGTATTCTTTCTCTGTAAAATAACGCAGTGCCAGTAGATAGTTCAGGAGTCACATTAAAGAAAGTAGAAAAGCCGGGAATAGAAAAATTGTCAATTTACACTTCTTGCGAAAGTGTCACGGTTGCACCTGAATCGTAAATAAATTGTTGCAACGCCGGAAGTCAGCTCGGAAGTAATTCTCTTCACATTCAAGGTAAGAAAGTTATAGGCCTCATCTATAGATTACCAAAACTATGCACCTAATTTATGCAAATAACCGTTAACATTCCCTGGCAGAGTCAACTGATGAATCTGAATGTAAAGAGGTGGATCCCTCACATCCACCCTCTTTCTGTTTTTTTTTTTCTTTTTTCACGGTGCAGCGCGCTCAGGTTTGAAACGTTGTTTGTTGCGGCTGTGCCGGGAGGCGACTGACGTATGGTGCACAGTGAGGGGAGGGTGCTCCTTCGGAAATTAATTATCAGGTACAGATGGGCTGTGCGGCCCTGGGAATCAACACAATCGGAAACTGACGGTACGTCGTTTACAATCGCCACATGTGCCGTTGGCACACTTGGGCCAATCGGGGGTCGATCAGCAGCGGCTTGTGGCAATCTTTCCCGTTCCGGGGCACAGAAGAAGGATGGGGATATGTTACAGACTCAGGCATGTCTGGCAAGTCCGTAGATATAGTATGGAGCTCCGGAACGGGTCTATCCTCATGTGATTCCAAAGAGGCGGTCTCTGTCTCGGGAGCCAGGTCGGAGGGCGTACTGGACGCTTTGGAATCCTGAATAGCAACCGACATGTTATCGTCCGCTCTAAACTCAGACAGGGGAGAGGCCTCTTCCACCGGAATCTTTTCAGTAGAGCGGAAAAGGGAAGAGGAATCGACTGACACCTCACCATCTTGGGCCCGTCTATCTTTTTTGACTTGAGTGGTGGCGACGCGGAAGCTACATTGGCGAAGTCCCGACGCGAGGCTAACAGCGGAAATGAGCTAGGGCAATCACGCAATGGCTCGCTTTGCCCTTCAGAAGCGTGGTTAGGCACAATGACCATCACTTGGGACACCACATACATTAAAGTTAGCCTTTTAAGTTGTTCATAAGTGGGTATTAAGACCATGACACGACGCAGGCAATTAAAACAGGTGCCTTCTTGTGCTATGTAAATTATATGCACCCCGTATCCACACACCTGCAAATAAGAGGGAATATTCCGTTTGACTACCATGTCCATGAATCGAACTTCGCTGTAAACTTGTAAACGATGTTGGGCGGACCAGCGTTCTCGCCGTATATTCCGTATTTCCCAAACGGAAGCTGGGCGGTCATGAGAAAACTGTCATCAACCTCGTGTAGAAGGTTAAACACCCTAACATTTGTATGTTGTACTTCCGCGTTCCTCATAATAACAGTGCTATTAGAACCATCGCCATGAGTGAAAGGGACTTGTCCGTGCCGCAAAAGGAGCCTCTCAACCTGAAACGTGTCTATGAAGTATGCCGTGAGAACCTGTTCTGAAGTGTCCTTGATCGTATCTACAAGCCCATTACGAATGTCTAACTAACTCGGCTGCACATCACGAGTGGATTTGTCAAAAATAAAACTGACGGTATCTGTGCGTGGAATGTTCCTGGGAGCCATCGACCACATCACGGCGCAAGACAGCGCCGCGTCAAAATGGAATCACAAACATGAGATGCCGAGAGACAAACAACGATGTGACGTCTACAACGGCTCACGCGACACTGAGGACAAATAAGGAACCTCTCGCAACGCAACGATAGAGGGGGGAACCAGCGGAACCTACTGGCCCAGCGTGCGAAGCGGAAATGTGCCTGACTGAGCTACCCAAGCTCTACTGACGACCCGTCCCCACAGCTTCTGCTGCCTTCCAAACGTCGCACAAACTATCCTGTTAATCTTGCAGAACCAGCAGTCCTACACGAAAGGATATTGCGGAGACACGGCTTAGCGACAGCCTGGAGGATGCTTCCACAATGAAATTTTCACTCTGCAGTGGAGTGTCCGCTGATACGAAACTCTGGAAAGTATGAGACGAGGTACTGTCAGAATTGAAACTGTGCGGAGGTATCTTGAGGTGTGTTTGGGTAGCTCAGTCTGCCTTTGGTAGCGGAGTAGCTTGGACTTGTTTAAGTCCCGAATGCGAACGTTGGCGGAAGAAGCGGTGTTTACACCGTCGCTACTCGCGTGTGTTACTGTTTGAATCGAACGCAATGGCGCACAGTTTTCGAAAAACCACGATACAGTTCACGTTCTTTAACGAGTATGAACGACTGAAGGCTTTCGAAATCGAACGTATCCTGAGGGACGAATTGCATCTTAATTACACGGAGCTTATTGGAATTCACTTATCAATACGTAAAGATTATTGACGACGCAGCATGCGATAGAATTACTGAAGCCACCAAACGAGGATTCCAGTTTCGACACTCCGATGGTCATACTGGCGAAGTTTTAATAGCTCATTCGGGCCTGGACGTGCGTACTATTCGAATCTTCGAGCTTCCTTTGGAGGTACCCGCATCATTGGTCACCGAATCACACCAGCCATACGGCAGAGTTCTTAGTCGTACGGCCGAACGATGGGCAAGTTTTATCACGTATCCAGTGCTCAATGGTGTCCGACAGGTGCGAATTGCCCTTACGAAACAAGTGCCATCGTACATGAACATCAGTGGCTGTAGAGCTATTGTCATTTATGAAGGACAGCCGCGGACATGTTCCGGGTATGGTGGTGAAGAACATCTTCGATCTGCGTGTATGCAGAGGCGACTTGTGCAACTCCCCAGCGGAGACGTCCAGAATCCGGCTACACCAACGTCACTGCTGCTGACTTATTGACGGCGCTCCGCGGGGAGGTTACACCGAGGTCGGAGTGTACTATCGAACCAACGGCGCCGTTGACTGAGGCGCTTTCGGGCCCCACTGAAGAAGGAATGGCTCCGACCAATCTCCAATCTCAGACACTGCTGGTGATGGAGAAAGAGGATGATATCATCACGCAAGGCATGGAAACTGAAGTGGAACGGCCCTAGGGCGTTGTGGCGGTGGCGAGACAGTGGGAGATATAAGATTCGCCAACACCAGAGGTCGAGGTTACGTTCAAATGGCTCTGAGCACTATGGGACTCAACTGCTGAGGTCATAAGTCCCCTAGAACTTAGAACTACTTAAATCTAACTAACCTAAGGACATCACACACATCCATGCCCGAAGCAGGATTCGGACCTGCGACCGTAGCGGTCACGCGGTTCCAGACTGTAGCGCCCAGAACCGCACGGCCACTCCGGCCTGCTGTCGAGGTTACGGCCCGCAAACAACGCTCGCCGAAGCGCCTCGAGAAGCGCCGACTAAACTCTGCGGAGACGCTCCCTTCTCTTCTTGGGGAGCCCTGATGAGCCTAACACTATGGACCGGTCTGACCTGGAGCCACAAGCTTCCGATGTCGCTGACCATATTAATTCTGACAGTGAAAAGATGTCATGTCGTTCATCTACATCTACATGACTACTCTGCAATTCACATTTAAGTGCTTGGCAGAGGGTTCATCGAACCACAATCATACTATCTCTCTACCATTCCACTCCCGAACAGCGCGCGGGAAAAACGAACACCTAAACCTTTCTGTTCGAGCTCTGATTTCTCTTATTTTATTTTGATGATAATTCCTACCTATGTAGGTTGGGCTCAACAAACTATTTTCGCATTCGGAAGAGAAAGTTGGTGACTGAGATCTCGTAAATAGATCTCGCTGTGACGAAAAACGTCTTTGCTTCAATGACTTCCATCCCAACTCGTGTATCATATCTGCCACACTCTCTCCACTATTACGTGATATTACAAAACGAGCTGCCCTTTTTTGCACCCTTTCGATGTCCTCCGTCAATCCCACCTGGTAAGGATCCCACACCGCGCAGCAATATTCTAACAGAGGACGAACGAGTGTAGTGTAAGCTGTCTCTTTAGTGTCCTGCCAATGAAACGCAACCTTTGGCTCGCCTTCCCCACAATATTATCTATGTGGTCTTTCCAAATGAAGTTGTTCGTAATTTTAACACCCAGGTACTTAGTTGAATTAACAGCCTTGAGAATTGTACTATTTATCGAGTAATCGAAATCTAGCGGATTTCTTTTGGAACTCATGTGGATCACCTCACACTTTTCGTTATTTAGCGTCCACTACCACCTGCCACACCATACAGCAATCTTTTCTAAATCGCTTTGCAACTGATACTGGTCTTCGGATGACCTTACTAGACGATAAGTTACAGCATCATCTGCGAACAATCTAAGAGAACTGCTCAGATTGTCACCAAGGTCATTTATATAGATCAGGAACAGCAGAGGTCCCAGGACGCTTCCCTGGGGAACACCTGATATCACTTCAGTTTTACTCGATCATTTGCCGTCTATTACTACGAACTGCGACCTTCCTGACAGGAAATTACGAATGCAGTCGCACAACTGAGACGATACATCATAGGCCCGCAGCTTGATTAGAAGTCGCTTGTGAGGAACGGTGTCAAAAGCTTTCCGGAAATCTATGGGACTTAACTTCTGAGGTCATCAGTCCCCTAGAACTTAGAACTACTTAAACCTAACTAATCTAAGGACATCACACACATCCATGCCCGAGGCAGGATTCGAACCTGCGACCGTAGCGGTCGCGCGGTTCCAGACTGTAGAGTCTAGAGTAGGGACAGTGAACATAATTACCATTAGATAGCCGGTGAAACAGTAATTCTTAAGGTCATGATATACGCGTCGTATGTGGATATACTGATGGTGCAGGAAATTTATATTCCTGAGTTGCAGGAAGTTCATGGATACACCTCCTATACCTCTCCTCACTTGGACAACGATAGTGGAACGGCGATATTGGTCCGGGACGGGATTCCGGTTCGCGACCTGGCTTATCTGCCTTCGGCACGAGAACTGGCGATAACTGTTGATGGAATTCGTGTTCTCAATGTTTATGCTCCTTCCGGCATAGACAACAGACGGGAGCGTGCGAATTATTACTCAGATGAGCTTGTGTCCTTATTTACCGGCAGATTTGATCATTTCATGGTAGGTGCTGACTTCAATTGTGTCTTAGTCCAAAAAGACCAGACTCCAGATTATAATACCTGTCGTGAACTGCAAGCTATGGTGGGACCAGGAGTTATGCGACACCTGGGTCAGGATTCCTAGGAACCGTGAGGGACATACTTTTTTTACCAGTCACTCCGCGAGCAGACTTGATCGAAAATATGTTTCGGTTAGTCTACGGGATAAGGTGGTCGACGCTGTACGATGGGCTGCGGCATTTACTGATCATCTGGCTTACATTTGTACCATATCACTCCCTAGGCAAAGTGTGTGGAGAAGCCGCGGGACATGGAAGCTCAGTTCGTCACTTTTGGCGGACCCCGAATGTCGTCAGAGAGTCGAGGAGGTGTGGGCCACATGTCAACGCCGTCTACCAACATATGCGACGGTCCTCCAATAGTGGCTCGAGTGTACTAATCCAGCAATAAGAAGAGCTCTTGTACAGTATGGTCGGGATAAGATGAGATGGCAAAGAGACGCTCTTGATTATTATTACACCACGCTTCCTGAGCTGTTACTCCAGGTGCCGTCAGCAGAACATCATGCAGAAGTTCATCGTGTCAAGGCACAAATCCTATCGATCACACGACGACGACTGGGTGTCACACCGATACGGGCAATACGTCTCGACACCATCACTGGGGAACGTACCTCGATGCACTATGTGTCGCGGGAACACAAACGTTACCGCCGGGCATAGGTCACAGTGCTCTACGGTTTAGATGGCCGTCAACTGACAATACAACAGGACACTGCAAATGAATTTTTAGAGCATTTCCGTCACCTTTACGCCGGAACACCGACGGACCGTCGAGTGAGAGAAGACATATTGCAACATCTGCAAACGACGTTGATAGAGACGGATAAGGCAGCACTTATGGAGCCACTCACAGCAGACGGTATAAAGGTGGCACTTAAAAAAGAAGCAGCCCATAAATCAGCAGGGCGAAGTGGGATTACATTAAAGTTTGATCGAGAATTCGCGGACATGCTGATGCCACAGAGAGTGTCGATGAACAATGGGACGATGCGCCCTGACATGTGCCTACCGTCAGATTTTGTCAAGGGCTTTCTTCTTTCCATTCGGATGATGGCGGGGAGTCGCAGTGTTAATGAGTATCGGCCTCTCACTATGCTAAACACCGACTACAATATCTTTGCACGACTACTAACGTCTCGTCTCACACTGGCCATATCCAGGTCAATATCTCCTGATGAGGCTTGCCTAGGAGTGCGAAGTGGTATCTCTTCGGCGTTCAGTGAGTACGGTGACGTTATCGCCCTTGCGGAAACGTGTAGAATGGGCATAGCGATGATATCTGTGGACTTGGATCGTGCTTTCGACAGGATCAACCATGACTTCTTGATGTCAGTCATGAGCCGAATGGCGTTTCCACCTGTTTTCATCTCCATAGTTACGAGGCTAATACGAGGGGCTACATCGAAGGTGACTGTAAACGGTAGGGAAGCGGGCTCGATTCCCATTAACAGCTCGGTTCGACAAGCGTGCCCACTCCCCATGATGCTATTTTCGATAGCACGCGAGTCGCTGATGTGTGTTATGAGGTGCTTACTTCCTGGGATAGCGCTTAATGAAAACTCTTTCGTTTGTCGCGCGTATGCGGACGACGTGATCCTTCTTGTCAGATCAGGACGTGAAATGCGTCAGGCTGTTGAACATCTAACTCTTACGGGACAGCGGCAGGCAGTGTCATTAACATGACGAAATCCAAAATTATGCACATTGGACAAGGTCTGGAAGACGTACCGGGACAGTTTCAGACGGTGTAATCGCTGAGATGTCTGGGGATCACATTTACCCGTTCACTGCGGTGGTCAGCGGTGGCGAGTTCTCGGCGGCTTCTGCAGAATGTTCGTCTGACGATACACAACAATTCACTGAGAGACTTTGACATGATCCAACGTGTGGCATACGCCAATGTTCACATAGCAGCCATTTAGCGCAGATACTACCAATACCGAAGGGTATTACGGACCGCCTCATTGTTGCCTTTGGTTATTATGTTAGTACTGTGATGTTATTTAAGATCAAATATGACCGTCAACCCTACAGTTCCGGAACGGTGGCCTCAACCTCACAAACGTGCGAAATAATGCTTTGGCGCTTTACATGCGAGCGATGATTGGCAACAATGAAAGGATACCATAACATCAGCTCTGATACAAGTACTTGTTACGGCTTCGTACGATAGCGGTGGGCAACATTTCGCCTTCTCTTGCACACATTGCCTCATATCTTGTTGATTATAGTTATGTTCGTCTGAAAGCACCTTCGACGAGAATACCCACGACTCGGGAGATCTATCGGTGCTTAACGGATCACCACGGCCGCAACATAATGGAGTTCAAATACCGAACGAGAACTTGGAAGCACATTTGGTATGCAGTGCATACGCCATTACTGTCAACAGATGTGGTATATTCTTACAAACCGTAAACTTGTGACCAGGAGTCGATTACATTCAATTCATATGGTCGATTCTCCTCTTTGCACAAATTGTGGACTTCTAGCAACGAAAGAACGTGGTTTAGTGTGTGGCGCAGCGAGGAACGTCTGGATGCTGACGCGTCGCCTTCCTACACAGAAATCACATCGGATGTACTTTTTCTACCGGACAAGACTTTTTTTCCCAAACAAAAGACGTATGCGGTCAATTGGATCGCTGGATATGCGACGAAATATTTGTTTTCGTACGATATTTAGACCGTGATGGATTATTGGATATACTTACAAGATCAACCCGAGATCATACGAAATACAGGACTTACTTTTCCAATTTTTTAGGATGTGTTTTTCACAACCCACCCGACAGCTGGGGTGTCCCACAAATGAGAAGACTCCTGCAGCAGAACGATTAGAGACAGTACTGCATGGTTCAAATATATTGGCATATTGCACACTGAGAAGACAACTGGCCCACACATGCTGGCGCCAGATCTGATTGGATTATGTTAACGTGTCACAAAAAAAAAAAAAAAAAAAAAAAAAAATACATTCCGCCCACATTGGCAAATATGGTGATATTGCTGGATGCCAGATTGCAGATGATAACTTCGTTTTCACTCCCGCCCGTGACTAGGACTGTCTTTTACTTTATTCATGTAAAAAAAGCCAGCCTATACATTAATTTTATGGTTTCAAAATTGTTTTTGCGGTCTCGATGCTTTTCTTATCTCTAGGACAGCACAATTAATACGAATAAAGATCGTTTGTTCACCCTGCCTTCCTGTTCCACGAAAAAAAAGTACACAAGTAGCAGTTTTGTCAGAATCTTTTTATTTTTCCATACGGTCAATAAAATTAAAAAAATGTTTGTAGAGCAGTTTCCAAGGAAAGGTAAAGCTCCCGAGTTCGAGTCTCGCTCCGGCGTACAGTTTTAACTGCCAGGAAGTTTGTTATCAGCGCACACACCGCTGCAGTGTAAAAATTTCATTCTGCAAAATCCAGGGGAGGTCATTAAGCAATGCAACAATTTTTTCTGAAAGCAGGTTAGTCTTGCTCAGGATTCTAATAAAACACATTATTCCCCATTCTTTTATCTACAAAACTTATTTTTCAACATAATCTCCTTTCAAACCTTACTGGGGAGGCCTCTATTCCAGCATGGAACCATCGCACTGGTCGACGTCGGAGCCCACGTCTTGCTGCATGAATAACCTCCCCATCATATACGCAATGCTTCCCGCGGAGTGCAGTCTTCATTGGCCCAAACAGAAGGACGTCGGAAGGTGTGAGATCCGAGCTGTAGGCTAGATGAGGAAGAACGATTCAATGAAGTTTTGTGAGATTTGTATGACACCTTGCACTGTAGTGGTGAAGGTGAAGTTCGTTTGATTTTTTGTGGAGACGAACAAGCTGAAGTCGTTTCTTCAATTTTCTGAGGGTAGCACAATACGCATCAGAGGTGATCGTTGCGACATGAGGGAGGGCATCAAACAGAATAACCCATTCAGAGTCGCAGACGTCCTCCGCTGTGACTTTACCGGGTAAGGGTGAGCCTTTGAACTTTTTTTTCAGAGAAGAGGTGTCATGGCGTCACTCCGTGCATTGACGTTTTGTTTCCGGCTCGAAGTAGTGAACCCATGTTTCATATCCTGTGACGATGTTCAACAAAATATTATCACAATCAGCCTCGTAACGCGCAAGCAATTCCCCACAGACGGTCCTTCGTTGCTGTTTAGGCCATTTACGGTCTACTGTAGGGCGGCTATGAACCCAGGAGGAACACACCTTTGAATACCCAAACTGGTATACAAATATTTCAGCACTACTAACAGAGACGTCCAGTTGAGCAGCGAGGTGTTTGATTGTGATCCGTCGATCACCTCGAACAAGAGTGTCAGCACGTTCCAGCTGTGTGCGGCAGGCCAACACGCGAGAAATTGGTTTGCGAGGCCTTATTGCGATAGCGACAGGTCCCTCGCCCAAACACTTACCGTGTTTTTGTCCAATGCCAGGTCTTCGTAGACATTCTGCAAGCGCTCTGGTTATCCGAGAAAGAAAACTGAATGACAGTTCTCTGCTTGCAACGCACTTCGGTTAAAGATGCCATTTTGAAGCTTAACTATAGTGCCGCCACCTGTCGGAACTTAATGGATCTACAGGGGCATTTTTTTCAACCGAAATTGGCTGAGAAAAAAACGTGTAGAGTTACTTGTTGAACGCACCTCATAGTATGAGCAGTGAGGTTTGGGGGATGAAATTAGAACACTCTAATTAGACTGGAAATCATGCAAAACGACTTGAGGGGATTTATGAGAGAATTTCAGGGGTGGACTCTAGTTTAACAGTAAAACTTGAAGCTTGAGAGTGAGATCTGGGGAGACTTATTAGAGTGCAGGGGATATAATGCAGGAAACAAGATACAGAGGTGTAATCTAATGTTGCATGAGTGGATGACAGGTCCGAAGTTGGCGAGAAGGAGGGAAGACTGGTTTCGTAAAGGCAATTGATGGATCAATTGGAGATAAGAATATATGAGGAAGAGCTAAATCCCATGGAACACATTTTAGAGCTGCGGAACACAATAAGGATTGTGGCGACGTGCGAGACAGTAATAGAGATGGAAAATCCGGGTTCTCAGTTCAGGAATAGACGGTACTTTTCTGGGGAAGGAAAATACCATGTAGATGATTTTATTGCTAACTGTCAGGATCATTTTTTGCGAGAATGGATGACGATACAGAAGATAAATTTATAGAATGTAATTTAAAAGGGGTGCACAAGCTTCGTGGAACAAAAATGGGAGATGTAATGTGGATCATTGTATAGACTGCAGTAATGGAAATTCCAGGAGGAAAGAAAGACTAAGTTCGGAAAACTAATTTGAAGGTCCTAGAAGAAGTTGTAAAATTTTCAAAGAATACAAACATAAATAACAGAAGAACATGTTTTAGAGGAAAAGAAATCCATGCCGGTCGTCAAATCAGAGTGTGCTGTATGGATGATACTTTGTGGATTATTACAGTGTGCGGAGATTTTTAATAAGCGCGAAGGAAAATTTAAGAATGGGAAGAGATTTCATTATAACAGTAACAGATTTTAATGGCACTTTTCATGTGGGTGAGTTATTAGAAAGAAATGGTAATGATGTGAGGAGCAATTGTGAGACATACAGCGTGAGACTTTCTGCTAAGGATGTCTGTGACGCATCGGAGACAGAAGGCGATACACAGCTTGTCTAAAAGGAGATGCCTTGTGCAAATCTGGCAGATAGCGCAGACAGTCACGGAGAGGGTGCTGTCAGAGCAAGATATATTAGCAATGGTGTTCATGTTTTGATAAAAGAATATTCAGAAGTGAAGAAGGTTACGGGCATTAAGGAATCAGCGAAGATAGTAACTAAATATCGATGTGTTGTGGTAGAAATGACTCGTCGACAAATAGTAATTGTGGTGTTAATTCGTCGAATATTTACACTGGCCGCATCTGAGGTGAGGATGCTGGCTGTTAATTGATTCGATCATCACGGAATGATGACGCAAATGTTGATGTTGTTAGAAGAAATGTTTGTGAGTGAAACGTTAACGTAGTAGTAGGACTGCAGAGGAATGATGTTGTCAGTGATCGAAGTTCCCCTGACTTTTAGAACTGTGTTGTCTGACAGAAAATGTGCAACAGGACATTTTTCTAGGAGGTAAAGTTTCTGTGGTTATTGATGGCAATATGACCAGTAACTGGACGGAGAAAAATGAAGAAGTTTATATTGTAGTTGACTGGGTTTCCTATGGTAAAGTAAATGAAATGTTGTTCCCTGAGGAGTAGGAACAGATTCTCACTGGACTAGGGAAAGATGTTAAAATAAGGGAAGCATTCAATATTTTCACTGAAGATGACGACATAGAGGTATTTAGTGACAGGAAAATAAGTATTTAAAAAATCGAAGGAGATTTACTAGAGAAAGTTGAATCTAAGAACCAATCTGCTGACAGCGTATAGCCAGTCATACACACATATAAAAAAGTTTGTGTGTGTGTGTGTGTGTGTGTGTGTTCGTGAGTGAGTGGGTGTGTTTTCCATATTTCGGTACATATACTACGTATTTTCTTGGAAGAAGTGCTGTGAAGGTTAGAACCAACTAGCTCCAATAAGAGTGGAGACGGGGGTAAAGAAGTTCGGTAATCCCTGACAGCTAGCTGCACTACGTCACAGGTATGTTATGCAGATATTATCGAAATGTATTGCAGGAGCTATAGTGAGGATGAGCACGGCAGAGTGGAGAGAGAGAGAGAGAGAGAGAGAGAGAGAGAGAGAGAGAGGGAGGAGATGGCTAGTGAGATAGGGGAGGATGTGAAGGATACAAAAAGTGTGGACGAGATTATGGACAGATAGAATTGGGAGTAGGAGATGGACAGAGAGACAGCGAGCGAGAGAGAGAAATAGAGAAAGAGAGAGAGAGAGAGAGAGAGAGAGAGAGAGAGAGAGAAATGGAAGGAGGAGGTAGGCAGAGAGAGGGGAGGAAGGGTTGGATCGAGAGGGGGGAGGGGGAGTAAGAAGAGGTAAAAGAGAGTAAGGAGGAGGCGATTGAGAGAAAGGGGGAGGGGGGTGGAGAAGATGTATGCAGTATTTGTGCTGTTCGTGTCATGGGAAAATCCGCAAGTAAAAGGCTAGTGTATCAACATAGAGGTTTGTCTGTGTGTGTGTGTGTGTGTGTGTGTGTGTGTGTGTGTGTTCGGCATTTCTTCCTAAACCACTTGATCGATTTCAACTAAACGTAGTGCAAGTGATAGTTATTGTATGGAAAGTGGCACTTTGTGAAGTGGGGATGAGAAGATGGACAGGGAGAGTAGGAGCAGCAAATGGACAGAGAAAGGGGGAGGTGGAGATAGCTCGATGGATGGGAGTGGTGGAGATGGGTAGAGAAAGGGCGAGAGTAGTTGGAGAGAAAGACGGGGGGCAAGGAGGTGACGAACAGAGGGTGGGGGAGGGGGAGAAGGAGATGAACAGAGAGATAAGCAGATAGACAAGTTAATGGGTACGAGGAGACCGAGAGGGAGAAGTTATAGAAATAGTTGGGGCCAACGAGGTGGCAAGATAAAATGGACAGAGAGGGGAAGTGGATATGAAGAGAGAAAGCAGGGAGGTGGACGTGGACCGAGAGATGGGGGCGGTGGAGATAAACTCAAAAAGGGGGATGAGTGCTGGATACGGAGAGAGACGGGAGGAGGGTATGGTCAGAGACAGGGGGAGGGGGGGGGGGAGAAGGAAATAGGCAGACAGAGGGGAAGGAGGAGATGTGCGCACTGCATGTAACACACGTGTGCACAGGCAAAGTCTTGGGTAAAAGGCTAGGGATTAATATAAAAGTAGAAGACACAGAAACCAGTGCTTTGCTGGACAGTGGGGGTCATCTATCGAGAGTGGTAGTGCAATTTGTAGATGCAGTTAGAAATAAAGAGTAAGCTCATCTACTTGTTGGTGGTGCAAGGGTAAAGACAGCAAAACGAGCTTGCAGTAGACCAGTGAGAAAATTAATATTCTTAGAATTCGAGATGGATTGTTGGTTGGTTGCTTTGAAGGAGGGAACCAAGCAACGAGGTCTTCGGTCCCATCGCATTAGGAAAGGGTGGGGAAGGAAGTAGGCCGTGCCCTTTCAAAGAAATCATCCTAGCATTTGCCTCAAACGATTTAAGGAAATCACGGAAAACCTAAATCAGGATGTCCTGAGGCGGTTTTGAACCGTCGTCCTGCAGAATGTGAGTCCAGTGCGGTAACCAGTGCGCCACCTCGCTCGTTTGAGACGAATGGAAATAAATTTGTAATGAGTTATTTCCAAGTACAGAATTTGTTGAGAAATGTTATTCTCGGTGTGGAATTTCTGTGCAAGTACTCGTGCAGCATGGACTGAAAGAATAGGTTAACACAGTTCGATCGGGGGGATGGGGGGTGGGGGGTAGAGAGAACAGTTGAAAAAGCTACTGGAGGGAAAGGGGAATACCATGTTCTTATATTGTACTTTTTGTAGTTATTTACTGCGTATGTTGATGTCTAATTTGCTTTCAATTGTGATTTTAATTCAGCGATTGGTTGTGTTATTTGCGTTTTCGTTTGTGTGGATTGTTGTAGTGGTAATTTTCAGGCGGAAGTCGATGTTGGTGTAATTTTATTTAAAATGCATTTGTGAGCTGTAAGAGTAAATGATTTTGGAGGATAGGCTGATGTATTAATTTTTGTTGTCATCGTAGGAGGTAGGTAGGGAATATTGTTGATTGCATTATATTTCATAGTTACAGTTAGTGAACTGGAGTAAATGTGGCACCCGCAGTGTAAGACTGGTGCGTGGGGTGATGCTGCCACAGGACAGTGAATATTTGGATTGCTTTTATTGAATGATGTGAATCAAGTAGTGAGTATGTTAATAAAACAATTTGGTTCTGTTTTGATTACTGGGCCGTAGAATTTGTTTTTTGGGTAACAAAGTATAACAGGTTGTATGGGGCCTGTGTTTAAATTAGTATTAGAGTTTCTCTGGTTTCATTGCATAATGACACGAGCGAGGAATAGCGAGCGAGAGTGGAGTCGGTACAAATCACAACTGCCCAACTGACAACGCGATTGAGTACGTGAGCTAATCGCCTGGTTCCGCAGGTCGTACATGAAGGGGCCTACTGAAGACGACACGAAGTCACTGCCAGTTCAGTTTACACTGAGCAAGTTGTGTTGAGCACTACTTTTAAAAAAAATTGGTTTGAATAATTCACAGAGAAATTTCATAAAATCTGTAATCAGATGCCGCGATATTTTAAAATTTGGAAGTCAGGCGAGGCATTCAAGCCGGGAAGGAAAATTTGTTATTGTTTCTCAGAGAGGGAGGCTTAATAATTTTTTTAAATTTGTCTCTTTTGTAATTTTATTCAGTTTGTTTCCTTTCTCTCGTTTTTTTAGGGTAATGTTATCTGTAGGATGACTGGTACCTACGTAGGATCACTTGGATGCTTTTTATAATGTCATGTTTAGGCTAGAGAGCGTGCTGTTTGCAGTTTCTTCACGAAATTCACATATTATCTAACATTTAAATAAGTATTAATAAGTAATTTAATTGATTCTAAAGTGATTGCTGTCTGGTGCTGATTAACTTGACATGCTCTACGTATATAGGCAAGTTTACGGGAGGGGACGGGGTGCTGTAAGCCGACGGACTTAGGCGTGTGCCGTTTCCGCAGAGAGGTGGTAAACTTTAGAAGCTCGAAGACTCTCGTTAGGGTCAGGAAGGCGTTTAGCGGCTAGCGCGGACGAGTGTACATAGTGAATGGACAAAATAGTGTTGTCTGGGGAACTTCGTTAGCTTGTGAGCTCAGTGTGCAGAAGTTGAATGGTTGCCGCAGTGAGCTCGGCACAGTACAGGGCAAAATAATGGAAAGGTGAAATTAACCAGTTAATTAAATTTTAATAATTACTGTAAGGCACAAACTGCTGAACTGCTGCATACCATTCTACAATCACAATAACATTTTAAATAAGTCTACGTTGTACCGTCAACACGCAGTCTGACGTGTTGTGACATCAGAGTCCTGGAAGCCGAGGCTTGATAGCCAAGGACAAGAGACGCCGAGTGCAGGCTGTTAGCTTCGGTGCCCGACGTGATCAGTCGTCTGGTGGCTACCGCAGCCTGATCGCCAAACCGGTGGCGTCAGTGAACCATACCAAAATTTATAGAGATATTTCAAGGAAACATAGGAAAATTCTTAGCAGTTCATTGAATAATCTATGTCTGTCGTGCCGTGAGCCAGTTGGAAAATGACGGAAGCTACTTTGGCTCGAAGGAACGTGTATTTTAACGTGAATGCCAGCAGGATGCGAAGCTTTACTTTCCCAGCACACATTCCAACAGACCACCAACGTTAAAATGGAAGAATATACTGGCTGGACAATGAATTGATATCACATAGCGATATATGACGTTAATGTCAAAGGCGTCATCTCTTTAAAAGTTGGGAATAACATTTCGGTGTCTATATTTGATAGCTGATAATCTTCTGAATTTCAAAAAGTGTGGACTATAGTATGTATACGACTGTTATAGAACTAATTCGCTGAATACATCAATGTAAGTAGCGTTGAATCATGGCGGTACAACAGCAGTGCTGCTGGCCACGATAGTTGGAGAAATGGCAGGGCTGTGGTGGGCGTATCGTAATGGTGAAGACTGGCTGCCCACATCTACATCTACATCTACATGGACACTCTGCAAGTCACACTTAAGTGCCTGCCAGAGAGTTCATCGAACCACCTTCACAATTATTCTCTATTATTCCAATCTCGAACAGAGCGCTTAAAAAACGAACATACCTTTCCGTGCGAGCTATGATTTCCGTAATTTTATTATGTTGCTCATTTCTCCCTATGTAGTTCGGCATCAACAAAATATTTTCGTATTCGGAGGAGAAAGTTTGTGATTAAAATTTCGCGAGAAGAAAAACGCCTTTGCTTTAATGATGTTCACCCCAAATGATGTGTCATGTCATTGACACTCTCTCCCTTATTTACAAATATTACAAAACTTGGACTTTCTTGATGTTCTCAGTTAATCCTATCGGACCGTGCAGCAGTACTTCAAAAGGGGACGGACTAGCGTAGTGTATGCAGTCACTTTAGTAGACCTATTACGTTGTCTAAGTGCTATGTCAATAAAATGAAGTCGTTGGTCTGATTTCCCAACAACATTTTCTATGTGTTCTTTCCAAAACAAATTGTTCGCAATTGTAATTCATAGGTATTTATTGAATTTACGGCCTTCAGATTTGACTGATTTATCGTATAACCGACGTTTAACGAATTCCTTTTAGCACTCAAGTGGATGACCTCACACCTTTCATCCTTAAGAGTAAACTTACAATTTTTGCACCATATATATACCTTTTCTAAACCTTTTTGCAATTTGTTTTGGTCTTTGATGACTTTACTGGACGACAAGTGACAGCATCATCTGCAAAACCCTATTCGGCTGCTCAAACTGTCTCCTAAATCATTTATATAGATAAGGAACAGCAGAGGGCATATAACACTACCTTGAGGTGCGCCAGAAATCGCTTTTGTTTTACTCCATGCCTATCCATCAGTTGCTATGAACTGTGACTTCTCTGACATGAAATCACAAATCCAGTCACATAATTGAGACGATATTCCATTCGCACGCAATTTCACTACGAGCCGTCTGTGTAGTTCAGTGTCAAAAGCCTTCTGGAAATACGGAATGAGTTTGAAATTCCTTGTCAATAACACTCAACACTTCGTGTGAGTAAAGAGCTAGTTGTATTTCACAAGAAGGATGTAGTGTACGACGGACCGGTGGGTATATCTGTGTCGGTGGTCAGCGAGAGTGAAGTTAATTCGTAAGGCATGATTGACTTGGAGTCCTTCAAGGTGAACGTTCAGCCGCCTTGTTGCAAGACATTTCAATTGACACCACTTTGGCGACTTGTGCGTCTTTAACCTACCGCAGCAGTCTTAGCGGGGAAATGTGACCTACAATTTAACTTGGAATCCGACCCACGTGTTCTTGGTATATCTTCACATAACTGAGAGGTGAAGGCTAGCGCAAAAGTAGACGGAAAAATTCGTATGTCCGACTAGGATTCAATCCCACGACCTCACGATCTCCAGTTCACACTTTACCACTAGACCACCAAGCCCGGGACCAGTAAGATTCATCCTGCGTATCAGTCTGCGCAGTTCACGGGAAGTGACCTTAGTTTTGCCGTGGAGACACCCTGAAGGATCTGCCCTTTGTGTGTTGTTTATTTTTTTTATATTAGCCAGTTAACTATATTTTTAACACTGGAGTGTCATGATCGGAGACTAAAAATTTGGTGTGAAGTGTCATTTTTGCATATGTGTTAAGAGATTTGTTGGTGAGACACCTAGCATATAAATATACTTAATCGTAAATAAACCTGTTTAGAAACTTCATATCAAATTAGTATTTTGGCAGATCACCATTCCTGTTAAACACTCTTCTCTGTTTCAGACACCAATCCTAAACAACCAAGGAGGTTCCACACCATTTCAGCTCTGTTATAAAAGTTAATTAAGGAAAACACAACCGAACAACATTGTCGTTAAAGTCGTGATTGAGCCACACCAATTCAGTATTGATAGCTTTTAGGAGTAGGTCGTCATCAGGAGAAACGAAATTGGCAATCTGCAGGTCGGAGAGTGGATTGTTAGATCCCTTAATCGGGTAGGTAGTCTACTAAATTTAGGAAGGGCAATTGTTAGGTTGAAGTTAGATATAATGGAAATTAGTGGAGTTGCATAGTGGGAGGAACAGGACTTCTGGTCAGTTGAGTACGTGGTTGTAAATACAAAATCAGATAGAGGCAATGCAGGAGAAGGCCTAATAATAATAAGAAATTAGTAACGGCATAGTGAAAGAAGAATAGTAGTCAAGATAGACATGAAGGCAAAACCCATCACACTAGTAGACGTTTATGTGTCAAGCAGCTCTGCAGTGTATGAGGAATTTGAAGAAAATTCTGATGAGATACAAGAAATTTTTCAGATAATTAAGGGAGACAAAACTTTAATTGCGGTGAGAAACTGGAATTCGACAGTAGGAAAAGGAAGAAACGGGAAAATAGTGGATGAATACGGACTGGTGGAAGGGAACGAATGAGGGAGCCGCCTTACAGAATTTCTGCGCAGAGCTTAATTTAGGCATCGCTAACACTTGCTTTAAGCATAAAAAAGAACTTTGTATTCGTGGAAGACACGTGGTGACACCGGCGGGTTTCAGACTGATTGTATCACCATAAGATAGAGATTTTGCAATCAGGACAGATGTGGACTCTGTCCACAGTTTATTGGTTATGAACTGTAGAAGAAAACTGAAGAAATTGAAAAACAGTAGGAAATTAAGGAGATTAGACGTGGATATGTCGAAAGAACCAGAGGTTGTAGAAAGTTTGAGAGAGAGCGTTAGGCAACGGTTGACTGCAACAGGGGAGAGAAATATGGTAGAAGACGAATGGGTAGTTTCGCGATGTGAAGTAGTGAAAGCAGCAGAGGATCCTTTAGGTAAAAATACAAGGCGTAGAAGAAATCCTTGGACATCACAGGAGATAAAGAATTTAACTGACGAGAGGAGAAAATAAGAAAATGCAGCAAATAAAGCACTCGAAAGGTAATACAAACACGTGAAAAATGATATTGACAGTAAACAGCCAAGCAGGATGGATAGAGGACAAATGTTTGGATATAGGAGGATATGTCACCACGGAAAAAACAGACACCGCCTATTGGAAAATCAAAGAAATATTGGGAGAAAAGAAAAGCACCTTTAAGAATACCTGCACTGACAAACCAAAGCATTATGACGACTGCCCGCCGCGACGATGGATGTTGCCTGGTGGCGTTGCGGGCACTTAACGAGGTAACACAAGTATGTAAGCGGAGCAGACAAGTACGGGGGAGAAATCCATTGAGATAGGTGACTTTGGCAAACGGCATATTATTATTTCGCGGAGCCTGTGAACGAGTATCTCGGGAACGGTGAAGCTAGTCGAATGCTTACGTGCTACTGTCGTGAGCATCTATGGAAAAAGGTAAAAGGACAGTGAAACTACCACTAGGCGCTACATGGTTGGACATCAATGACTCTTAACGCAACGTGGGGTTCGGAGGCTTGTCATCTCTGTAAAGTAGGATAGATGGTGATTTATGTCATCTCTACCGAAAGAGCACAATGCTGATGCAAGCACACGTGTTTCGGAGCACACTGTTCATCGCACATTGTAGAACATGGAGATCGGCAGCAGACCACCCCGACGTGTACACATGTTGACCCGACATCGTCAATTATAACTGCGGTGGGCCCGAGAACATTGGCACCCGACTGTCGACCAATGGAAACGTGTCGACTTTTCGGGTGAATCACATTTTTACTATACTAGGCCGATGGTTGTCTCCACAAACGCCGTCATAGAGGTGACTGGCGTCTCGAAACGTGCAGCGCTCCACAGACGCAGGCTGGTGGAAGACATTCTCTTGCGGTTGCATGGGACCTGTGGCAGTACTCAAAGACACGCTGACAGCAGGGAACCACCTGCATACCCTCATGCTTGATGTCTTCCCCGACAGCGATGTTGTCTTTCATCAGTATATTTGTCCATGTCTCGGAGCCAGACGCGTGCTATAGTGGTTTCAGGAGAATTATGGTGATCTCACGTTGATGTCTCGGTGACTAAATTCGCGTGATGTAAATCCTATGGGACCCATCTAGGTCGCTATCGGGAGCCATCACCGCGTACACAAATCAGAGCCCCGTTATTTGCTAGAATTACGTGACCTGTGTGTAGACATCTAATGCCACATACCTCCACAACTTACCAACAAACTGTCGGATACCTCATATGCAGAATCAGTGATGTCTTTCGTTCCAAAGAAAGACAAACGAGCTATTAAGCATGTTGTCATAATGTTTTGACTCATCAGTGTAGTGCTCAGATGGAAAACCAGTAGTAAGCAAGGTAAGAAACGCTGAAAGGTGAGAGAAGTGTATAGAGAGGTAATGCAAGGGGAATGAACGTGAAGCAATATTATAGACATGGAAGCGGAAATACATGAAAATTTGATGGGAGGTACGATACTGCGAGGAGAACCTGGTACAGGATAGAAAGATCTAAGGCGAAACAAGGCCCGTGAAGTAGGCGACATTCCATCAGAACAATTTATGTCCTTGGGAGAGCCAGCCGTGACAAAAGTATTCCACCTGTTGTGCAAGATGTATGAAACACTTCCCCCTCAGAGTGCGGCTGAGAATTTTCCTGAAGAAGGAAGTGCGCGGCAATTGTGTTAGGTGGGCTGCATTCATTGAAGTGAAGCCTCTCAGTGGGCCTTCCTTCTTGGCGGGAGACATCGTTGTTCTAGGCATCTTTACTCGCTCACAGTGCGCTCAAAACTGAAAAGAGCGTCTTGATGCGATCATCGGTCATACTAGAGACACTACCCAACACATCTGTGCAAAGCTTCATCAGGTTTTCACTGTGGTATCCATTTCGCGACCGATCGGAACTTACTTTCTGGACAACCCTCGTAATTCCAGTTCAAAACGAAGCAGGTGCTGCCAAGTGTGAATATTAGCGAACTATCAGTTTAATGTCTTGGTTACATATTACTAACACGAATTCCTTACAGACAAAAACGGATAAAAACCGACCTTGAAGAAGATCACTTTTGATTTCAGTGAAATATAGGATCACGCGAGGCAATACTAATCCTAAGAACTCTCTTAGAAGACACATTAAGGAAGAACAGACCTACGTTTGCAGCATTTGTAGACTTAGAGGAAGCTTTTGGCAATGTTGAGTGGAATAAAAATTTCAGAAGATAGAGGGGGTAAATTAACGGTAGCGATGGGCTATTTAAAACTTGTACGGGGACCAGACGCCAGTTATAAGAATCGAGGGAAATGAAAGGTAAGCAGTGGCTGACAAGCGACTGAGAGAGGGTTATATAACCTATCCCCGATGTTATTCAGTCTGCACACTGAGCAAGGAGTTAAGGAAATGAAGGACATATGAAAGTTCACGGAGAAGATTTACACTGACGAGCCAAAACACTGTAACCACTGCCCACCGCGATGGTGAATTCTTCGTGGTGGTGTTGCGGACAAGTGACGCCGTAAGGGAAGAATGGAAGCGGAAGAGAGACGAGGGGAAAGTCATTACAGCGAAGATACGGGCCGGAAATGCGGTTTTGACAAAGGGCACATTGTTGTGGCGCTGCGGCCGGAAACTGGAATCTCTGAAACAGAAGCTGGTCGCCTGTTGGCGTACTATTGTCGTGAGCATCTATGGAAAGTTGTTGAAGGATGGTGAAATAGCGAGCCGTGTGGTACTGGACGAGCACGTCTTATCTCAAAACGTAGAGGTCGGCGGATCCCCCAGTGTGTAATCCAGGATAGGTAGTGATCTGTGGCACATCTGACGAGGGTAATGGTGATACGGGGTACAATTGTTTCGGAGCACACCATTCAAAGGTCATTGATGGACATGGAACTTCACGTCACATGATCCTTACGTGTTCCTGCGTCGACCCAAAGACATCGTCAGTTATGACTGCAGTGGTTACAGCATCAGAGAGTTTTCACCGTCGATCAATCGAAACGTGTCGCCTGTCGAATGAATCGTATTTGTTACATCAGGGTGATGGTTGGGTCCTTACACGCTGTCACCCAGGCGACTGGCTGCACGAAACATGCACTGCGCCACAGATGCAGGACGGTGAGGACAGAATTATGCAAGGGGGTACATTGAGTTGGGGCTCCATGGGATCTGTGGAGGTAATCGAATGCATCATGACAGGATTGAAATTCGTGAACATTATTGCCGACTCCCTGCATCGCTTCGAGCTTGAAGGCTACCCTATGGAGATGACGTCTTCCAGCAGGATAACTGACCATGTTTCAAGGTCATAATCGTGCTGCAGTGGTTTGAGGAGCATTTTAGTCAACTCACATTGAAGTCTTGGCGAGTGAATGTGCCTGATCTGTACTCACTGGAACGTATATCGAGCGCCAACTGCGTGCCCGTAAAACACCATCACGTAATTTGCGGGAATTGCTTGAGCTGTGCGTTGACATCTGATGCCACATACTTCTGTAATTCTGTGAAGGACTCGTAGAATCCATACCAAGCAGATCTGCTGCTGTATTGTGTTTGCATACACGCTATTAAACAGGTGGTCATAATGTTTTCGCTCGTCATTGTAAAAAGTTTGAGGTATACGAATCAAATAGTACAAGGGACAGTCAAATGAAAATGAGATATATGGAAAAAGTAAGTATTCTGTTATTATTTCAAATCTAATCGCAATAACTGTTAAAACATCTATCCCACTCTGAGACAAGAGGGTCAGTTCCTTCAAGGAAAAACGTTTGTGGATGCCTACGGAACCATGACTGTACCCAGGCGTGCACCTCTCCATCGGAAGCAAATCGATGGCCAATAATGTCTTTCTTCTCCAAATCTATGGAAATCGCGTGAGAAGGGATTGGAATTTTATGGAGGATGTGTAAGGGTTCCCGAGCGAAAATTTTGCATCGTGCTCATAGAGGGCTCACATGTTGCCAAGGTTGTTTAGAGTACACTACAGAAGTTCCACTACAGACCTTCTTACACATCTTCCATATAACCTCGATCCGGCCCCATGCAAATTCGATATTTTTGGAGTCACGGAAAAAGACATTCGTGGCTGTAGACTTCTTCCGGACGAAGACGTGCAGGCCTGAGTGCAACCATGGTCCCGTAGGCAACCGAAAATATTTCTTCGAGAAGGCACTGACCGTCTTATCTTAGAGTTGATCGGATGTATTAACAATTACGGTAATTGCTTTGTAAATAATAATGGTTGGTAGAGGTAGCACCTTTGCTTGGGGTTGACTCAGTACTGGTCCTCACCACCCCAGGGATGAGCTGAGGAGGTATGCAAGACCTTTGCCTCTGAGGAAGCTACGTCCAAGACCGTCCGTGCGTGGTGAAGAGCCACATCCTACACGAGGTGACCCTGTTAACGCAGAACACGGCGGATCTATAGGAGAAAACCTTGAAAAAAAATCTCACATTCCAAATCCTCAATGCGTCTGTACTCGAGTCGAGCGGCAGCGAGGTCAGCGTCTGTCCATCTAGTAGGTGCGGCTGTATTATATGCTCCAGGAACTGACAATCCCTGGTTCTAAACACCCAGTGGAAACACTGGACCAAAACTTACAAGCTATGACGATTCGTGAGAGTAATGACAGAATTACCCCAGGTGGTAACCAATCCACTCGTCGACAGACGACAACTGGGTTTTCGGATTCTGGGGAACCCGAGCCATCACGATCAGAGTTCTCAAGCAAACTTCGTCCCAAGGTTCCCATGTACATTGGTACCTTTAACATTCAGACCCTAATTCAACCTGGAAAATTACACAACTTAGTAACAGAGCTAGACCAACAAAAAATTAAGATCTTAGCGTTACAAGAAACTAGATTCACGGATGAAAATACAATAGACTATGGAAACTATCGCATCTTCAAGAGCAAGACTGACAAACGAATTGCCAATGGTACGCCACTCCTGGGCATGGCATTTGCGGTGAACAGAAATATATTAGGCTCAATTAGAGAGGTCTCTTCCATAAATAATCGCTTCATGACCATGCGTATCCAGTGCGCCAACAAGAAATACACATTGATAAATGTTCATGCACCCACAAACATAGACACCAAAAAACGCCAACTACAAACTGAAAAATTCTGGACTAAACTTAAAGATGTCATGGCCAAAATTCCCCGGGATGATATGAAAATCTTAATGAGAGATTTCAATGCACAAATTGGCAGAGAGAAAGAACACCAAAAAACTGTAGGAAAATATCCAGCACACAGGTTCACCAACAGAAACGGACTGAGATTTATAGAACTATGCCAACAAAATAATCTAAAAATAATGTCTACATCTTTGAGAAAAAAACCTAGAAAACAAAAGACCTGGAGGTCCCCCATACAAGAGATCGGCGAATATCAGATTGACCACATTGCCATCTCCTATTTCGTACAGAAAGAGATCCATGATGTCCAAGTCCGCAGAGGGGCGAACATTGACTCAGACCACTACTTAACACGCATTAAAGTGAAATTCACCCCAAAAAAATTCTATCCGAAGAAAACACACATGATGAAATTTGACACACGAACAATCAAAGAAACCAATCTGAAGGAGGAGTGGGAAAAGGAACCAGCTGACCCTTGGGAAAAATTTAGAACAAAAATTACAAAGAAGGCAAAAGAACTGATCCCATTGAAAAAGAACACAAAACACCCCTGGTGGGACTCTGGATGTGAAAAAGCGCTGGAAGAAAGAAAGAAAGCCTTTCTGAAGTATAACAGTAAAAAATCTCCAGAAAATCTAGATCACTTCCACAACACCAGAAGACAAGTGGCAAAAACAATCAGACAAGTCAAGAGGAAGTACCTCAAGGAACAGTGTGAGTCTATTGAAGAAAATTTCCGTAAATATAATGTACGAGACTTCTATAAGACCTTTGCTGGGAGAATCAATGGATACGGCTCACGAAATCTATGTTTCAGAAAACCAGATGGAAAACTAGCGCTCACAAATCGGGAAAATTGTGAGGAGCTGGCAAGATACTTTTCCAGACTCCTCAATTGCCCTGAAACTTCTTCAAGATTCCCTCAAGAAACTGCTATCTACACAAATCCAGAATCCCCACCACCTACACTAGAGGAGATCCAAAGACATATTCATAGACTGAAAAACAACAAGGCATCCGGAGAAGATAATATCACTGCAGAACTACTTAAAAATCTTGGACCAAATTCCCTCAAAGAACTCACTCAAATCATCCAGACATTTGGCAGACAGAAAAACTACCAGAAGATTGGAAATGCGCCCTAATTCATCCACTGCATAAAAAGGGAGACATGGCAGATATAAACAACTATCGAGGAATCTCCCTTCTCCAAGTCACTTATAAAATCCTCTCAGCTTGTCTTCTTCAACCAACACAAGAACAACTCGAATACAGTGTTGGTGAATACCAAGCTGGCTTTCGCCCTCACCGATCCTGTGCAGAACAAATTTTCAATTTGAAGACAACACTAAAATACAAAGCAGTCAGAAACAGTCCGATCATTTGTTCCTTTGTTGATTCCGCAAAGGCTTATGATTCAATCGATAGGCAATCTCTCTTTATTATCCTTGAGGAGCTAGGACTCGATCCGAAAACCCTAAACCTTATCAAAGAAACGCTCACAAACACAACTTCTAAGATAAAATTCCTGGGTGAAATATCAGAGCCCTTCCTGATCAAAACCGGCGTCAGACAAGGTGACGGCTTGTCTCCACTCCTCTTCTACCTTGTCTTAGACAAAGTCATCCGAGAATGGGAAAAAGAACAGAAGAATCAAAATTACTGGAAGCCTATACAACTAGGAAGATCTAAAGATGGTATTAAAATTTCATGCTTGGCATTTGCAGATGACGTGGCCAATCTAGCAGAAAACGAGACCACACCAATTAAACAGATAGACATTCTCAAAGAATGCGCCGAAAAAGTTGGGCTACAAATTTCCTTCCAAAACACCAAATTCATCTGCTCAAAATTTGAAACTCAAAAACTGACTACAAAATATGGACAAATTGAGAGAGTTCCATTCTTTAAATACTTAGGCGAGGTCCTAGAACCCACAAGGGGAGAGAAAACTGCACAAAAAGTTCGACTGCAAAAACTGAAAAAGCATACTGGAAAACCCACAACATCTACAATAAAAAGTGTCTCTCCATTCACTCAAAAATACGACACTACAATACAGTAATCAAGCCCGAAGCACTATATGCCAGCGAAACACTCACACTCCATAGAAAAGGCGACCTGGAAGGCATCCTGAAAGAGGAACGCAAAATTATCAGAAAGATTCTTGGCCCAAAAAGAACGGAAGATGGATACAGGTTACAGTCTCGGAAAACTACAGAAAAATTATCTAACCTCGCCGCAGACACCCGGAAAAGAAAACTAAAATTTTACGGTCATATCCACAGACTCCCAACACCCAGACTCTCCCACAAAATTTTAATATACATTGAAAAATTGAAAACCATACCCTGGATACAAGAAACCAAAACAGATCTAGCAAATGCACAAATAAATTCTTCAGAAGTTATAAACAGAAATGTATACAGGCAAAAAATCAATAGTTGGAAAGTACAACCCGAGAATGAAGTTTGCAAGAGACAGGGGACAAACTGGACAGAGGAAAGAAAGAGAATTCATGGGGAAAGAATGAGAGAAGTTTGGAGAATTAAAAAATTGAATCGGAAAAGCTTTGCGTGATCCGTATGGGTCCAATCGCACATAATAATAATAAAGAATTTTATGAATGCGTAGTTCCTCTTCCTTAGGACACGTCCGAAAGAACAGATACCACGCATTCATATAGCTGATTCATTTCGATGGGCTACGAATCCATCACCTTCAGTGCGAATTCACAATCGTGTTCGACCTCTTGCAGGGATTTCAAAGTAGCGAACAAGGGGAACATGGCTACTGGTGGGAACGTGGGTAGGCCGAGGGGCGTACTGAGATAGTCCGTGCAATTACACTAAACACTACATTTGGGTAGCGAAGAGGTTAAAGCAACTGCCAAGTAAGCGGGAGATCGCGCTTTCGAATCCCGGTCCGGCACACATTTTCACTTGCAGCCACTGACCCTGCATAAATTCCTGATGAGCTGACATCATAAATTCCTATCCTCTCTCACCTCCCCATACTCATTCAAATTATATAACATGTATCACAAGTAATGGTGTCTGTTCTTTCAGGAGACACCACCCATTCGTACTGGACGAGATGAGTTTTGCTTTTTGGGTAGTAAAATAACTGACGATGCCCGATGTAGAGGCGATATAAAGTGTAGACTGATAGTAACAAGAAAAAGGTTTCTGAAGAAGAGAAATTTGTCAACATCGGATATAGATTTGAGTGTTGGGAAGTGTTTTCCGAAGGGCTTTATCTCGAGTGTAGCTTTGTACCGAAGTAAAAAGTAGACGATATACAGTTATAACAAAAAGAGAACAGAAGCATTTGAAATGAGGAGCTACAGAGGAATGCTGAAGATCAAATGAGTGGATCGCGTAACTATGAGGAGGCACTGAAAAAATTTGGGAGAAAAGAAGATTGTGGCAAAACTTGACTAAGAGAACTGACCGGTTGATGGGTCACGTTCTGAGATATCAGTTTAACACCATTTTAATGCTGGAGAGAAGAACACAGCGTAAAAGTTGTAGAGAACGACCAAGACGTAAAGAGAATAAGTAGTTTCAAAAGGATGTGGATTGCAGTAGTTATTTGTAGTTGCTGAGGGTTGCATAGGATAGAGTAGCACAGAGTGGTGCATCAACCCGGTCTTCGGACTGAAGACCACAACTACATTGGCGGTACAATGTTTACCTTTAGCTCTCTGGTTCACGAAACCATCTAAGGAGAAGATACTTTCATTTCTCGCGATTATTTATAAATCGTTACTTATGTAAGATCACTTGCGGTACTTCCTTTGTGTCTGAGTAAATCATGTGTGTCATATCAATTATCTTTGAAAACCTAGGTCCTAAAAATTCACGTCAAATTCAAATGTGTGTAGTCTTAATTGAATTAAAATTGGTGCCTCCGTCGTGTTATATTGCGTATTTTCATCGTTGTGTCCTGTGACAAACGTCGTGCTATAGTATTAGTTGTAACTAAGATTTGGATTTATAAAGCTCTGGCCTCGTTCAGAAAATCGTCCACCTCCTTTTTCAGTTTTTAAATGCGGGAAAACACGATATTTCTGATGATTTTTTGGAGCCTATGACGTACGTAAGTTGCGAGTGTTATGGATAACAGTCACAGTTACTACAATGTATATTACACACTGCTCAGCCAGAACATTAAGACTTCCGACCTACTATCAATACAAACCTGTCCAGGCAATAGCAGCGTCCCCTGGTGAGGAAAGACTGCTTGTCAGATACACGCACGGTGCATGTAGTTCAAATGGTTCAAATGGCTCTAAGCACTATGGGACTTAAAATCGGATGTCATCAGTCCCCTAGACGTAGAACTACTTAAAGCCGGCCGGAGTGGCCGAGTGGTTCTAGGCGCTACAGTCTGGAACCGCGCGACCGCTACGGTCGCAGGTTCGAATCCTGCCTCGGGCATGGATGTGTGTGATGTCCTTAGGTTAGTTAGGTTTAATTAGTTCTAAGTTCTAGGGGACTGGTGACCTGAGAAGTTAAGTCCCATAGTGCTCAGAGCCATTTTAGAACTACTTACACCTAACTAACCTAAGGACATCACACACATCCATGACCGAGGCAGGATTCGAACCTGCGACCGTAGCAGCAGCGCGGTTCCGGACTGAAGCGCCTAGAACCTCTCGGCCACAGCGGCCGGTGGTGCATGTAGTACCAGCGTGCGAGCTGTCTGTGTGTAGAGTGGAGAAGGCGCGCAGTCTATCTGAGTTTGACCGAGGGCAAACTGTGATGGCTCGAAGGCTCGGCAAGAGCATTTCAGAAACTGCAAGACTTATCGGGCGTTAGAAGAGTGCTGTGGGAGTGTCTTCCACTCTTGGTAAAACCAAGGTGAAACCACGTCCGCACGTCATGGTGTTGGGCGGTCACCCTTCGTCACAGATGTCGTATGTCGTAACCTGGGCAGATGGTAAAACAGAACAGGCGGCTAACCGTGGCAGAACTAACATCAGACTTTAATACTGGGCAGAGTACAAGTATGTCTGAACAAAGAGTGCACCGAACCATGACGTATGTGCTGCGGGACGAACACAAGCTGGCGGCGGCTCCTTTATACTCTGGGGAACATTCGCGTTGGAATCTATGCGTCCAGTGGAGTTAGTGCAGGCCACCATAACGGCCAAGCATTATCATACACTTGTTGCAGAGCACATGCACCCCTTCACGTCAATCATGTTTCCCGATGGCAGTGGCATTTCTCATCAAGATAATGCGTCGGGTCAGAAGACCAGGACTGTGATGGAGTGGTTCGAGGAACACAGTGGCGAGTAGCAATTGATGTGCTAGCTCCCCAACTCACCAGATCTGAACCCGGTCGAACACATCTGGGATGTGACTGAATGTGGCGTCAGAGGTCGTCGCCCCCCTTACCAGAATTTATGGGAATTAGGTGTCTTCTGTGTGCGGATGTGGTACCAGCTCTCTTTCGCGACCTTGCAAGGCCTCATTCCTTCCATGCCATGACGCGTCGCCGCTGTTGCCCGTGACAAAGTAGGCATACCAGCTATTACGTAGGTGGTCTTAATGTTTTGGCTGATCTGTGTATCTATCATATAGTGTTCCATTTAGGTTTCCTTTCCAAAAGAGTGCATGTTGTATGTATTTATCGTAAATTTCTGCTGTTTCCTTTATTTTCATATTTGTCTCCATAAAAAAAGAAAATTTCCTAGTAATTGCAAATTCTGTCCCGGACTGTACTGTTGCTATAACAAAAAATCTTTAGTTAATGTAATTGTCCATCTTTATCGCTGTTGTATCTTTATTTCTTTAATAAGCACACCTCAACGCGTTTCTTCCACAGCCACTATCCGAATCTGTCAGATAAACAAAACAAATTAGAAGTAACTTGTGTAGAATAATTACAATAATACATTCTATAAAAACAGAATGAAGATTTAAATTGAAAACTCGATACACTGGATCTCGTAGTTACACATACATTTGTACCATGACTAGTACTGTTCAGTGAGGCAGCCTGTCATAAGTAACACTCTGTGGTCGTTAGGTGGTATTAAAAAAAAATGGTTCAAATAGCTCTGAGCACTTTGCGACTTAACGTCTGAGGTCATCAGTCGCCTAGAACTAAAAACTAATTAAACCTAACTAATGTAAGGACATCACACACGTCCACGCCGAAGGCAGTATTCGAACCTGCGACCGTAGCGGTCACGCGGTTCCAGACTGAAGCGCCTAGAACAGCACGGCCACGCCGGCCTGTGTGATGTTAAAAGCAATAGGAACTGCAAGTGTTAAATATAAATAAAGTATACAGCAATTTCATGAAATGAAAAAGTAACGAATTGGAGATGGAATAGTCACTCTAAATAGTAAGCCAACGTCTACAAATTAAGCATACAGTCATTTATATAAAAAACAATATATAAATATAATGAATGAAATATGTCACATTAAATATTCAGATTTACGGCACATACTAACATACAGCTATTTCATAAAAATTAATGTGTAAATACTGAATTGGACATTTGTGTTCATAAGGCATTTTAACTTGAAGCAATGCTATAATACAAGGCAGAGCTTTAAGTAACTTTTCCCCTACTGTAACGTATATAAGGATATATTTCAACCTGTTTTTACTTCTACATCTATATCTACATTTATACTCCGCAAGCCACCCAGCGGTGTGTGGCGGAGGGCACATTACGTGCCACTGTCATTACCTCTCTTTCCTGTTCCAGTCGCGTATGGTTCGCGGGAAGAACGACTGCCGGAAAGCCTCCGTGCGTGCTCGAATCTCTCTAATTTTACATTCGTGATCTCCTCGGGAGGTATAAGTAGGGGAAGCAATATATTCGATACCTCATCCAGAAACGCACCCTCTCGAAACCTGGACAGCAAGCTACACCGCGATGCAGAGCGCCTCTCTTGCAGAGTCTGCCACCTGAGTTTGCTTAACATCTCCGTAACGCTATCACGCTTACCTAATAACCCTGTGACGAAACGCGCCGCTCTTCTTTGGATCTTCTCTATCTCCTCTGTCAACTCGACCTGGTACGGACCCCACACTGATGAGCAATACTCAAGTATAGGTCAAACGAGTGTTTTGTATGCCACCTCCTTTGTTGATGGACTACATTTTCCAAGGTCTCTCCCAATGAATATCAACCTGGCACCCGTCTTACCAACAATTTATTTTATATGATCACTGCACTTCAAATCGTTCCGCACACATACTCCCAGATATTTTACAGAAGTAAGTGTTTGTTCCGCTATCATATAATCATACAATAAAGGATCCTTCTTTCTATGTATTCGCAATACATTACATTTGTCTATGTTAAGGGTCAGTTGCCACTCCCTGCACCAAGTGCCTATCCGCTGCAGATCTTCCTGCATTTCGCTGCAATTTTGTAATGCTGCAACTTCTCTGTATACTACAACATCATCGGAGAAAAGCCGCATGGAACTTCCGACACTATCTGCTAGGTCATTTATATACATTGTGAAAAGCAATGGTCCCATAGCACTCCCCTGTGGCATGCCAGAGCTTAATTCAACGTCTGTAGACGTCTCTCCATTGAGAACAACATGCAATGCTCTGTTTGCTAAAAACTCTTCAATCCAGCCACACAGCTGGTCTGATATTCCGTAGGCTCTTACTTTGTTTATCAGGCAACAGTGCGGAACTGTATCGAGCGCTTTCCGGGAGTCAAAGAAAATGGCATCTACCTGTGAGCCGGTATCTAATATTTTCTGGGTCTCATGAAATTTCTTAAGCCGAGGATGGAAAACGAAATGACTTTGTTTTGAAATACAAACCAAGACATATTAACATAGACAGTGTGGTATTGTTAATGAGTAACACCGTCACAGGAATCTCACAGTTGGCAACGGAAACTCACGTTTCCGACAGACGCCGGTAGCGATCACGCGGGGACGCAGCGGATACAATGAAGTGCACCCGCTGACCGCGCCATCAGCAGCTCCAACTAGGAACTCCCTCTGCCGGCGCGATGTGGGATGGCCGGAGGCAGTTACATGCCCCAGTCTTCGACAGTCTTAGTCAGCGTTCGACATTTCGCTCGTGCATTAGTAGTGGAAGCTTCACAGTCCACGGCGCTCTATAGTTCTCTTTTTGTAACAGCTGGACTTTACTGCTGTTTGTTCTCTTGCAAAGTTTCTTCGCAACAGTTCTACAGTGTTATTAAAACTTCAGAGTACTGTGTTTCCTAATCATTTTTGCTCCTGTCTAGCTTTCCTACAACGACAGCTGCTGCGCTCCTCTGTAGCCCTCCTCTCCTTACCACTGTATACGAAGTAGTACACAACAGAAGGAACTGTACGCTTTCGTACTATTACCGTCATTCGTGCAATAAAATGTTTTATCGACACAATTGTCCATTTAAATTTTTACATATTAATTTTTATAAAATGACTGCACGCTCAGTATGTAACGTAAATCGAGGTTATTAACGTGACATTTCCTACACATAATTTTTGTAGATTGTTTTTGATGTAAATGAATTCATGCTAAATTTGTAGACATTTGAATTTTAGCGTGACAGTTCCAATTCGTTATTTTTTACTTTTACGCATTGGCTATATGCTTTATCTGTATTTAACATCGACAGCTCTTATTGCTTTTAACACCACCTAACGGTCTCAGAGTGTTACTTAAAACAGACTGCCTCACCGTAGAGCAGTAGAGATGGTACAAGTTCACGTGTACCTGACGAGATACAGTGCGAAGAATTTTTTAAATTTGGTATGTCTTCCATTTTCCTTTATCCGGTGTACTATTGCAGAAATATTACTTCTCATTTGCTCTGTTATCTGACATTTTGTGATGATTGCTGTGGGTGAAACGCAGAAATACTTACTACTGTGTGATTACACGATACGAAAACAATCACTTGAAGCAGTTACAGTATTTGGTCGTAGTTCCTCCCAGTGCTGACTTCGGCTACGCAGTTTGAGGCTGTTGCCAAAGGGTATCATCCTGAGGGGTCAGAAATGGGACGAGAGAACATGCAACATTTTCCACGTGTCCAGACATCCGTCCACTGACGTGCTCGGCTAGGTTACAGCTAAATTGAGGTTTATACCTAGATAGTGGTGGAGAGGGAGTCCATCTCAGGCCGTAACTGGTAGTGAAAGACTTTCCAGATCGAGAGTCCTGTCGTGTTTGATTGACACACAGTTTTCAGGATGTATGTAATTGATAAAAATTCTTAACCACGTGCAGTGGCCTAAGCTGCTACAGAGGAAGCCCCTTGGACTGCAAGGTCTGAATATCCACAGATCGACAGGTTATTCGTTGCTGGGAGCTTCAATGTCAGACACGTGATCGAGCCCTTCCATGATCTACCTATTAAGGATGGGAAGAATTTCAGTGTGTGTTAATTATGTGCATACTGGGGAGTAGTAGGGGAAGGGTGCTATTAGGCCACATTGCAGGTTGCATACTTTCAGGGCATTCAGGGTCAAACTTGACTGATTTACGAGATTAGCCTATTGTTCTGCTAAGTGGTTTATGACCCCTGGGAGTTGATCTATGACCCACTGCAGATGATCTACCCTTCTCAGAAGCCCCCACACCCTTCCCCATCCCCCTTCTCTTCCCCCACCCCTCTGGGAAATTCCCAATGCTCCCCCTATTGCCAATAAAAATTCACTTTTGATACCAAATTAATTAACTAATTAATTATAGTGATCAATTAATTTCCCCCTCTTGGGAAATCTCTCAGTTCGCCCCTCCCCCCTACCTGGTTCCCTCGCCCGGGCCACGAAAAAATGGCGGGAAAATCGCTCTGTCTGTGTTGATCTGCCACACTGTGAGGGTCAATATAGTACTTATTTAAACCATTTCACCCTATTTATTTAAACAATTATGAATGCCATTACCAGAGCACATCCCACCCATCACCCCCTACCTCCCATACCCTGTCAGAAGAAAATGGCGAGAAAAATTGCTGAGCTGGTGGACTAGAAGTATCCCACGACAGGAAATTCATATACGTTATAGGCGATGTAATAATATATTGTTTATTAACAAAATTCAATTTGCAGGTGATGGATCTCTCTCTCACTTGGCAGGAAGAGGCAGGTCTTGTAAAATTAATCGAAAACGGTGATTAAATTGGGAAACGCTCAGTCTGTACTGAGCTGTTGGACTGGAAGGTACAAGTATTAGCTTGTCCAGCAACTACATATCCTAATTACACAATTACTCGGCTGCAGATTGTAGCTGTTGTCTTGTTGGAAGATTTTCGTGTTTGTGGCCACCTTGACATGCAGTGATCGATTGAGCTAATGCACAATTCCACCATCAGAGGACGTCCAAAGACCTCCCACCGATCGCCCCCTCCCTTCCCACACCATCCAGAAAAAAAATTGCAGGAAAACGACTCAGATTGTGTTAGAGAGGAAGGATCTCATGACACGAAATTCAAATCAATGTCAATAATATAGTGATGAATTTTATTTATTTAATTATTTTTCGGTCTACAGGGCTCCCCCACTTAGGTAGAGCTCATGTCTGCACCCCCCGACAACCGCTACCCATGACGTAATAACCATAAGCACCGAGGAATAGAATGAAGTGCGGGATTGTAGCTGCCATTTGGGGTATCTAGCACCTGTGTCTGTCGTCAAATCGACGGCCGATGTGGCCGAGCGGTTCTAGGTGCTTCAGTATTGAACCGCGTAACCGCTACGGTCGTAGGTTCGAATCCTGCCTCGGGCATGGATGTGTGTGATGTCCTTAGGTTAGTTAGGTTTAAGTAGTTCTAAGTTCTAGGGGACTGATGACCTCAGATGTTAAGCCCCATAGTGCTCAGAGACATTTGTCGTCAAATCGCAGCCATGGAGTTCAAAAACCACCCGCTGTCCTAATTAAGATCATAGTTGTAATCGCCACAGACCACAACCTGACGTCAGCCCCAAAGAAAGCATCAAGTGGAGGCATTCTGTTGATTGGGAAATTCCAGACTCGCTTCCTGTCTCTGTCTCTCTCTCAAGAGGCTACTTCCTGTATGTGTGCACGATCCAACGTCTCCAAATATGCAGATGGTTGTTTCCATCTCTCCTCAGAATTCCGTATTGCTATGGCTAATGCTGGGACAAAGGGAGAGCTGGTGGAGTTTCGAGATCAGAAAGAGAGGAAAATAGTCGATATGTACTACCTCATCAGATTAACTGTTTAACAATTTACAGAGTAAAATAAATCGCTTAAAACTCTCAGCACGACCTTAAAATGATACTTCTTACTAATAAAAACATGTTTCCAACGTTTGAGATCACTCACAAACATATTACGAATCAAGTAATTAAATTTCCAGCTCAAATAGGTCGTAGTGCTAAATATATCCAAAGTTTTCTATGCACCGACTTTGACAACGCAAGCACCCTCGCCTACCACAAAGATTCAATAACATAGCTTTTCAAAATGTCCTACCAATCACACACACATATCATCGCAAAGAGCGCACTGTCTGTCGCCAGGTTTGTGACCACACTGAATTTCAGAGGAACAGCTGTGCCATGCATGTCAACTGCATCAACAGTTAGGCAACAATCTCCCAGTATTTGCACATCTACTGTTTCAAACGTTCAGGATTCAGACACAGTACCACCTTGGACACCTAGCCATCGACCAGTCAATTTACCTGTGGTGCAATTGTCCAATGCAAAAACTCTCCATATTCTATTTTCTCACGCAACACACATGTCCGCTTCCGTCGCCACTCTATTAAATAGTGATTAATTGACTATTCATCTACACACAGGGCACTGCGAGAACTGCCACTATGACTTGTCCCTGTGGCTTCGAGCAAAAACCGACCAGCCGGTAGTTGGAATGTTTCTTTTGTATTCTCTGGTTGCTGGAGGCTCAGCTAATCCACAACTTCAGGTCGACTGAAGCCTCATGCTCACCCACGCCACTGGCCGAAGCACACGCCTTGGACTATAATTCCAACTGCAATCCACTCTGACATAGACTTTCGCCAATTTAAAAACTCTATTTACCCAATCCGAGACAGGGATGTTGTTGACCATACACCTCAACTCTCTCACGCGAAATGAGGATTTCTGCCTTTTATACAGGTTAATTTCGAAGGCAGAAGAAATCTGGGCAGACACGCGCTTTGCAAAAATCCTGTAACAGTGTGGCGTAAGAGATATTTCCTCTACATATTCTTTCATCATGTAAAAAGATCTGTTTTAATCAGCTTAATATTTGTTACGTCATGCATCTCAGGACTAGAATATAGAAGTCATTTGACTAATGATAGGGTGCTAAGATCTGTCAATATTACAGTATGCTTCCTCACTTTCGAACTGTCTTGAAGTAACTAAATGCTTCACCACATAAGAAGTCTCTTAAGGTAACAGCAAAGAGTTTGTAAATATCACATTATAAATTTGGAAATATAGTTGATTTTATTACAATGGCCATCTCTCTGTGTGTTGGTAGGAAATTCAAATTTTGTTAAAATAGATCACCACAGAGTAAAAACGTCTGATGGCTGCTCCAACTCCTGAACAATATCCGTGATACTCTATCTCTCACTTTCATCCACCCAGCCGCACATAATTGATATGAAACTGCTAAAGTAATTAATTAAATTGATCATGAGAGTTACTTTGCATAGGAGTAACTTGTTTTCCAACATTGAGATTACTCTCGCCAGATAGCTCAAATGCGAGGCGCTGCAGGGCAGACGGTGATCTTTCTGAAAGAACTACTGAGAACCGACACCTAAAGCTGACCGCAGAAGGATTCTACCGCTGTCAAGATACATATTGCTTAAGGACCACGAAGATAAGATAGAAGAAAAACCTCCGCCACGCAACGTACGATGGCTTGCGAAATATGCATATAGATCTAGGAACAGAGCTCACAGAAGAATGTTGTCTCCTACTTATTGAGAACAGCAACCACTGAACTTCCACTGCTGACTGTGTGTCTACAGAAATCTTCATATTAGCTCCTAATTTCTCATTTCAGTCACTTCGCGAGATGAATGTAAGAGGCTGTAATATGTTTCTCCAAAACACTTAGCAGAACCAGTATACAGCTCTCCTCTCAACTCCCATTTCGTCAGAGCATTGCTTACCTGCCCTTCACCGACGAATCTTCCAGTCTTCGATATTAACACTTGAATCCACATGATTTCCATGAGTAAGAGATGTCCCCACAAAGTCACAGCCCCTACTAACTCTCTCGAAATCCCATCATGTTCTGACAGCACTGTTCCATTAGATAAAAGGATGCCTAGTCCTCCCTCCATCACTGACTTGGAAGAGGGGTATCACAAAAGGGAAAACTGCACATTAACATACAGTGGGAAATTCACACCCATGCAAAGTATACGTGGACTGCACAAAGAAATTCAGAAGTATTACTCCTAGAACTCATCGATTTCAAATGACTGTCTCTAAATATCACCTTGTGCAAGTCCCAATAACCTTTAACGTATTCCTATGATTACTATGTTAGGTATACGACAGTGTAGTGGTGTCACAGACTTCGTTGACAGCACTGTGTCTCTCACTCTCACTCTCCCCATTTTTTTTATAACTTCCAATGGAACAAGACTACGAACTATAAAGACTTCACTAACATCAATTTGAAGAGGGGCCGATAAGATATTACCTCATGCCTCTCTTCTGATATATCTAAAAAAAAGTACTGTCTGCATGTTGACATCGAGCATTTTAAATTTACACATATTCGCCCATTGGAGCAGGTAGCCAGTGATCGAAGTCACTTGCACAGACCTGTGTAAAGCTTTGTTGCCCGTGCTGTAGGAGGACCGTATCCCACAGTCTATCAATCACAAAAGTGAGTTCCTGTGTTTTTCTTTCATAAGCAGTTTTATTCCTAATTTTTATGCAATAATAGATCCAAGCAGTGTACGACTACAGCTTTCTACACCACCATACATTTGATTTTTGGTATCATTACATTGAGGCGTAAGTTATGCTGCTACCACAACACACAGGGAGGTTGAAATAAAAGATAGAGGCGATACATCTTGTTGATAAAAGTGTGGAAGACATCTCAATATATGGAAACTTGAAGATTTTGTGGCATTGTGGAGCGCTTGGGAACAGCTGTCCGAATGTGATAACCTTTCAATTTTATCTTCCACAGAGATGGGGAATAGATGTCTCGGTGTTCTGTTTTCGAAGAGACCAGAGCATTGATGCCTTATACTGGTGGTACATATTGCACCCAAGTATGTGATCGCTGTTTTGGTGATGTAGGTGGTTGGCATTAAAACCCCCAAATCTTTGAAAAGTGGGTCTTCCACTTTTATGATTTACAATGCATATGCAACCAGGAGGTATGCTGCATTCTGTAGGACTTAAACCCACTGAGCATGGATAGTATGCACCTTCAGTTGTCAATCCCACTGGTGGAGCAATAGGATTATTTTCATACACACAGGCGAGCAAATAAGTACCTTCATCCCTGCACAAGTTTTGTCATGTTTCCGTCGGTTTTATGCGTTTTCCATCAATATTCGTAATTTTACCAGGTTTTCTGTAATTTAAACGAATTTTATTTAGTTACTTGAGGTCCAAACTAGCACTCTCGACGAGTTGTCATGTCAACAAAAGTCTTATCGCATGGATCTCGTGATGCTATCAGCCAATGACACTGCAGCATGGTTCTCAATTTATGTACTAATGCTAAACCATCCCCTTCATTACTTTATGAGGGTCATATACATGTGGAGAAATTGTAAACCCTGATACACTGCCTACACAACATGACTCAATAGTGTTTCTTAGTGCAGTAAATGGTCATCAGGAGTGACGAGTTCCTTAGTGGCAAAACTTTTTTTTTTTTTTAAATTGGGTGAGATCTTATTACGATTTCCTTCTCCTCCTACATGGATGGGGGTCAGAAAGTACTCTCGAATTCCTGGGATAAAGTTGGAGATTCAAAGATCTAGCATTCTGCACTCTGTTTCGAAATGAGCTACCCTTTTGTTGAACCTATTGGCTATGGACCCAGAGCAAAACTCTAGATGGCGTCTCTCTATGCATCTCGTAATTCTACCTCTGTCTTGATGCAACCCTCTCTGCAATGCTGCTTCTGTTTTAATTGGAACTGACCACACATTCGATGTATTGAAAAGGAACAGAATGAGCTGAGTTCCACATAATCAATACACTTCGATATTTTGCTGTCACAAAGAATATAACACACACATCGATATATACACCACCATCTGTACTGGGTGGTCCACTGATAGTGACCGGGCCAAATATCTCACGAAATAAGCATCAAACGAAGAAACTACAGAGAACGAAACTCGTCTAGCTTGAAGGGGGAAACCAGACGGCCCGCCAGATGGCGCTGCCATAGGTCAAACGGATATCAATTGCGTTTTTTAAATAGGAACCCCCATTATTATTGCATATTCGTGTAGCACGTACAGAAATATGAATGTTTTAGTTGGACCACTTTTTTCGCTTTGTGATAGATGGCGCTGTAATAGTCACAAACATATGGCTCTCAATTTTAGACGAACAGTTGGTAACAGGTAGGTTTTTTACATTAAAATACAGAACGTAGGTACGTTTGAACATTTTATTTCGGTTGTTCCAATGTGATACATGTACCTTTGCGAACTTATCATTTCTGAGAGCGCACGCTGTTACAGCGTGATTACCTGTAAATACACAGGTCTGTGCAAGTGTCTTCGATCTCTGGCCACGCTCCAATGAGCGAATATGTGTATATTTAAAATGCTTGATGTTAACATACAGACAGTATTTTTTCTCGATATATCAGAAGAGACGCATGAGTTAATATCTTATCAGGATCTCTGCAAGGTGATGTTAGTGAAGTTTATATAGTTCGTAGTCCTGTTCCATTGGAAGTTATAAAAAGAGTAGGGGGAGAGTGAGAGTGAGAGACACTGTGCTCTCAACGAAGTCTCTGACACCGTTACACTGTCGTACTTCTAACGTAGCAATCAAAGGAATATCATAAAGCTAATCAGCACACGTACAGGCTGATATTTATAGACCGAAATTCGATATCGATGAGTTATAGGAGTAATACTTTTGAATTTCTTTGTGTAGTCCATGTATACTTTGCATGTATGTGTTTCCTCCTGTATGTTAATGTGCAGTTTCTATTTTTGTGACAGCCCTCTTCCTGGTCAGTGATGGGTGGAGGATTAGATATTTGTGATAGCCCTCTTCCTAGTCAGTGACGGATGGAGGACTAGACATCGATCTAACTATTGGAACCGTGATGGGATTTTGAGAGAATTAGCATGGTCTTGGACTTTGTGGGGGACATGTCTCACACATGGAAATAATGTATATTCAGATGTTATATATGGAAGACTGAACAGTTCATCAAAATACGGCAGGTAATCGATACTCTGCCGAAATAAGAGTTGAGAGGTGATCCTTATATCACTTTTTCTAAGTTTTTTTGGGCAAACATGTAATAACTTCTCACATACGTGTCGCAAAGTGACTGCAATGAGATAATCAAAAGCTAATGTGAAGATAGATATAGACAAACAATCAGCAGCTTAAGTTCAGTCTTTTGTTTTCTCAATAAATAAGAGACAACATTCATCTGTGAGTTTTGTGTGTGTCAATGTTGTAAACGTGTGTGGTAAAGCTGTTTCTTTGCAATTTGGTGCGGTCAGGAGTCCAGGAACGGACACTGTGCTCTCCGTTACTATGAATGTGTGTGTTTCATAGGATTGTTTCACCAGCTATATTTAGTGGAAACGTTGTGGTGTGGGATGGTGCTTGTGTTGTCAATCGTCGATGCGTAGAAGACCACATATGTTTAGCACTATGATCTATTTGTATCAGAAATGTAATTACTTGATTTGCAAAACGTTTGTGTGTGATTCTCCAACACTGAAAATGTGATATCATCGTAAGGTGGTGGTGAGTGTTTTAAGTGATGAATATGATTCCTATCTATTGTTAAACAATTAATTTGATGGGATAGGGCAAATGGGCTGAATTCCACAATATTTCATATCGAAATTTTGTCAGCTCTCCCTTTGCCCCAGGCATTAGCCAATAGGAACACAGCATTCTGAGGAGAGATGAAAACCGCCATCTGCATATCTGGAGATATTGGTGCACGCACACAAAAAGGAGATAGCTTCATGCGAGAGAGAGAGAGAGAGAGACAGGAAGCGAGTCTTGAATTTCTCAGTCAACAGAATGTCGACACTTGATGCTTTTTTTGGGCCTTTGAGATTAAAGGAGGCCTACATCCGATCTACGGTATGTGGTAATTAGCATCATCATCTTAGGGTACTGGGAGGTTTTTGACCTACATGACACTGACTGTATACCAGATACACTCAAGGAAGACCCCAAATGGCTGCTACCATACCGCAATTCAACGGATTTCTTGGTGCTTGCAGTATTAACATTATGGAAAGCGCGGGTGGCGAGTGGGGATATAGATATGAGCTCTATCCATGTAGGGAAGCGCTGTCTCCCACAAAGTGAGTAAATGAAGAAAATTCCTCATTATATTGTTGACACTGATTTGAATGTCTTGTCATGAGATTCTTCCTCTTCAGCAAGGCTGAGTCTTTTCCTCACCAATTTTTTCTTGGAGGTGTGGAGAGGGAGTGGGAGAAGGGTGAGAGGGGGGTGGGACATCCTCTGGTCATGGAATTGTGCACTGGCCCAGGTGATCCTTGCACATCAAGGTGATAACACACATGAAAATCTTCCAACAAGGCAACACCTACAGTCAACAGCGGTGTAATTACGTAATTGCGTTTCGCGATTTAATTATTTCTTTTCGATGAATTTTACAAAACCTGCATCTTTCAGAACCATAGAGAATTATGAGCTATTCCTGACAATTAAAATAGAGCTCCAAAGGCTCCAAATTTAATTTTATAAATAAACAATATATTACTAGACCCTCCACAATGTAGATGAATTTCATGTCGTGAGATCTTCCCAGTCTGCTAGCTCACCGATTTATCCCATAATTTTTTCTGGGAGTTGTGGGGAGGGAGGGGGTGATGAGTGGGATTTGCTCTGGTGGTGACATTCCTAAATGCTTAAATAAATAAATAAATAAACAAGATTAAAGTGTTTAAATAAATACCGTAGTGATCCTCACAGTCTGGCAGCTCATCAAAGACTGAGCTAGTTTCCTGCTATTTCTTTTTCTCGGAAGGGGGACGGGATGGGAGAGGGGGAGAGGAAGACTAGGGGATTTCTCAGGAGGGGGGAGCAGAAGTGGGAGCTGAAGCGTGGGGGTGTTTCTCAGAAGGATGGATTATCCCCAGGGGGTCATATAGCATAACCCAGGGGGTCATAAACCACTTAGTGGAAAAACAGGATAATCTCATAAATCAATCAATTTTGCCCCTGGATGCAGGAATTACCCTGAATGTATACAACCCGACATATGGCGTGATACCACACTTGCCCCACTACTATGGGGAAGCCATCCCAGATATGATATGTGCCCTTTAAATGCAATGAGTGGCATGGGGTGCAGCCAGCAGCAGGTGGTGCCTCTTGACAGTACCAACAACGGATGTCACTTTGATCAGTAGAAATTCTCTCTGGTTTCTGGAAGCTATTTGAGGTGGTAAAGACAGTCAGTATTGCTTGAGAGATACAGTCAGAGCTCATATCTTCGACATATTCGGCAGCACTGACTGAGAGAGACAAGTGGAGGATCTGAATCAGAATTTCAGATGGTTCTCTGACAGTATGGGATGCAAATCCTGTGATCTGCATCATAGAGTGGAGAGACAATGGGATACGCTTAATACGTCAAGGGCCCACCACAGATAGGAGTCGGCTACACGGATAGTGGGACCTGTGTGTAGGTACTGGCAGGTTAAGAGAGGTACTAACACTGGGTAGGTTTGAAAGGTGTCCACCGAAAAACAGGATCAGTACAGACCGCAGAAACATTGGTATTACAACTGTAAATTGTTGTACCTGTGTTGAGAAAGTATGAGAGCCCCATGTGATCATAGAGGGCACTGAAGCAGAAATCATTACAGGTTCTGTAAGGTGACTAAAACAAAAGATATGTTCAACCGAAATTTTACCAAGGACTAAACCATGTTCAGAAGAGAGAGACAAAACGCAGTTGTTGATGGTGTATTTGTTACTGTTATAAGGAGTTTATAATGTGGTAAAATTGAAGTACATACTTGCCGTTAGATAAAAATTGGTTCTTTACTGACCATAACGAGTCATAACATAGTTGCTAAAAGGTTCAAGGAAAATTTCTGTCTAATTTTGAATAGGAACTCAACTCATACACTCCTGGAAATTGAAATAAGAACACCGTGAATTCATTGTCCCAGGAAGGGAAAACTTTATTGACACATTCCTGGGGTCAGATACATCACATGATCACACTGACAGAACCACAGGCACATAGACACAGGCAACAGAGCATGCACAATGTCGGCACTAGTACAGTGTATATCCACCTTTCGCAGCAATACAGGCTGCTATTCTCCCATGGAGACGATCGTAGAGATGCTGGATGTAGTCCTGTGGAACGGCTTGCCATGCCATTTCCACCTGGCGCCTCAGTTGGACCAGCGTTCGTGCTGGACGTGCAGACCGCGTGAGACGACGCTTCATCCAGTCCCAAACATGCTCAATGGGGGACAGATCCGGAGATCTTGCTGGCCAGGGTAGTTGACTTACACCTTCTAGAGCACGTTGGGTGGCACGGGATACATGCGGACGTGCATTGTCCTGTTGGAACAGCAAGTTCCCTTGCCGGTCTAGGAATGGTAGAACGATGGGTTCGATGACGGTTTGGATGTACCGTGCACTATTCAGTGTCCCCTCGACGATCACCAGTGGTGTACGGCCAGTGTAGGAGATCGCTCCCCACACCATGATGCCGGGTGTTGGCCCTGTGTGCCTCAGTCGTATGCAGTCCTGATTGTGGCGCTCACCTGCACGGCGCCAAACACGCATACGACCATCATTGGCACCAAGGCAGAAGCGACTCTCATCGCTGAAGACGACACGTCTCCATTCGTCCCTCCATTCACGCCTGTCGCGACACCACTGGAGGCGGGCTGCACGATGTTGGGGCGTGAGCGGAAGACGGCCTAACGGTGTGCGGGACCGTAGCCCAGCTTCATGGAGACGGTTGCGAATGGTCCTCGCCGATACCCCAGGAGCAACAGTGTCCCTAATTTGCTGGGAAGTGGCGGTGCGGTCCCCTACGGCACTGTGTAGGATCCTACGGTCTTGGCGTGCATCCGTGCGTCGCTGCGGTCCGGTCCCAGGTCGACGGGCACGTGCACCTTCCGCCGACCACTGGCGACAACATCGATGTACTGTGGAGACCTCACGCCCCACGTGTTGAGCAATTCGGCGGTACGTCCACCCGGCCTCCCGCATGCCCACTATACGCCCTCGCTCAAAGTCCGTCAACTGCACATACGGTTCACGTCCACGCTGTCGCGGCATGCTACCAGTGTTAAAGACTGCGACGGAGCTCCGTATGCCACGGTAAACTGGCTGACACTGACGGCGGCGGTGCACAAATGTTGCGCAGCTAGCGCCATTCGACGGCCAACACCGCGGTTCCTGGTGTGTCCGCTGTGCCGTGCGTGTGATCATTGCTTGTACAGCCCTCTCGCAGTGTCCGGAGCAAGTAAGGTGGGTCTGACACACCGGTGTCAATGTGTTCTTTTTTCCATTTCCAGGAGTGTACATTTATAGTTGGTGGTGACCTCAGTCTACCATCAATATGACAACGAAAGTACCTGTTTTCAGTCGGTTGTAGAAGTGAAACATGGTCTGACATTGTATTAAATGCTCGGATTTGACCTCCTCTCACGGCCACTTAATTTCGCATTGAATGGGGCTCTAATTTTCATGGGTGTCTAGTGTGTTCGCTCATACTTGCTACCAGAAAATTAATAAACTCGGCAAGTCTCTGAGCGGCGATACATATCAAGAAGCTAAATTTGCAGGAATTCCTTCTTGATCACAGAATTTATCAAATGTCATTGAATTTATTACATTCCCAAAAAAAATAGCACACTAAGAGTCGCACTCGTAGCCTGGATGGCTCTTTATTACTGTAGTAGGTTTGTTACTTGAAGTATTTTTTACTAAAATTGAGTATATAATGGCTAAAGGACGTAACAACATAAAAATAAGCTTAAAATGGCTGTCTTTGGTGTTAGATTAGCATTCATCCTTCTTTTGAGTCATCGCTCGGCTTTGTGGGTTTAATTTTTTTTCTAAATTTGACATACTGGGTATCTCTTTGTCCTTCTGTATGTACTAAACCAATTACGCGAAATGTTTCAGTTTGGGCTAGTTTGCTTTATCTTAAAGAAAATTTCAATTTGAGATGCATACCTCTTAATCGGCTATAGTTCATCGCGTACTTGTTATATTGACTGCATTTTAGTCCATCTCTTAGACGGCCGCCTCGAATCTGCGCGTACACGAAGGGGCCAACCGCGTGTTTCTGGTGCAACTCGACCGTGACATTACCGCTACTTTGACAGGCATCTCTGTTGGCAAACCACTCTAGTCAGACGCATGACAGCACTCATGTTCGCTATTTCACATGATGCTCATAGGGCTGTACTCTCATAATTCTATCCCCGAAAATTATTTCTTGCAGTTACTTCAGGATCCCAAAAAAATTCAGGATCCCACAAAAAATTGTAAATGTTTGCTGAAACATACTACACTTCTTAGTGAGAAATAGTCCTGAGCAGATAGAGAGCATTACGAAGAATACATGAATCTGTGAGCAAAAGGTCCATGTCGTGAGATTGAATTCGGTAGCATCCAAATCCATCAAAAACAATCACAAAGTATATCTATTTTTTAAAAAAAGCACATAAAACTTTGCTTGGCGCCTTCTGAAGAGACAGCCTCCATACCTTCTATAATAACTGCGTAAACGTCGACCAAATACGAATCAGATTCAAAGAAATAGTTTTGACAGCAGTTGTGAGGTTTTTATCAAGTAAAAGATACTCCACAGTACATAAAACAGACCAGGAAACTCTTACAGAAGCATCGAAAAAAACACACCAAATTTAAATTAATGCAGAATCTCCAAAAATGGCAACGGTTTTCAGATGCTTAACACGGACTTCAGTTTGAGATGCCTGTAACTGTTCGCACAAAGCAATCTGGCAGACGTCCGCCCCCGACAGCTGAGTGGTCAGTGCGACAGAATGTCAATCCTAAGGGCCCGGTTTCAATTCCCGGCTGGGTCGGAGTTTTTCTCCGCTCAGCGACTGGATGTTGTGTTGTCCTAATGATCATCACTTCATCCCCATCGACGCGAAAGTCGCCGAAGTTGCGTCAGATCGTAAGACTTGCACCCGGCGAACAGTGTACCCGACGGGAGGCCCTAGTCACACGACATTTACATTTAGTTCTGGCAGACAGTTCGTATGAGGTACACCAGCAGCAATAATTAACGCCTTCAATGAATGTTGGCAATGGTAATATTACCGCCGACAGCACCGCGAAAGCGGAATTACAAAACACGATTTTCAGAATTTCGTTCGACAAAGATAGTTCAGTAAATATTTCGCAATTTGAATAAAGATCAAATGCCAACATGTTATTTGGAAATAGAGAGCCTCGATGTAGCGAAGCAACACAATTCTATTAATAAAGCCAAATCTTCCAATCTCCATTATGTACCAGTTATGTGCCTTTCACGTCGCCGGCCGGAGTGGCCGTGCGGTTCTGGGCGCTACAGTCTGGAACCGCGTGACCGCTACGGTCGCAGGTTCGAATCCTGCCTCGGGCATGGATGTGTGTGATGTCCTTAGGTTAGTTAGGTTTAAATAGTTCTAAGTTCTAGGGGACTGATGACCACAGCAGTTAAGTCCCATAGTGCTCAGAGCCATTTGAACCATTTGTGCCTTTCACAGCATGCTGATGAAATAGCTCCATTTTTAGCAATCACATGCAGCTGCTCTATAGACGAAGGATCGGTACCTAAAGCCTGGAAATTTTCATAGGTCACACCGAAGCACAAAAAAACGAAACAGACGTAATCCGCTAAATTATAGATCCACATCATAGATATGGATTTACAACAGCATTCTGGAACATTTATCGTGTTATAAAATTGTGATATACCTGCAAGTGCACGACCACCAGCATATATTGACAAACTATCGATCCTGTGGAACTCAGGTGAGGTTTTATTCACACGAAGTAATTTTAGTGCTATCGATAGGGGATATCTCGTTCATTCGATATTTGCGCTAATGAGCAAACACATAATGACCACCTGCCTAGTACCTTCTTTGTCCGTCTTTGGATCGAAATATATCAATGGTTCTGCGTATCAGGGATCTGGGAGTTTGTTGGTAAGTATGTGGCATTAGATGTCTACGCACATACCATGTAATTCGTAGAAACCGGCTGCTGATTTTCATACGCAGTGATGGAGCCCGATAGAGACGTAGATGTGTTCCATATGATTAACGTCAGACGAATTAGGTTACCGAGACGAATGTGAGTTCACCATAATGCTCCTCAAACCAATGTAGCACGGTTCTGGCTCCGAGACACGGCCAGTTATACAGATGAAATATAACATTTTCGTCGTGGAAGACACCAAGTATGAGGGGATGCAAGTGCTTCGCAGTTGTCATCTTGACTGTGATTACTAACACAGGTCCCACGCAAGCGGAGGAGAATGTGTCCCATAGCATAATACCGCTACCACCAGCCTGCACGTTCCAAGCCGCCGTTCATCTCCATGACGGCGTTTGTGGAGACGACCATCGACCTAGTGTAGCAAAATTGTGGTTCATCCGAAGAGCCGACCCCACTGCAGTCGTAATCGACGATGTCGTTGGGCCAGCACGTGAACACATAGGGGTGGTCTGCTGCCGATCCCCATATTCAACAATGTGAGATGAACGGTGTGCTCCGAAACACTTGTGCGTGCACCAGCATTGTACTCTTTCCGCTGAGATGTCACAAAACATCATCTATCCTACTTTACAGAGATGCAAAGCCTTCGAACCCCACGTTGCATTAATACTCGTGGACGTCCAACCATTTAGCGGCTAGTGGCAGTTTCACTGTCCTACCTCTTTCCATAGATCCTCACGACAGTAGCACGTAAGCCTTCAACTAACTTCGCCGTTTTGGAGATACTCGTTCGAAGGCTCTGCTTGATAATCAATCTTCGTTTGATAAAGTCGCTTATCTCAATGCACTTCTCCATTTGCAGCAGATATCTTCGCTGGGATTATCCCCCGTCCGAATCTGCTTCGCTTACATACTTGTGTTATCTTGTGACGTGCGCGTAACGCCATCAGGCGGCATCCAACGACGCGCTGGGCAGTGGTCATAATGTTCTGGCTTATCAGTGTGAAGGTTTTCAAAAGTTTTGTAATACAGTTTCCCACAAACGATTCCTAATGAAATTCTATGCTTGCGGAGTACCATCTCATTTCTTGAGTCATGATTTCCTGTTAGATGGTCGATAGTTCATAGTACGAGTAGTTTACAAGTAGTCTTCTACCGAAATAGAAGTGATATATGGGGTTACCCAAGGAAGTGTTAACGTGCATCTGCCGTTCCTAATCTATAGAAACGATGTAGGAGACAATCTGAGCAGACAGATTAGATTGTTTGTAGGTAGTACTGACGTTTACCTCTACAAAATTATCACATCAAAACAAAATGAAAATGATTTAGACAGGTTGTATGCATGGAGCGAAACGTGGCATTTGACACTAATAAATAAAATGAGTGAGACTTTAGATGAGGTAAAAGAAAAGTTCTTTGAAATTTCGGTTAGAGAAATAAATCACGGTTTTGAAGTTTTTTGTTGGTTCAACGAAATACTTGGTGATTACGGTCACGAACAACTTAAAATTCCAACCATCACACAGAAGATGTAGTGGCTAAGACGAACCGAGTTATGCGTTTTGTTATCAGAACAGGTAGGAAGTCCAAGAAATTCAGGGAGTTTGAAAAAGGAATAACCTGATTTCTGACGGTAATAATTACGAAACATGGGACGTGCCAGCAAGGAAATGTATGTTGTTCGAATGGGCGTGGCCTGGAGTTCCAGAAAATCGCCGTTAGATGTCGGTCAATCCATCTTTTCAGTTTACAGTCAGTAAGAAGTAAGATGGTGTCTGCTAACATAAATGCGTTTTGTGTGCTGCAGTTTGCCAAGAGCGAGTCAGTGATTTGGGTCCACCGTACTTTTCACCGTCGTTTTGAGACTGATCCGTATGCACCCAAAACCATTGGTCGTTGGTATCGCCAATTTGAGGAGACAGAATGCTTGTGCAAAGGTAAGGGTCCAGGTCGACCTCGTACTTTTGGCGACATGGTGGAAGCATCTCGGCAAATGTTTGAGCGGAGTCCTCGAAAGAGAACTGGGAATGCCTTATTCGACTGTCTGGCGATTTTTGAAGCGTCGTTTGGTCTATCAATTATACAGACTAAAATTAGAGCAAGCTCTTCGGGACGGTGATGAAAGTAGTTAAATTTAATTGTAAGAAACCATGCAAAGACCTTAGCTTACTAAAGGAATAAAAATATCTTGTAACCACAAAAGGGAACTGTATTTAACAACAAGAAAGGGTAATGACCCAGAAACAGCCAAATATTATAAAAACTACTGTGCTACATTAAGGAAGGTTATTAAAAAGTCCAGAAGCATGTGCATCATGTCTGAGATTAATACCTCTGATAACAAAATCATTGAATAATCATTTTTTTAAATGTTGTAGAGAAAATACCATCAAAGCAAATGGAAACTTGACAAACAACAAGCCGGAAGTCGAAAACATCTTGAATAATCATTTTTTAAATGTTGTAGAGAAAATAGGATCCAAATGTTCATTAGAAGAAGCAAGGCAGTTAATAGAAGTGCCGTTACCCACACCATTTGATAGAATTGAAATTCCACCCACCTCTCCTTCTGAAATTAGGAAGATAATAAACTCTCTCAAGAATAAAAGCTCACATGGAATTGATGGCATTTCCAGCAAGATAATAAAAGCTTGTTCCAAAGAGATAAGTGGGATTCTTAACCACATGTGTAATAGCTCTCTGAAGCAGGGTATTTTCCCTGATAGGCTGAAGTATGCCATTGTTAAACCACTTCATAAAAAAGGGGATACGTCTGATGTCAACAACTACCGTCCAATCTCTCTTATGACTGCCTTATCCAAAATTTTTGAAAAAGTAATATATTGTAGAGCGGCTTCACACCTTTGTAAAAATAAAGTCTTAACAAAATGTCAGTTTGGTTTCCAGGAAGGTTTTTCAACGGAAAATGCTATATATACTTTCACTAATGAAATATTAAATGCTCTGAGTAACTGGAAGTCACCCGTTGGGACAGCGCTCAAATGGTTTAAATCGTACCTAACTGGAGGAGTGCAGAAATTTGAAATAAGCAGTTCACATAATATGCAAAAAAACTGGTTATTTCTCATACTGGGGCACAATCAAGAATAAGTTGCCGCAAGGTTCGGTCTTGGGTCCTCTGCTGTTCTTAATATATATTAATGACTTACCATTCTATATTCACGAAGATGCAAAGCTGGTACTTTTTGCTGATAATACAAGTATAGCTATCACAGCCAACAGAAAAGAATTAACTGGAGAAATTGTAAACGATGTTTTTCAGAAAATCATTAAGTGGTTTTCTTCATATGGGCTCTCATTAAACTTTGACAAAACACAGTACATACAGTTCCACACAGTAAATAGAATGACACCATTAATAAATATAGACTTCGATCAGAAATCGGTAGCTAAGATAGAATACTCAGAATTTCTAGGTGTATGCATTGATGAGGGATTGAACTGGAAAAAACACACTGAAGAAACGTTTGAGTTGAGCTACTTATGCTATTAGGGTCATGGCAAATTTTGGCGATATACATCTAAGTAAATTAGCTTACCACGCCTATTTTCGTTCTCTGCTTTCGTATGGCATCATATTCTGGGGTAACTCATTATTGAGTGAAAGAGTGTTCATTGCACAAAAGCGTCTAATCAGAATAATTGCTGGAGCTTATCCGAGATCATGCTGCAGACACTTATTTAAAGAGCTAGAGATCTTCACTGTAGCCTTACAATATACAGGGTGGTCAGAAAATGTGTTAAATGCTTGTAGGGATGTTACAGGGCTGGTTGTACTGAGACATAAATGTTAAGAAAGAAATTCGGTACCTTGCTCCGTTTCCGAGTTATTTAGCATAGAATTTAGCCAATCGGGGCGTCGCGCGCTCGAATTCAAGCGGCCTGCCAGGGGCGGTGTTGCCCAACGAGTGCTTTGTCTCGTTAGCTGAAACTTGAATTTGCGCCCCGACGATCTGATTGGCTAACTTCAATGCTAAATAACTCGGAAACGACGCAACGTATCGAATTTCTTTCTTAACATTTATGTCTCAGTACAACCTGCCCTGTAAAATCCCTACAAGCATTTCACATATTTTCTGACCACCCTGTATATATTCACTTATGAAATTTCTTTTTAACAATGCGAACGAATTCAAAAGCAATAGCAGTGTACATGGCTACAACACAAGGAGAAAGGATGATCTTCATTAGTCAAGGTTAAATCTAACTTTGACTCAGAAGGGGGTAAATTATGCTGCCACAAAAGTCTTTGGTCACTTACCTAATAGCATCAAAAGTCAGACGGATAGCCATTTAGCATTTAAAAGGAAATTAAAAGAATTTCTGAATGGCAACTCCTTCTACTCATTAAATGATTTTTTGGATATAGTTAGTGGGTAATTTCCTTAACCCCCAGAAAAAATAAAAATAAAAATAAAAATGTTAAGTGTCATGTAATATTTTGTGTCACGTAATATCCTGTATAGACACCTTTTATTAACCTGACACGTTCCACATCATTACGAAATGGCGTGTTCATGATCTATGGAACAAGTACTAATCAAATCTAATTTAATCTCTTATCTCTAAACGGGCTGACTTCAGCAATGCTCTGCTAGTGGAAATAGAAGACGATATATTTTTTTCCACGGCTAATTTTCAGTGTTGAAGCAACATTTCATGTTAGTGGTAAAGTAACTTAGATAACGTGCGCATATGGAGTCTCCAAGAACTTTCATGACATTGCCGAGCACGAAAGAGACTTAACTAAAGCGAACGTTTATTGTGCCATTTCTCGTAAAATTGTGCTGAATTGGCGTTTTCCACAACATCAGGAGGACCCCGATGACTTCATTTTCCAACAGGATGGAGCTCCACCACACTAGTACAAAGACGTACGTCAGTTTCTGTATGGCACGCTGCCTCAACGCTGGATCGGTCGCACGGTACTCCAAGACACTGACCTGCATTCTTGACATCCAGAATCGCCAGGCATGAGCCCATGCGATTTTTCTCTTGTGGGGATATGTGAAGAAGAGTGTGTCCATCTCCTTTTTACTTCGTGACATAGAAGAAGTGAAGAACAGAATAACAACCACCTTATCTTCTGTAAAACCAGATACATTGTGTACAGTTTATGATGACTTTAGCTATCGTATAGATATTGTTCGTGCTGCTGCTCGTGGATATATGGAGCATTTCTAATAGCATAGCTAAATCTTTAAAATTTTGTGAGTATTTAGCAATCTATCCCATGTTTTTATTTGTTTTTCTCTTTTCCTAGGATATTTCTGTTCCGTCGTTAGACTTACAAGAAAGTGCGTGTTCTTCTCACCAGACGCGTTTCGCTTTATTGAAGTAAAGCGTCATCAGAGGTCTGTAATTAAAGATCTTTACAGTGTGGGTTGATTTCTAGATCGAATAGCAGTTCGCTAAAAAGTTGTTGGTTTTTACTTACAGTAACTTTTGCGTGGTTTTACGCCTACATTAAGAAATATCGTCTGCCAGCACGTCTTTGGTTACCTTGTTCGTTAGGTGCTGATAATTGTCTTCTAAATTTTCGCTTCTTTCCAGAACTATACATTTTCTACATTGAACACAACACTGTTTTGTATATCACTGTTTACTGTTTATTTGTGTGCATCTGTATGTACGTTGCGTTACGTAGTGTAGTCCACATTGCGACTAGATTTTCTTTGATCTCTATATTTCTTTTCTTTCTCTGTAGTTCATTATACGTGTATTATTCTATTTTACAGTGCTACTGCATATTTATGTAGTGTGTAAGAGTAATGAAGGAATAGTGTTGGAGTTTTACTTTTTTGTTATTTATTAACGATTTTTCTGAGTAGGTGGGGAAGGGAGAAGCAAAGATTATTGAACATAAGTGCACGTTACAATATTGCAGTGCCTTTGTTATTCTGAATTACGATGCAATGGTCCTTCGGACATGCATCCATTCCGAATAACACAGGCACTGCATCGTATTTATCCACCGACACCGGGCAAGCGACGTCTTGTACGAGTACAGGTCGTAGACACATAGCTGACCACAAGTGGAAGTTTGCTTCTGGCCGTGAGTCGTGCTCGGGTTGCCAAATGGTAAGGCGACCGCTCGTGATAAGCGGGAAATCCGGATTCGAGTCGTGATCCGGCACCAATTCTCATTATCGTCATTCCATTACACAGGTGACGGTTGTCCATATTTTCAACTGCGAATGCATTTCTCATAAGTGCATTTTAGTGTGATGGACAGTGAGATAGAGAAAAAAGGTGAGTGGGAAGAAGTGAAATGAAACTGGGCGTTTCCGATATTTACTTGGTCATCGAGCAACTGTTTATTGTGTGTTAATGCTTTATGTATATGCCAATTTTCTTGGAAGGGGAGGAGGAGTCTGTCTCTACTGAATCTTAAGCTGTTCATATCTTTTTCAATACTGCTTGGTCTGCGGTATTCCTGCTTAAGATGGTCTGTAACTGTTGAATGGTTTGCATCGTAATTCAGTGCCCTGAAACGTTCTTTATATCTTGTGTCAAATGTCCTGCCAGCCATTCCAAAGTATATTCTTTCATGGTCTCTGAACTGACCTGATAGATAACAGATTGTTGGTATTTGTTTGGTTTGGATTTCAGTTTCGGCATGTGTTTTTGTACTGAGTTGTTTGATTTTCTAAGCAATTTTTATGCCTTGTGCTTTGAATGTGTTACGTTTGCTATGTATGAATTTTATGGTAAATCACTGCATGCTATTTCTGTAGTTATCCAGGTTGTAGGTGTTGATGTGGCTTGGTTTCTTTTTTTTTCATACAGCTAGCATACAGTGACCTACCATAACAAATTCACACGTAACATATTCAAAAAACAATGCGTAAATAATGCTTACAAAACAAACAACTCAACACAAAAACACGTCTCTTAGCTGAAATCAAAACCGGACAGATGCCGAAAACCTGGTACCTATCAGGTCAGTTGCAGAGACTGTGAAAAAATATATATTGGGATACTGGCAGGACATTTTACACAAAATATAAAGAATAAATCAGAGCAGTGAAATACGGTACAAACCATTCAACACTTGCAGACCTTCTCGAACAGGAGTACCACAGACCAGGCAATATTTAAAACGATACGAAACATCAGAAGAGTCAGTAAAGACAGACATCACCTCCGTTTCCAAGAAAATTTCCATATGCTCAAAGCATTAACACAAAATAAAAAGTTGCTGAATGACCAAATAGATATCGAAAACCAGACACGACATAAAATAAGTGAAGATATCACACAAAAAATAAAAGGCTCTTCTCCATCCTTCACCCCCTCTCAGTCATTTCCTCGCACTCCCCCACCCCCGCTCCAATTTCATTTCACTTCTTGCGCCTCACCTTTTCCCTCCAACTCATTCTCTATCACACTATTATGCATTATGCACTTACGTCCAATCACTTTTGCTTCTCCCTCTTCCAGTTACTCAAATAAATTAAAACCCATCACTATTCCTTCATTACTCTTACACAGTGCATAAACACACAGTAACGTAATTATATAGAAATGTTAGAACACAATTATCAGTCCCTAACGAAGAAAGAAACCAAAGATGTGCTAGCAGACTGCATTTCCTGATGTAGGTGACAAACCAAGCAGAAATCACCGTAAGTATCAATCAAAAATTTGTTAACAAATTGTTTTTAGATCTAGAAAACAAATCAGGGTGTAAATATCTTTAATTACCGATCAATGATGATGCTTTACTTCAATAAAGCGAAACGCGTCTGGTGAGAAAAAAAACGCGTTTTCTTGCAGTTGTAACGACTGAAAAAAAAAAAAACCGCCTCCAACGCGGGTACGACGCCTTGGGCTCATGGGCGACAAAGTGGCGGCTGAAATTCAACGCCACAAAGAGCCAGGCAGTCGTCTTCACCCGAAGACTTTGCCGCCAGGGCTTACACCAGTCGAAATCCTGGGAGAGCCTATCCCACGGAGTGGGACGGCGAAATACCTAGGGGTTACCCTCGACCGCAGGCTCACCTGGATGCATGACATCCTTGATGTGAAAGGGAGAGCAATAGGACGCCTTCGCGCCCTGTATCCGCTGGTAAACCCGCAGTCGTCATTTTCACCGCAACACGGCATCGCGCTTTACTTAACATTGGTTCGCCCACTGTTAGAGTATGCGGCCGTGGTCTGGGGGAAAGCCGCAGATGCTCACATTGTGACTCTGCAGCGGATACAGAATCGCGCCCTGAAGACTGCTATGCATCTTCCGAGGCGCTTCTCGATGCGCCAACTCCACGATACCGGGATCCTGCTTCTCCGAGACAGGTTTCGCGCCATCGCCAGGAAGTTCTACGAGAAGACGGGACGCTCCCGCAACCGGCTCATCCGTGGACTGGGCCAACAACCTCATCACAGGCCAACCACGCGTTGGCCTGACCTGCTGAGGCATTAAGTTTTACTAATCCCTCAACAGAGTGTGTCTTTCTCTTTTCCAGGTTACACCAGCTAGGACTAATCGAAATGAGTGGTAATATATCTTTCTCTCTCTTACAGGAACCGCAGGAATGCAAATTTTGTCCAAACTGCATCACCACGAGCCAAGGATAGGCTCGTCTTTTCAGCGCCAGCGTCAGCGTCAGCAACGACTGAAAAAAAAATACCCAAGGAATTGTGTAGCAATTACGGGCAATACGGCCACACAAATGAAGATTTTATGTTTTATTAATAAATATACAGTTCTTAAATTAAGTCATTCTTTTCGAAATATCCTGTGTACTGAAGAGACTGTCTATATCAAGATTGTCGGACGTCTTCTGGAAAATTGTTGCGTGGTGTGTGACTCTTCCCAGATAGGACATCGAAAAAGTACGAAAAAGTTCAGCTCATCGTTTTTCGTTGGGACGAATTCTGATCATGAAATGTCACCTACAGACACTCTTCTCCGAATCTCAGAATACTTTATTTCCCATCTACATAGGGAGAAATGACCATCGTAATAAATTAAGAGAAATTAGAGCTCGCGTGGAAAGATACAGGTATTCATTTTTCCACGTGCTGATCGAGCATGGGGTGATTGAGAAATAATCTGTCGCGTGGACAACGATTCCAAATGAAAACGAGTAACAAGAAGTAGAAAATGGGAGCTAACAAGAATGGTAATACGCCGATTAAAATGACTCGCCAAAGTATTAGGAATCGAACAAATTATATTTAAACCAAGTAACTGTTTTAAAATAACGATAACGATTGTTTTCATAAAAACGGACCCAGCGAGGTGGCGCAGTGGTTAGGCACTGGACTCGCATTCGGGAGGACGACGGCTCAATCCCGAGTCCGGCCATCCTGATTTAGGTTTAACGTGATTTCCCTAAATCGCTCCAGGCAAATGCCGGGATGGTTCCTTTGAAAAGGGCACGGCCGACTTCCTTCCCCATCCTTCCCTAATCCGATGAGACCGATGACCTCGCTGTCTGGTCTCCTTCCCCAAACAACCCAACCCCATAAAAACGGAACAGTTGTAGCTTGCGCCAGACGCCATTATATCGCACAATCTTTCAGCATGGCGTATCGACATAACAGCCGCAACGCTACGGGGCAACTTTGTTATTGGTAAATCTAAGGCACTGGTGAATCACTAGAACTACTGAAGTTTCCTTTTGTCGATTATTCGTAAACGAGGGCCAAATTGGTGAGAGGCTGCAGGATTTATATCTTGAATCCTAACCTACTCTACCGTACTGGCGGTTTCAAAAAGTAAACCCCACGTGCAAGGGCCTCTCGTTCCACGTGCTGCTATACTTCACAAGACCTTTAGCTTTGTTTCCAGTTCAGAACCATGCTCGTTTCTTCTGCAGACCAAGAATTTTAGTGGTCCCAAAAACAATGCTGACAATATGAAACACCGAAACAAGGCGAGCATGAAAGTTACCAATTATTGATGTTTGTATTTGTATATTGTATTTCTAGACAGAGAGAGATGTTATTTGCATGTTTTCAAGAGTTTTAATTATATTTATAAAGTATTCATTGTTTCGATAGATGCACTATATATAAAGCATGTATGACATCCACTGAAATATAAATATTTGTTTTATTACTTGGGTAGTTACAACCAGGCCAATGAACCGTTCGCTAAAAAGATAAATTTATCAACGTCAATTACTAGGAAAAATTGTCTTACTATGTCGTGAATATGAATTGTTCATCAAACAGCAACTTTTCTTTGACCCTTTATCGTATTCATAACCGTACCTTAAGCTCCCTGCAGTGTGCCATCTGTCACTACTGGAGCTCATACAAGGAAATGCACTCAATAAATTTATTTCGCAAAGTGCTCTTTATCATATGGGCTGGACTTTATGCAGCCACCATAAGAGGTGACTCTATTCTACTCATTTTATGGAGAAATTCACATCGACTGAAGTCGACAATGTGTCTGAAATCATATATATGTATATAGCATGAAATCATGGTGAATCCTCTCAGTAATTAAGTTAACGGCCGTTAAAAGCTTTTGCACGTCGACCGCATTTACAAATATTGAGTGCCGCCCGCATTCGTTGTCCCCAGAGGTTTCCAGATTCACTTATGAAATGAACAAAGCTGTTGAAAATTCGCAGCTAGTTCGAGAAAAATGGTGAGAAAAAGTGCTGAACTAACCGAACGAATTGGAAAAAAAGCTTATTTGAAATGTTAGCTGGAAACAAATGCAATCGCGTTTAATTACAACGAAACTTTACGTTTGTTGCTGTTAGCTTATTTTTTATGTAAAGCTGCTTGATAAATTTAAATACAGATTAATACTTTCCCCGCATAATCCTTGTAAAACAGCAGCGGAAAATTAATAACTTTTGTTATTCAAACTCAGTTCTTTAATTTATAATATTCATCAAAAGTTTAAGGTTGGTAACATTAATTCGTACATACACAACGGAAAAATGATACCTGAGGTGTCGTTACAGGAGGCCAATAGCTAATTTAATTGTAGCAAGAATAATGAAATACCGGAGATGTCATCAAATTGTTGCGTGCTAACAAACGTCTATAACACTGCAGTACCACACGCTACGAACCCTGCTCGCAGCTTTCGCAGCATACGCTCGCGTGACAAAGTCGTCCGCCTTACTCCAGCAGGCGCAGTAGGAGGCCGCAGTTTCTGAGAATGCCGTCGAGTTATCATCTACGTTTCCACCAACCAGCTTCCACGAAGATATCAGGATCCCAGCTGCAGTCTCATCCGACTTTGATGTCGTCAATCATCCTAAACAGACTGTGGCAAGAGGGGGACCTTGGGGAATTCGCAGCTGGGACAGCAGGAAGTAACGCCGCAACAGAAAAACTCCGCAGGAAAGATCCACCCTGCAATACGGAAGTCACTGCTACGCGGAAATCACAGGAAACACACAGCAGAAATGTGTGCGCTGCAAGGCAGCTACGGTCAGCAGAACAAATTTCCTATAACCTACCATTGGTCCTCTGGGAGCGCTGCGCCACGGCAAGTGAAACAGCGGAGAGTACACTGCACCAGAAAATCGGATAATTAGTAAAAAGTAAATTTGGATGAAAAACTTCTAGCTGCAGACTGAGTCGCCTAATTGGAAAAGTTTTTCTTCCTCGCGGACAGTGGCACGTTTCTTTTGCAAAACATGAATGTTATGCCTGGTAACAAGTGACTGGAGGGTTCATTGCTCGATTTGTTTTATGACCATTGGAACAATACAGTTAAATGTTACACCGGCATATAGTATACTCCGGCACTAAGAAGCTACTCAGCTTCAGAACCTTACCGGACGGAAGGAGCGTCAGCAACTATGTCACATTACATGACTTTATTATACTGTGAACAAGATCCGAATTTAGCCTAAGCCAGTGTTGTAGGACCTGGTTATCAGGAAATATACGCCACTACCTTCTATCTCCTGTTGTCCTAACAGTTAAAATACTTCCACATCCTGGATTCTGAACAGACATGCCTAAACATAGTTGGCCACTGACGCACGAATAGTTAATGATCCAGCACACTCAAATTGTAGGTAAACTATGTGATCAAAACTATTCGGACACCCTGAGAAACATACGTTTTTCATATTAGGTGCATTGTGCTGCCACCTGCAGCCAGGTACTCCATATCAGCGACCTCAGTAGGCTCTGAGCACTATGGGACTTAACTTCTATGGTCATCAGTCCCCTAGAACTTAGAACTACTTAAACCTAACTAACCTAGGGACATCACACACATCCATGCCCCAGGCAGGATTCGAACCTGCGACCGCAGCGGTCGCGCGGTTCCAGACTGTAGCGCCTTTAACCGCGTGGCCACCCCGGCCGGCCGACCTCAGTAGTCATTAGATATCGTGAGAGAGCAGAATGGAGCGCTCCGCGGAACGTGGTCAGGTTCTAGGCGCTTCAGTCTGGCAGGTTCGAATCCTGTGTGTGATGTCCTTAGGTTAGTTAGGTTTAAGTAGTTCTAAGTTCTGGGCGACTGATGACTTTAGATGTTAAGTCCCATAGTGCTCAGAGCCATTTGAACTATTTGATTGGGTGTCACTTCTAATCATCCCTACGTTCACTGTTTCCGATGTGATAGTGAAGTGAAAACGTGAAGGGATACGTACAACTCAAAATCGTACAGGCCGACCTCGTCTGTTGACTGACAGAGACCACCGACAGTTGAAGGGTGTAGTAATGTGTAATAGGCAGACATCTATCCAGACCATCACACAGGAATTAAAAACTCCATCATGATCCACTGGAAGTACTATGACAGGTGCGAGGTGAGAAAACTTGGATATCATGGTCGAGCGGCTCCTGTTCAAAAAATGCTCAAATGTGTGTGAAATCCTATGGGACTTAACTGCTAAGGTCATCAGTCCCTAAGCTTACTCACTACTTAACCTAAATTATCGTAAGGACAAACACACCTATGCCCGAGGGAGGACTCGAACCTCCGCCGGGACCAGCCGCACAGTCCATGAATGCAGCGCCTGAGACCGCTCGGCTGATCCCGCACGGCTCGAGCGGCATCTCATAAGCCACACATCACGCCGGAAAATGCCAAACCGATGCCTCGCTTGGTGTAAGGAACGTAAACATTGGACGATTGAATAGTGTAAAAACGTTGTGTGGAGTCACGAATCACGGCACACAATGTGGCGATCCGATGGCAGGGTGTCGGTATGGCGAATGCCCGGTGAACGTCAGCTACCAGCATCTGTAGTGCCAACAGTAAAATTCGGAGGCAGTGTGGTTGTGTTTTTCATGGAGGGGGCTTGCACCCCTTGTTATTTTGCGTCGCAATATAACAGCACAGGCCTACATTGATGTTTTAAGCACCTTCTTGCTTCCCACTATAGAATAGCAATGCGGGAATGGCGATTGCATCTTTCAACACGATCGACCACCTGTTCATAACACACGGCATGTGGGGGAGGGGTAATGAACTGGCCTGCACAGAGTCCTATAGAACACCTTTGGAATATTTTGGGAAGCCGACTTCGTGCCAGACCTCACCGACCAAAATCGATACCTCTCCTCAGTAGAGTACTCCGTGAAGAATGGGCTGCCATTCCCCAAGTAACCTTCCAGCAACCGATTGAACGTATGCCTGCGAGAGTGAAAGCTGTCATCAAGGCTAAGGGTGGTTATACACCATACTGAATTCAAGTATTACTTATGGAGGGCGCCACGAACTGGCGAGTCATTTTCAGCCAGATGTCCGGATACTTTTGATCACATAGTGTAGATGGCACTCCGTTTAGTTGCTACTTCAGCCCGAAACAGTGTCAGCAAACTGCAGATTTTGTAGCTCTGTCAAGACTGAGTGGAACCGAACTTTTCTGTATCCACTCACAACCTGCTACGCCATCCATTATGTACCAAATATCATTTAGAACAAGATTTCTCATATGCTTCATAAACTATGTACAGTTAGCACAGTTTTAAATGACCATCCATCCATTTTGTTGCTGGTGTGATTTCAACTGCCTGTACTTCCAAGAGCGTGACATAATTTCTGAGTACTGCCTATCCTAACAACAGTAACATTCGACAAGTCATTCTTCCTCAAATGAAGGCCCCAGTCTTTGCATCCCCTTCGAATCTCAACCCCTCTATTAAAAGGAAAATTTAAACTGAAAAACACAAAACTAAAAATTCTCTTACTAATTTGCCCTGAGTGAACCAGAGCTCTCTCTGTTTATCTCAATTAGGCTTCACAGTGGATTGGTGGTGCACTCTTCTATTGGTATGGCTGTTCAATTCTGTAGACTACTTCGACCACAAAAATAAGTAATGCCGAATCGACAAAGATGTGTCCACTCTAATTCATCATAAATTCTTTCACTAAGAAAAACATAAAAGGAAAAATAAATGTTGATTTTAATGAGAGAGCTAGCGTAAAAAATCTTGAACATAAATAGTTTGCTATATACATAACGAAAGTGTCTGTTGAGTGATCCTGACAGACGGTCACAGAAAAGGATTGTGACGAAAAGTTAGATGACAACAGCTGCAACGGAACAAATCTCTCGCAATAACGTTTGTAGATATTAATGAAGCATTCAGTACTAAATATTTCAAGGAATCCGGGACTCCATTCAAAGGTAATTAAGTTAATAGGACTTAGTCTAGCCAACATCAAATCGAAAGTGAACTTCAGAGGAAAAATTTCTGAATCATTCCTTACAAAAACAGGCTTAGGAAAAGGTGACATTCTATAACCATTACTTTTTAACTGTGCCCTGGAATACATAATGAGATAGTAATAATAGGATAACCCACAGAACACTAGAGCTATAAGTGCTAAAATAATACAACTTTAAACTGCCTGGGCGTTGCTGATGATCCTGTTCTTCTAGCTAACAGTTTTCAAGAAACTTGGCAACAAGTTAAAATACTACAAGAAATAACACAGCAAATTTTGCTCAGAATATCATTTGAAGAAACAGAGATTGTGCTAAGTGACCTACCACTTGCAAAGAAAATTACAACAAGAGACCAAGAAATCAAAATTGTTGATATATTTTAAATATTTAGATGAAATAGTAACTTGCTGTACAAATGTGAAACCATCATGGCAAAGCAGTATAAAACATTAAACACGGCAAATTCGTTACCAGAAACACATACAACCAAAAATGCCAATTCATAGGTGCAAAATTAAAACATTGTAAAACAGTTACACAACCAGAAATAACTTACGCAGCTGTAATCGTCTTCAAAACAAATAACACAACAGAAATTGAAAAAAATATTAAAAATAGAAAGAAGAACAATTAGGACATGCATAAATAAACAATGTCAAGTAAATGGGCATTAGAGAATAGTTTCAAATGAAACAGTGAACAAGGAAATAGAACCAGTAATGAGCATGATCAGATAGAAACTATCTCGTTCTTTCGACACTGAAGAAAACACCAGAAAACAGAATTACTAAGGGAATAACGGAACAGTTGTGGAATTGTAAGGGAGACATTAAATGTTTCAAGGAAATTAAGGAAGATATAAGAGAACTCCAAATTTCAGCAGATGACTTTAAAAGAATGAAGATCAATAAAAGGGCTATATGAAGTCTGATCTAAGGCGAAGAACGAAATAAAATATCTGAAAGATTGAGAAAATATTGGGGAAGTCAGAAGAGCAAAACATTCTTAATACAATAACAAATTATAACAATCCCTGAATAACCAGTGCACTATTGAATTCTCTTATTTAATTATTATTGACGTGTATTGTATTACTGAATGACAACAACCTTTATAAGTCTTTGTATAACTAACTAGAGTGGTCCAATGAAGGCCATCATATATAAATAAATAAAGAACTCTAGGATAGTTTATCAATTTCTATGTTACTTTTGCTAACTTTTAGCCAGTTACTAACGCCTGAATTCCTGTTTCTTCCGTATGTCAGGGCACTTGAAAATATTTGCAAATAGAAATTTTACGGTAGTACAACAGATAAGGAAAAAATGGGAACGGCAGGAGGTATCAAAAATGTAAATCAATACTGTATTGTTTTTTGTTTTCATTCATGTAAAGAGCACTATAACCATCTCAACACTTTACATGCTTCACCTGATTCGTAAAAATATTCGATTATTGGGCAAGTAACTATCCTTCTGTCACTGGATTTTGTAAATTTTTTTATGCTTGTCAGTAATAACACTTTATAGATGGAACCCCATTTCATGGGCTTGGAGGCTTTTGACTACTGGATTATTAATATGAGTTTGTTAGATTTGTCAGTTAAATTATTAAGGATGTCTGGGGCTCTTGGCTACCCTAATTAGAGAATTTACAGTAGAAATTTAAATGAATAACACCGTTATTACAGGAAGGTGACATTATGTCATCGGAGATGTCAAGGACCTTTCCTTACTTTTTATGAACTAAAAGGTTCAGATCAGGTTTCATTTAAATTTTATGACGGTTGAAAAAACATTTTACTGGGAGAAGTTGTAATAAAATATATTTTTGTTTTCTTCATAACATGTGCCACAGCAATGAACCTATTAAAGGTAGGTGATATTTTCCACTTTTGCTGTAATACTTTTTAGTTGACAACTAGTTCCTGCTTTATAGGCCATTCTGAAGTGATTTTGTGGTTCTGTAATAGAAAAATATGCAGTAAATATTGAAATGACAGTGCCTTCAGATTTTTGTTTCGTATTCGTGTTGATTCACTAATGCTGTCTTGTTGGTTCGACAGTTTGACAGCTTGACCTCTACACTGGTACTGTATAATATATGATACATTATATAATGAATATATATAAAAAAGCAAGTGTGTTGTGTGTGTGCACAGCGCCAAATAAACGCAAGCGAGTTTCGCAGCGTGACGCGTCATATATCATGTGGTAACTCTTCATCCACAATCGATGAAGAAGATTTATTTTTGTTCCGCCGGTAACCATCTGTCCCAGATCCAGGAAAAAGGTTTGGTTTGAAACTGCTAAGGCTGAGTTCGACGGCATGAGTTTCAAACAAGAGCATCTCACCAATGAACTTCTTATGAAAAGCTGCCGAAGCAACTTGGAATCGACTGACGGAGAAGCGAATACTGGCATGAAAGTTTCTTCTAGAATGTTCGAGAACGTTGGAGAATGTTTTAGAATGATCCAAAATGTTATATTATCCTCCAGAATATTTTAAAACATTCTATATCCCCGTGGTAACCCGGAATTAATGGGAGCTGCGATACTTAAACGTTCAGACACTTTCGATAAACGTTTCAAGTTATTCCATTATCTACTCCAGCAGATGAAGTCGACGCATGTTTGCTGAAATCATTTCTTTGGCCTAGAGTGACGAAAGTACAATTAATAACAAAAATGAGAGTTCACTATTCCAATGACAAAGAAGTGAAATAACTCGTACAAACTAGCGAAGCACTCACTCCATAGATTGTGTAACTGGACAAATTGAACTTACAAATAGTGCATGTAACAATGTCAACAGCCCTAAGGAATAAATAGATAAAGTTTTTCTGAACATTCTTCAAAATTACTCAAGTTGGTTATTTGAAAGATCCATTTTATTTATAAGAAATGAAGTAGTTGACACCATTAATTTAAAAATGGAAAGAACGAAATGGACGTGCAAAGTTATTGAAGCAATAATAATACCAGGAAAACAGAAAGGAGAAACAGCATTTATTCCGAGGATTCTGTTCATACCTACCGAACTGCCTTCCAATTCAAAATACTGCAGTTTCCAATAAGACTGGAGTTTAGTGTCGCTATAAATTAGGCAAGCAGACGAACTTTACGATTTTGTGGTATTTCTGACCGTCAGTTATATACAGCTTGCGTTAACAGTCGGAAACCCAAAAAGCTGGTGTATCTGCTGACGAAACAACAAGATGATAAATGTAGTTCAGAAGCAAGTATTTTGATAGTTAAGTTCATTAAGTATGAAACAGAGAGAAGTCAAAGAAAACTTTTTTTCCACTAAATGAAATACAGCTGTATTTAGAATATTAGTATAGTTTTACAATTTCTGTACTTAAATCTTGATTCTTTGTATAAATACGTATACTATGTGATCAAAAGTATCCGGTACCCGGCTGAAAATGACTTACAAGTTCGTGGCATACTCCATCAGTAATGCTGGAATTCAGCATTGGCGTTGATGACAGCTTCCACTCTTGCAAGCATACGTTCAATCAGGTGCTGGAAGGTTTCTTGGAGAATAGCACCCCATTCTTCACGGAGTGCTGCACTATGGAGAGGTATCGATGTCGGTCGGTGAGGCCTGGCATGAATTCGGCGTTCCAAAACATCCCGAATGTGTTCTGTAGAATTCAGGTCAGGACTCTTTGCAGGCCAGTCCATTACAGGGATGTTATTGCCGTGTAACCACTCCGCCACATACAGTGCATTATGAACAGGTACTCGATCGTGTTGAAAGATCCGATCGCCATCCCCGAATTGTCTTCAACAGTGGGAAGCAAGAAGGTGCTTAAAACATCAATGTAAGACGGTGCTGTGATAGTGCCCCTCAAAACAACAAGGGGTGCAAGCCCTCTCCATGAAAAACACAACCACACTTTAACACCACCGCCTCAGAATTCTACTGTTGGCACTACAAACACTGGAAGAGGACATTCACTGGGCATTCGCTATACCCACACCCTGCCATCGGATCACCACATTGTGTACCGTGATTCGTCATTCCACACAACGTTTTTCCACTATACAGTCGTGCAATGCTTACACGAGGCGTTGTTTGGCATTTACCGGCGTGACGTGTGGCTTATGAGCAGCCGCTCGATCATGATATCCAAGTTTTCTCACTTCCCGTACAACTATCAAAGTACTTGCAATGGATCCTGATGCAGTTTGGAATCCCTGTGTGATAGTCTGGATAGATGTCTACCTATTAGACATTACGACCCTCTTCAACTGTCGGCGATCTCTGTCAGACAACAGACGAGGTCGGCCTGTACGCGTTTGTGTTATACGCGTCCCTTGACGTTTCCACTTCACTATAACATCGGAATCAGTGGGCCTAGGGATGTTTAGGAGTGTGGAAATCTCGCTTACAGACGTATGGCACATGTGGCCCCCCAATCACCTGACCACGTTCGAAGTCCGTGAGTTACGTGGAGTGCCCCATTCTGCTCTCTCACGATGTCCAATGACTACTGAGGTCCCTGATATGGAGTACCTGGCTGTATCGGGCAGCATAATGCATCTAATATGAAAATGTATGTTTTGGGGGGGTGTCCGTATACTTTTGATCACATAGTGTATATTGTAGGAGCCCGCCAGATGCGGCCTCCTACGCGAATGTGGGGTAGGACAGCGGGAGGTGCGGTGATGGGGTCCTTGGAGCACTGGGACGCTAATGAGACATTCAGTTCACAATCATTTGTTATCAAGAGGTTTACATTCACTCTGTCTGCTCCCGGGCGCTGTCCAGCAGCGGCCATGTTGAACCCGTATCGTACGAAGACGCAGAATCGCACGACAGTGCCAAGCGAGGAATTTTCAGTCGCTGGTTCTGTCATTCTGCTGCGGCCCCGCTATATGAGAGTTCGGTGGCTGTCGCATCGCTACAGCCCAGAAAGGCTGTGTATGTCTGTCAGAACCTCAGAGCTCTCCTTGGCCGAAGCTGTGCATGGGATCGGTCCCAGATATCTTCATGCCCCTGTTGTCCGTTGTTGATATGTTCTTGGATGTAAGAACCAACAGTGACACGAACTGCCCGAGAGGTAGTCCAAGCATACAGCTATTAAGACGGTACTTCCCTATAGTTCGCAAATGGGCATGTCGGTTCTTCATTCTCGGAAGATCGAGCTGGCGCTCATCTTCAGTCAGTCACCGTTATAACTGGCGGGAATGCAGCTCATACGGTCGAAGCTCCCTCCACTACCAGACTCAAGGCGCCGGCGGCTGTAGTCACTTCGTTGTACTGGTATTTACCAAGGCACCCCTACAGCTAGCAGAGTAGACCTTCCGTTGGTATCCGTGGATCAGATGTCATGGCGTAACTCTGAGAGTGAGTGGAATGAAGGCGATTGTTTTACATCAATCGATGACGTGATTTCCCCATCCCCTCCCCCTCCCCCCATACGGGTGCCCGAACGTGCTCTGCCTTTATGAGACTGTCAATGCTCTTGGTGGGAATAATGTTTAACTGTAGATCATCAGAGCGTTCCTTTATCCAAAGTTTGCAGCCTGCAGCCTGAAAGACTCTCTTGTGTCTTCCCTAGGTGGAGTTACTACATGTAGCCTCGTTACAGGAGAGCGTTGTGTCTGCTCCACACTCCTGTCTACGTCCCGAATTATGCGTCTCTGGAATCCTCTCTCTAACACTATGAGGGGCAATAAGCTCTCTGTATCTTTGTAATTCATTTCTTCCGAGTGTCGATATTGGTCACACCATCGTTGCTTATCTGGTGGACGCGTTCCATCTAGTGTAGTCCCAGCTTCTTCTAACAAAATTGTGTTCCTAAACTAAATTACAATTCTGCTGCGCAAAACTGTCCTATTCTTTATAAAATTCGTCCCGAATTTTTGGACTTTGTTAACTAGTGTACATAATCTATTCATTCATCTTCCATGTAATAGTTCTGCTTTTAAATTGAAGCTAATTTCTTAGATCTTAGACCCCTTAATGTATCACGTTAATACCTAACTATTCCCACGGGCTTCTTTCGTTGCCTATCAGGTGGTTTTCTAACCATTTGTTTCGGTACATCATCTGCGACTTTGTTTTGGACACAAAAGTTGACCCTGCCTTTGTTCAAAGCACACGTACTCTATTTTAAGGAAAGGTGGCGGTCGATTGATGCTGCAACTGTCGTCTTAATGAAGCTGGATAGGAACAAAAATGATTGGTGAACACGTAGATACAGTAAACAGAAGTTTTACTTACCTTGTAGATTGCTCCAAGTGTTGGAAAGAAACTTGACAAAACAACAATCAGCGATATAATCCAGCTATTACAGGTAGAAAAAGAACGTCGTGCAGTACGAGGCTCCTGCTATTAATGCGGACTGTCGAAGGCTGACACAGACTGAAGACTATCGAAGACTGCAACTGAGACTGGGCGTGCAGCTGTCGCCAGCCGTCGTATTTCGCGGCAGAGGGAGCCACTGATGGCGTGGTTCAGTGGGCGCGCCTCATTGGATCCGACGCGACCATTATCGGCATCTTTCGGAAACGTGCGTTTCCAACTACATTTACACAAAAAGTACTTGCAGCACTATCGAATACAGCATACTGCTCGGTAGCAGCCGTTACCTCTCTTACTTCATAGCTACTTACAAACTCACTACACCTTGGGATGCCATGATTACTATATTTTTCAAAAAGAACTTCATTAGAACTTCGTCACTTCACCGGTAGTTAATCCTAATGATGTGTTATGCTGTCTGAGTGGTTCTACTTCCATCATAACGTAACACACCCTTGCGGCATTGTTAACACTTGCAACAGTCTCCTTCGGCTGAAACAATGTCTTCCAAAATTCGACTGAGCTTTTAAGAAAAATTTAACGTTTTCCTTTATTATCATTATCCATAACATTGTAAGTATCGTAAAATTTACCATGATCTCCAGGCACACCTTCCTGAAAAGATTCAGTCTTATCGGATTGCTCACTAAACTTAGAAATTTTTGTCTGCTTCTTCTCTTCCTTCCTTCCACATTGAAGAAGGTAGCGCCACCCCAAGTGATGACGAATCTGCATCCTTCAGAAATAAATGTGTCCGTGCCATTCCATTACCCAAAAAAGTCGCAACACCACCGACATGGTAGCTCTATGGTTAGCACACTGAACTCGCATTTGGGAGGACGACGGTTCAAACCCGTGTTTGACCATCCTAATTTAGGTTTTACTTGATTTTCGTAAATCGCTTAAGGCAAATGCTTCCTTTAAAAAGGCACGGTCGCTTTCCTTCTCCATCCTTCCCTGATTCGAGCTTGTGCTCCGTCTCTAATTACCTCGATGTCGACGCGATGTTAAACACAAATCTCCTCCTCCTCCTCTCGCAACGCAACTGTCATGATCAGTAGCTTCTCGTGCGTTCTCCTTAGTATACACCTTAACATCACTGTCCGCAGACCCACTCACTAAGGAGCAAAGATCAATAGCCCACATACTTCTCTGTACATCTAGCCCAGGCTCCACGGCCTCTAAACAAAAACTATTGTCACCCAAAGGTGTAGATAATATTGAACACAAATCAGTACCACCTATGTTGCTACTCATATTCTTATTTACTTCGGTGCTGCGCGGGATTCGCCGAGGGGTCTAAGGCGCTGCAGTTATGGACTGTGCGGCTGGTCCCGGCGGAGGTTCGAGTCCTCCCTCGGGCATGGGGGTGTGTGTTTGTCCTTAGGATAATTTAGGTTAAGTAGTGTGTAAGCTTAGGGACTGATGACCTTAGCAGTTAAGTCCCATAAGATTTCACACACATTTGAACATTTTTTTACTTCAGTACAGCCCACTCTTACTTCGTTCGACACTACAGTTACTTCAGATTCCGCATATTAACAAGATATTGGAGCTGATACTTCCATACTAATTTCCTTACGTACACAAAAACTATCTCACAGTTATTTGCACAACGGCACTAGTATCTGCTTCATCTTCTAATGTCCTATTTTTCCCATTTATCAAATCGTCCACCCAATCGTCCTGTTCTGTCCTATTAACAACCCACAACAAGAATTAATGTTCCTTATTACTCACTGTGCCAAGCGAGCAGCAGTTCGTCTCTGCACACGTCCTTGCCGTTTACCACGTTATTGGTAATGACCTTTGATTGTTAAAGCACTCCCATTCGCGTTTAACGAACGTTCCTTTTCATTACGCTTATCCTACTTCCTACTCTTGCTGTCACGCGCTTTATGCCAAACTTCACCACATTCAAAGCACTGTGGCTCGCGACAGACATAACATATTCTCGTGTCCCGCTCGTCCACATCTGTAGTATTTAACCTCATTGAAGAAGAAACCACGGATACTCCGCTTCTGAGTCACAATATCTATCTCCTTCCGTTGTGTGGAAATTGTAATAGCTGAGGACAAACACTACAATTCTTCATCCAATCATGATACCCCTTACGTTACGTCTAAGGCCGTATTCTCCAATTCCCACATGAAAACGCAATCTGCCTCTGCATTCTGCGTCAGTTCGTATGTCTGCTGGTTCATTGTGTCAGAGAATGCCCTTACTGTCTCACAGTGTTTCTGTGTTAATCCCACGAGCTTTTCCCTGAATAATATGACAATATTTTGCTTGCTATAGCCTTTGGCCAGCTAGTCAAACGTCTGTGGTTTACCAAGAAATGCATGGTATGTGACATACGTTTTTGCATCATCCGTTTAACGTAATTTAGCCACAGATAAACATGTCGCTGCTTCCCTCACTTCATCTGGGAAGTCTCATACATCCCCTGATGCTTCCTCAGAAAAAGTTATTATGGGTGTAGCGGCACCACCGTTTAGGATAGGGAAAGTTAGCTATGTGCGATATTCAGAGCACGAGTTACAACCAGGTGCGGGCCGGATTGCAGTAAGTTATGCACACCAGTAGTTGCGAAGGCAAATAGAGGCCACGGGGGCGTAGAACTGCCAGAGATGGCGCACACAGCGGCTTCCATGGCGCAAGTCACAGGCAGAAGAGGGCCAACCTAAGTGACGCGAAGCAGCGTGCTTGGCAAAACAGAGGTGCGCAGCCGAGTATAAATAGGTGCCGTTTTCTAACGAGATTCATTCAAGTGTGGCAGCTGTCCTGGATGGTGGGGCGTGTCACACCGCCGGGCTACACGCAGCAACAGACGGGGCGACAGTGTCCCAGTCCACAGCAGGTCATTGGTTCGATCCTCTGAGGCCGACGCGGGGTCCACAACGAGCCAGCGGCGGGCCACTCTTTGGCTCGCTACTGTGGGCAGTCGTCTCGGCTCCCAACACATGCCGGAGACTTCCTGAGGCGAGGGCCGCATATTCGGACGCCAGATCATGGGCGGTCGTTGCCACCGTGTTCTCAGCTATGCCATCGAGGGAGAAGCAGCAGCAGGGCCAGCCTACGGCTCCCGGCGGAGCAGCACGGAATCAACAAGGACAGTGGCTGCTGAGTCGGCTGCTGGCACAGCCATCCTGACATCATTGGAACTCAGTGGGCCAGATAAGGCCGGAATGACACAGCGTTGCGTTCACAGGCCGCTGGGGTGCTTCCTCAGCACTGCAGAGCCCTGGGATGCAGACCGAGGTAAACGGAGCACTGTAGTGGAAACAAATAAATCATATGGAATGTTCTTGCTGAGTTTTAATACGGCAACTCCTGGCACTACATTTGGCGTCTTCCCGCTACATGTGGTCATCCTGATACATTCGGTGGGAGAAGTCGCCACAACATGGAGCTAGCTGCTGTAGGATCAATGGACGGTTCAGGAACGTTTACTACGGTCTTGCTATCGCATCCATGTGACTATCAACCTAGTCGTGGCATATGTTTCTTCTAGCTCTCTCTGCATTTCTTCGCTAGCCCGGAGTAACACAGCTGCCTGACGTTTCAGAACTTCAACAGTTTCATTCAAAGTTAATGCACGCTTTTCTGATCGTGTGTAACCTCCATTTCGAATTATAGCACAGTAAAAGTGTGAACATAGTACACTGACACACTATCAATAACAAAAACCAACTGTATTCAACTTTCCTACATATCATAGCGCAGGGAGACTCCTCACTATACTGCTGTGTTTCATGACCAAACCTAGTTACAGGCACTGGCTTAGTACATGGTGATTCGCCCGTAAGTACCCTCCCTACAGTTATCCCGGAACTGTGGAAGGTCTACTGCTTCTAGTCGCCTATGCAGTGCCATTTTTTGGTTCACGTGCAGATCCCCCCCGACTCTTCATGACCCTAAAATATATAAACAAAATAAAGCAGGGCAACAAAAATTGGTCACTCAACGTACTGCATAGTTACGGATGTAGATAGCTGCTGATGTTCAGGTGTGGCTCCTCGATGACACGACAGTTGACGTCAGCACCTCTGGCGGTCTACGTGTAGGACTGCAGGTTGTTCTGGCACTTACTCAGCTTCTCGAAACCACTTCTTGACACACAAAATTATTAAGAGACCGCCAGATTTCGCCTCCTGCGAGAATGTAGAATAGACTAGTGGAGGTGCAGTGGTAGAATCCTGTGGAGTTCTGGGACGCTAATGGGACTTTATTCGATTAAAATCATTTATTAGCAAGAGATTTTCATTCACTCTGTCTTCTGTTTGGTACCGCCTAGCAGCTGCCGCACTGGTCCTGCGCTGCACGAAGGCGCAGAGTTTCGAATCAGCGCCAAGTGAAAAATTTGCAGGAGCAAGCTCTGAAATTGGTGGGGTTGAGTGCTGCAGCCCCGTCGTAGGAGGCCCGTTGCTACGGCATAGTATGGCTGTGGACGTCTGTCGGAGCCTCAGTGCATTCGCTGGGTGAAAATTCACTTATGCTCAGTCTCAGATATTTGCATGCCCCTGTTGTCGGTTGTCGAGATGACGTGTAGACAGAAGACCCAACAGTGACACGGACTTCTCGAGAGGCAGTCGCAGCACACAGCCAGTATTGCGGTACTTGCACTGCTAAGGAGTGGCGGCACAGGCTCCCTGCTCCCAAACTGAACAGCTTGCAGATGGGTAAATTGGTTCTTTATTTGCGGAAGATCGGGCTGGTGGTCGCCTTCAGTCAGGCAGCATTGTCAACAGCAGGAGAGCAGTTTGCAGAGCACAGTTTCTCTCCACAGCCCGACGGCTGCGGACCCGTAGCAGTGGACTGCAAGGTGGCGGCGGCCGTAGGCACGTCGATATTCCACCAGTGCATTCTGCAGCTAGTAAAACTGACCTTCCATCGGTATCCATCATGCTGATAGCATGGCTTAACTCTGAGAGTGAATGTCACCCCCGCGTGTGTGACCTAATGTGTTCCCGTTTTCTGAGCCTGTCAGCGCTCTTTACTGGCCTAATGTTTAAGTTCAGGGCTTCAGAGCGTTCCTTTGTGCAAAGATTGCAGCCTGAAAGATGTTGTGTCATCCCTAGGCGAAGTTATGACGTGTGACATTGTCACACAAGAGCATTGTGTCTGGTCTCCACAGCCGTCTGAATACTGGATCAGGCATTCCTGCGTGTGTGACCTAATGTGTTCCCGTTTTCTGAGCCTGTCAGCGCTCTTTACTGGCCTAATGTTTAAGTTCAGGGCTTCAGAGCGTTCCTTTGTGCAAAGATTGCAGCCTGAAAGATGTTGTGTCATCCCTAGGCGAAGTTATGACGTGTGACATTGTCACACAAGAGCATTGTGTCTGGTCTCCACAGCCGTCTGAATACTGGATCAGGCATTCCTGCGTGTGTGACCTAATGTGTTCCCGTTTTCTGAGCCTGTCAGCGCTCTTTACTGGCCTAATGTTTAAGTTCAGGGCTTCAGAGCGTTCCTTTGTGCAAAGATTGCAGCCTGAAAGATGTTGTGTCATCCCTAGGCGAAGTTATGACGTGTGACATTGTCACACAAGAGCATTGTGTCTGGTCTCCACAGCCGTCTGAATACTGGATCAGGCATTCCTGCGTGTGTGACCTAATGTGTTCCCGTTTTCTGAGCCTGTCAGCGCTCTTTACTGGCCTAATGTTTAAGTTCAGGGCTTCAGAGCGTTCCTTTGTGCAAAGATTGCAGCCTGAAAGATGTTGTGTCATCCCTAGGCGAAGTTATGACGTGTGACATTGTCACACAAGAGCATTGTGTCTGGTCTCCACAGCCGTCTGAATACTGGATCAGGCATTCCTGGTGTCCTCTCTGACACACCGTTAGGTACATTAAGCCTGCCTGCCCGGCTAGGAGCGCGGTCTAACGGGCTGCTTCCCGAGCGCGAAGGTGTGCCAGTCCCTGGCATCAATCCGCCCGGCTCAGTTGCACTATGTCGGCGGTTGCCGCGTAAGCACTGTCTCCACGTATGCTTACATCATAATTGCTCTACCACGCAAACATTTGGGGTTGTACTCGTCTGGTATGAGACGTTCCGTGGAGGGGGGGGGGGGGGGGCGATGACGAGTACACGCTTCCAATGTGCGTTTACCGCGATGTTGCCAAACACGGATGCGACCATCATGATCCTGTCAACAGAACCTGGATTCATCCGAAAAAATGACGTTTTGCCATTCGTGCACCCAGATTCGTCGTTGAGTACACCATCGTAGGCGCTCCTGTCTGTGATGCAGTGTCAAGGGTAACCGCTGCCATGGTCTCCGAGCTGATAGTCCATGCTGCTGCAAACGTCGTCGAACTGTTCGTGCAGATAGTTGTTGTCTTGCAAACGTCCCCATCTGTTGACTCAAAGATCGAGACGTGGCTGCACGATCAGTTACAGCCATGCGGATAAGATGCCTGTCATCTCGACTGCTAGTGATACGAGCCGTTAGAATCCAGCACGGCGTTCCGTATTACCCTCCTGAATCCACCGATTCCATATTCTGCTAACAGTCATTGAATCTCTACCAATGCGAGCAGCCATGTCGCGATACGATAAACCGCAATCGCGATAGGCTACAATCCGACCTTTATCAAAGTCGGAAACGTGATGGTACGCATTTCTCCTCCTTACACGAGGCATCACAACAACGTTTCACCAGGCGACGCCGGTCAACTGCTGTTTGTGTATGAGAAATCGGTTGGAAACTTTCCTCATGTGAGCACGTTGTAGGTGTCGCCACCGGCGCCAACCTTGTGTGAATGCTCTGAAAAGTTAATCATTTGCATATCACAGCATCTTCTTCCTGTCGGTTAAATTTCGCGTCTGTAGCACATGATCTTCGTGGTGTAGCAATTTTAATGGCCAGTAGTGTATATAATACCTAAGTAAATGTCAAGTAGTGAAGCTGTCAATCCAGCAAGGCAGCATTTGTGAACCGACACGATCAGAAAACACTAGTTTAAAGACGTTGATCACTTTAGAATGAGACAGAACGCTGAAAGTTGTTGTGAACTAATAAAATGATTACAGGAAAACTGTAAATTGCCACCCTCTTTTAAAATATGTTATAATCACCAATAGGCAATACTTCACTATTATTTACTTGTTAAGCAGGCCAGTAGAGTTTTGAGACATTACATACAGGCGCTGCTGAACGTTGAGACGCAACAGACGGCGCTGTTTTGACAGGTAACCGGGCGCGGTGCCCGCAGGGAAGCAGTGATTGGAAATGTCCTTTATTTTTAGCAGACAATACCTTCCGTCTCTCCAACTGCCGGAAATAAGAAGCGACGAAGTAACCTGGCTGACAGAAGGACGGCAGGTAGCTGCGCCCGCTAGCAATTCGCTGTGGCACCGTGTCGCTGACATCTTCTCCATCATTGTGCAGCTGGAATCCAACACGCAGCTGAATGAACAACAACTGAAGCTGGTGCGAAACAACGACGGTTTGTAAACATTTTGAATAAATGACTGAAATATAATAATGTTTTACTAGTCTCGAAGATGCTTCATAGGTTTCCAACAGCTATCCTGACTTTACGTAGAGGTGTCTCCAGTCTGCCCTTTGTACTCTGATACCGGGAAGTGTGCTTTCCGACGCCATCATTACAGGATGGAAGAAATCGACTCTAACTTCTGGAATTCGGAGGCAGTGGCCTGCATCTACGACGTTCACACACTGTAGTAGTAACTGCAATTCGGTAAGCGGAAAAGATACTTTTCTCTTTCTTTAGTTGTGATATGGCAGAGTTTAGTAGTACTGACAGACGTGCTATCCCCAAGGCATCTTTTGTGAAACCTACTGAAGCTGTTGATTTATCAGAAATCAGTGCAAACTGTAAAGAGAATGTTTGGTACCGTTGAGATGTACTACTTGTAATTTAGCGGATCGTAAAGAACTATGCACTATAAACGTCGTACCAGTAACTTGTTCTACCTGTAGACAGTATAGGTATGCAACGAACGAATGTAGTGAGTGTCGCTGGGCAATGATGGGGCGATAGAAGTAGCTGAGTCTAGTTTCATAGATTGTAAGATGTATTGTTCTTGAATGAGATTTTGTATTGTTCTTGCCTGGTATATGATTCTCTGTTGGAAGCACGTATTTTCAGTATAAATATAAGTTAGTAGTAAACTGCACAAAATTACTAGGCACGAGGTAAGCAACTAATAGTGATGTATAATAGCTCTGGTGCAGCAAGTGTTAGAGGTAAATGCTCAACGGAAGTTACGCCATGATGAATTTATGGTTAATATTCGTGGGCTCCACAAGAGCTACTGCGGGATCGAATGAATTTAAGTCACCGTAGCAGTGTCCCACTTTTCAGTAGTTCCTTCTGTAGCTGCCCTAACCGCACTGTTTTCCGGCAAAAGAACAGAGGACGCAACTGTATTCATTAGTGATGTACTGGCTGCAGCCGGACTGAGTAACTGGACAGATGAAACTACTCTGCGGATATCCGATCAACACCTTGCGGCTGAAGTTAAGACATATGTGATGTACCACGAAACGCTGCGGAAGGTTTGCGTCAAATATACCGTAAGCAGAATAGTGCTAGGTTCTTAGAGAAAAGTTGAGTAGGTTGACACAGTAGTCAAGTGAGGTTGTGGAGTCTTTTTCGGACAGAATCCGTTAAGCAAATACGCAGACCTATGAGTTTACTGGCAATCGAGTAGCGCAGCGAGTCATCAGGGAAGCAGAAATCAGAACTCTCGGTGTGTTTCTGCGAGGAATCCTGTGGAGTTTTCATGAAGAGTACGACTGTGTGGGTTAACGAGCATTTCGCTCTCATTTAAGTATATGGCCGAAAGAGCCAGCCTTCAGGAATTCTGAAACGAGCCCTGTCGTCCAGGACCGAATGCCACAAAGGGCGCAGATTCAGCACGAGATGGAATAACTCACAGGCGTCTATTGTCTATTGAGCCTAAGCGCCGTAGTGTGCGAGTGAGACAGACGAGAACGTACGTCATAGGGAAACCCAGCAGAAGACTTTTGTGACCACGGAGACGGACCTAAGATCGGCAATAAAGAGAAACATTTTTGAAAACTATTTGATTCTGTAGTAGTCCAGGGAATCAAGCCACAGTAATTTTAATCTGCCATCCTCAATAACATTTCATGGTGATCTCAATAAAACTTGAATATTGATCATATCTATAATTGTTTAGGATGTATTGTTAAAGTGAAATTAACAAGTTTTGTAACAAAGACCTGAAGACAAAAATCTGAACGCTTTGGTCGATCTTAACGATCGACATTTCATATAGAAGCGCATCATTAAGATGACAAACGCTGTAAATATCAACTCTGTAACTTTATTTGTTTAAAAGATATAGTAAATTTAAATTATACGCATTTCCAGTTACGCATCAGATCATTATTTCCTCCACATGAAACACACTGAACGCTGACAGCATGACACCTTATTGAATCATTAGGTAACAGAGCATTTGTTGTAAAGCTTAGTGCCTAATAGTTACTTTTGTTCTTTATTTATTTATCAGAAAGCACATTGGTGCAAGGCTATTGGCCGTGACATTCAGAGTTAAGAAAGAAATTGTATTGCTTTTATGTAAAAGAATTTAATGTTCCAGAATGAGATTTTCACTCTGCAGCGGAGTGTGCGCTGATATGACACTTCCTGGCAGATTAAAACTGTGTGCCCGACCGAGACTCGAACTCGGGACCTTTAATGTTTATTACGTAATGGACATTATTGTTACTTTATTTAGAACGTGAAAGTGGTCAAGCTGTCAGACAGTTTAACTGAAGGGTCACAAGTGTCTAATTTAGGGCATGTAATGCGACACGCGCGTTTCAACCCCTAGACGAGTTTGAGCCTAGACATTTCGATGAAGAGGAACCACATGTGAGCCCGAATATGTTTGGGATGTTAGTTCGCAAATTGTCGGAAAAGGATTGGATTTTGGAAAGTGTTAGTTGCGGAATATGAACTCTGGAAAGTTTAGAATTGGATTTAAATTCTGCAAAGCGTTTCCAAAAGTATTATCTGAACTTTGATAGGCAGAACTTCTCGCAAAAGTTAAACGTGAGATCGGTTCGTGACTGAATATTAGATTTCCTTAATAGTTGTGAAATTACAATTGTAATTCTCACAGTTAACGACATTTTGTGACATTGTTCCCAAGTCAGTGACAGTTTAGGCAGTTTGCGTGGTGGCTCTGAGCTACGAATTCTGCAACAGTCGTGTGCACCGAGTTTCAGCAGTGGTTAGGAGTAATAAAAAAGTAACGTGGAGGAAGAGGCGACATCGAAAGCACGTGGTTCTAGCCAGCAGCCGCATCTTCAACGGCGATTCATCACGCAGCGGCGGTTGCAGTACCACAGCAGACGCTACGAGATCTTCAGCGTCGGATTCAACTGCAACATCGGCAGCAATACCATGGCAGAAGGATCCAGCATGACAAAGCTAAGTACTATAACACTCCTGTCTACTACTGCTATACCATAACCTTAAAGTTGGAAGCAGGTCGTGAAATAAAACTATCTTGTTAAAGCAATTATGGTATAAAGCAACAGAGCAGTGTTACCCTCTGAGACGAGTTTTGTTATGTTGACCGTGTTGTATCTAACGGAGGTGGCTTATCGGAAATGAAAGTCAGAATTACGTAAATATTTGAACAGTAACAAACAGTGCCTATCTGCACTGTTTAACGGATAAAGAAAACGGTCGCCAGCCTAACTAGGCAAGAAAATGATTAACATTCTCGTTCAAGAAAATAGTTATTAGTAACTTTAATGGATAAACACAACCTATACTTTGTCACACGCGAGTGCAGTGAACTCTGACACATACATATGTTTACGGTAAGATTGAAACTAACAGTTAGAGCAGCACAAACTATTTGCAAAATTATAACAGATACCGAAACACACTATTACTTTCAGGGCTTACACAAACTGAATGGTCTTTATAACGTTATTATTACTATTCACTGCAGAATCATTAATTGGTTATAGATTAAGTCTCTCTCAGTTAAATACTTTACTATTTAAAACGAAAGTTGATTGTAATTCACTAACAGGTTGCTTCTCACTATCATTTGAATAAAGATATAATGTTTTTCATAATTAGTGGTCTTCCCATTACTTGTTACCTACCATTAACACAATAGACAAACTCTGGATCCGGTTATGTTATTAATATGCACTTCCAATACACAAGAGAGGCAAACACTTAGCAAACATGAGTATATAACGTTTCACACTGCAGTTTTCCACTTTTACTGCATTGAGAGACAAAATTAACATACACTCCTGGAAATTGAAATAAGAACACCGTGAATTCATTGTCCCAGGAAGGGGAAACTCTATTGACACATTCCTGTGGTCAGATACATCACATGATCACACTGACAGAACCACAGGCACATAGACACAGGCAACAGAGCATGCACAATGTCGGCACTAGTACAGTGTATATCCACCTTTCGCAGCAATGCAGGCTGCTATTCTCCCATGGAGACGATGGTAGAGATGCTGGATGTAGTCCTGTGGAACGGCTTGCCATGCCATTTCCACCTGGCGCCTCAGTTGGACCAGCGTTCGTGCTGGACGTGCAGACCGCGTGAGACGACGCTTCATCCAGTCCCAAACATGCTCAATGGGGGACAGATCCGGAGATCTTGCTGGCCAGGGTAGTTGACTTACACCTTTTAGAGCACGTTGGGTGGCACGGGATACATGCGGACGTGCATTGTCCTGTTGGAACAGCAAGTTTCCTTGCCGGTCTAGGAATGGTAGAACGATGGGTTCGATGACGGTTTGGATGTACCGTGCACTATTCAGTGTCCCCTCGTCGATCACCAGTGGTGTACGGCCAGTGTAGGAGATCGCTTCCCACACCGTGATGCCGGGTGTTGGCCCTGTGTGCCTCGGTCGTATGCAGTCCTGATTGTGGCGCTCACCTGCACGGCGCCAAACACGCATACGACCATCATTGGCACCAAGGCAGAAGCGACTCTCATCGCTGAAGACGACACGTCTCCATTCGTCCCTCCATTCACGCCTGTCGCGACACCACTGGAGGCGGGCTGCACGATGTTGGGGCGTGAGCGGAAGACGGCCTAACGGTGTGCGGGACCGTAGCCCAGCTTCATGGAGACGGTTGCGAATGGTCCTCGCTGATACCCCAGGAGCAACAGTGTCCCTAATTTGCTGGTAAGTGGCGGTGCGGTCCCCTACGGCACTGCGTAGGATCCTACGGTCTTGGCGTGCATCCGTGCGTCGCTGCGGTCCGGTCCCAGGTCGAGGGGCACGTGCACCTTCCGCCGACCACTGGCGACAACATCGATGTACTGTGGAGACCTCACGCCCCACGTGTTGAGCAATTCGGCGGTACGTCCACCCGGCCTCGCGCATGCCCACTATACGCCCTCGCTCAAAGTCCGTCAACTGCACATACGGTTCACGTCCACGCTGTCGCGGCATGCTATCAGTGTTAAAGACTGCGATGGAGCTCCGTATGCCACGGCAAACTGGCTGACACTGACGGCGGCGGTGCACAAATGCTGCGCAGCTAGCGCCATTCGACAGCCAACACCGCGGTTCCTGGTGTGTCCGCTGTGCCGTGCGTGTGATCATTGCTTGTACAGTTGCTTGTACAGCCCTCTCGCAGTGTCCGGAGCAAGTATGGTGGGTCTGACACACCGGTGTCAATGTGTTCTTTTTTCCATTTCCAGGAGTGTATATGTAAGATACTGACTCACCTTCTGCGATTTAAAACAGGTAGTAATGTGATCATTTACTAAGCAAAACTTCATAAGCCTCAGTCTTAAGAACTCTTAATTTGAAGTTGGCAACAACACATTAATAAGCAGTTTTACTAGGAAAATTATTTTCAGCAAGCATCATTAACTTTAACTCACTCTCTTGCCACATTAACTTTAACTTTCTTTTTACTATGTTCAAGAGGCATCAATTAGCAAAACACTGGGCTTTAATGTTCTTTCAGTAAGAACACTCGGAAATCACTTTAGTTCAAACGGAGAGGAACCTGAGAGGTGTTATGATAAGGAGAAAATTCAAGGTAGGTACATAAATTCAGTTATAAATTACCTTATATTTGAGCACACTAACACATCCATTAAGCTGATCCTTCACTGTACATCACTATATTGCTCCATTACAGTGATTGCGCAATGTGGTGGCGATTGCAAGTTGGTAGGTGGAATTGCAGGTAGAATTGCTGGACTCTGTCATTTCTTGGTGGCGATGATGAATACCAATTCCAGAATAGTTTCAGCTATTTATCCATCCATCCGAGGCATTGGAAAGTGGCAGGAAAAGCCTCTCTCGGAACCAGCACAATATGCAACATTTACATGACAGTGCACAGTCCAGCTATTTATCCATCCATCCGAGGCATTGGAAAGTGGCAGGAAAAGCCTCTCTCGGAACCAGCACAATATGCAACATTTACATGACAGTGCACAGTCCAGCTATTTATCCATCCATCCAAGGCATTGGAAAGTGGCAGGAAAAGCCTCTCTCAGAACCAGCACAATATGCCACATTTACATGACAGTGCACAGTTTGGTAGCTCGTCCCCGACTCGTAGCTCGTCCCCGACTGACTCTCAGTTCCACCTTCTCTACTTAGGCCAACCACAATTTACGCGCGCTACACAGTTCCGTTCCCGAGGGGAACCACAACAACTTTTACATACAGAATAAATAAGAACGCTAAGCGAGGATCAGCAGTTTACATAACAGTAACCAAATACAATAAATAAGACAGAACATTTGCACATATTGACATTTCTACAAAAAAAATTATTCACACAGAAATTACAATTATATATTGTAAGTTTTGTTCCCTCCAAATGGGACAAAGAATTTAAATGACAGATACACTAATTTGCATAGAATCAAACCATGACATCAAAGTTTTTTTTACAAAGAAAGGAGTATACAGTTTTGTGTTATCGATTCAAACAAACACATTTACAGAATCTCGACGATGTAATATTAAATAAAACAAAAGGCAAAATAAATCCGTACAGCATTAGAGATATTTTGTTACAGTACCTGCGCTGACAGCGAGATTATGTATGGTTCTGTAGTTCAATCGCCAATAATAGGCGTCGAATAAGCAGTCGGCCAGTTTGTGTGGGTTCGAAAATACTAGCGAGCCGCTTAACATGAAGTCGGAGCGGGAGAGAGTGAACGGGGCTGAATTTAGTAGCGCAAATAGTCCAAAATCAGGCCAGGAGATGAATTTTGGGGGAGACGTGATGTCGCAATTAATGCAAATGGTAAGAGCATTGGGATACAAAATTTATTCTGTCAAAACCGATATGGGTGACGTAAATTTAAAAATTGATTCTGTTATAAGCGATATGGGTGACTTAAATTCAAAAATTGATTCGGTTCAATCCGAAGTAGCTTCGGTTGTGAAAAACTGAGTAGGTAAAATTGCTAGTGGAATCGAGGAACTGATAGACAGAAAATTAAAAACTATTCGGGATGAAATGGGCAAAATTTCTGATGAAGCTGGAATTCTTGACTCTAATGTAGATCAAGCCGAAAAAAATTCAGTGATAAGGTGGAAAAGTTGCAGGCAGATCTAGGAGGCAACGTAAGAAATTGTATGAGGAGGCAAGATACTCTAATGGCTGAGACGATAGAGGCTATTAGCAACTTATCCGTTCGAATAGGTAAAGGGAAGAAAGAAGTAGATAAAATAAAGCAACAAGTAGAATCTGCCATTAAAATTGGAAACAGTGAAGTTAAAAAGCAAATCAATGAAGTAAAAAGCGAACTGAATTCTCTAGCTGCACATCAAACCTCTACAGTGATCAGTGTTCAGTGAATGAACTCGAGATCGGTCAAATGTTTTGCAGACGGCGGGAAATTTCACCTAGTAAATTTTCTAGCAGCATGCAGGGGTGGTTTCATAATGGGAATTTCCGACGAGGTGAAGATAAAATTCATGAAAAGACATTTGGAAGGCGAGCCGCAATCGTGGACAAATATACACAGTGATATGTTCACTACCTACGAAATATCTGAAAGCGGTTTCCTGACCAAGTTCTAGAGCGAAGCAAAGCAAACGCGACTCCAAAATGAGTTTCTGAACGTGTTGACATTTGAATACGGGTACGGGTCGATGAGAGAATCTTGTAAACGTGAACTTACGAGATTAATGCATGCGGAACGTCCATTGGGAGTGCTTACTGAAATTACGACGTGGAAAAGGCGATCACCAGAAAATTTGCAGTGGGATCTAGTGCACAGTTCTAGCAACTCAATAGACGAATATTTGGACTTTGTAGAAAAATTAGAAAGGGTGTTGAAATTTAAACCACTAAGTAAGCAGACCAATAGTTTTCAGAGTGGAAATCATAACTACAGTCCGAGTAACTACTATGAAAGACATCCGAGAAGTTATCAACGGAACGCAAACAACAGTTTTGATAAGGAAAACGGTAACAGGAACACATCCAATTATAAATTTCAAAGGGGTAATGGGAAGGGATACTTTCGTGACAGGGACCGACACCAAAAACGTAGATTTGAGGAACCGGCACCAGACGAAATGAACCAGCGTAATGGGAGATCGGGAAACTAGGCTTCGCTGCATCTCAGGTCCGGAGATGGCAAAACAAACTGGTGAGGAATAAGACGCGATTAAACGGGAAAGTGATAGGTATTAATAAATCGGCCGAAAGACCTCAGAATATTGAAATGAAATTAGTAAGAGATGAGAATCAAATAGTTAAATTTTCAAATCAGAACGTACATAAAAGGCGTAATCCTAAGATAATGAAAGGTAACGATAAAGGTGATGACGACGATTTAGGGCTAAATGATTTTTTTATGAATGTGAGACAAAAGTGTGTGTGAATGTTAATACAGTGAGAGATTCTGTGTGCCAAAAGGAGGCTGAGGTGGCGCTGCCGCCGTTGGGTAAGCAGCAGCCAGCAGCAAGTCGTACTCTTAGCTCACTTATTTGTTTCATACGTTAATTCTTAATATCTTTGCGTGTTTTTGGGTACTTGCATAATTTAATTTACAAATTCTATTTGAGAGTTGTAGCATCGCGTTTTAGTGCCCGTATAGTGTAAATTCCCGTAGTCGTCAGTCATCTGTTTGTTTTGAACGGCTTGTGAGATAAAAGAGAAGAAAAAAAACTGTTAGGGATGGATAGGGACTGCACCTGTCGTGTACGGATTCAGGGGGAATTGACTACCGTCCGTAAACAGCTGGAAGCTGTGTTGGCGGTAGTTGACAGGCTCAGGCTGTTGCCCTGGGCCGTGGTGACATTGGGACACCTGAGGCGAGCGCTTTGGCGCCTCTGGAACCTACAGCATCGCCTGGGATCTCTGATTCCACTGCGCCCTCGGATTCGGACGTCCCTGCCGGTCGACACTTGCGTGACGGTGATTGGCGAACCGTGGCGGGGTCGCGAATCCCTGGGCGGAAGGCGAAAGTTGGTGCTGCCCGCAAGGCTGTACCCTTACGCCTCCGTAACAGGTTTTAGGTACTGCCCACTGCTGAATGTACTTCTGATCCAGCAAGGGCGGCCTCGCCTTTTGCGGTAGTGGCCGGCCTTCCTGAGAGGTCCGGACAAGCGCAGAGGGTGGGATTGCTTGTCTTTTGGAGCTCGAAAGTTAGGCGGGTGATGGAGCCCCTTAGGGATATGGCAGCTAAGGACGGGAAGAAAGCCAATGTGCACTCCGTGTACATACCGGGGGGAGTCATCCAAGATGTGCAGAGGGCCCTTCCGGATGCCATGAAGGTACAGGGTGCAGACAACTGCAGGTGGTGGCTCATGGCACTAATGTCGCTATGGATCGGAAGAGTTTCTCTGTCGTTGCCGGCGGCTATTTGAATTGGTGAAGACTGCCAGTCTTGCTAGCGAGATGAAGGCAAAGCTCACCATCTGCAGCGTCGTCGACAGGACCGATTGCGGGCCTTTGGTACAGAGCCGATTGGCTGGTCTGAATCAGAGGCTCAGACGGTTCTGCGACCGTATAGGCTGCAGATTCCTTGACTTGCGCCATAGGGTGGTGGGGTATGGGTTCCACTAAATAGGTCAGGTGTCCAATACACACAGGAGGCGGCTACACGGGTAGCAGGGGCTGTGTGGCGTAGACTAGTCGATTTTTTAGGTTAGACAGTCTCAGAAAAGATCAAAAAGGGCTCCAGTCTCAAAGGGTACAGGGCAAAGAAACGACGAGAACTGGCCAAGCAACAGTCGGTATTGTAGTCGTAAATTGTCGTAGCTGTGTTGGAAAAGTACCAGAGCTTCAAGCGTTGGTAGAAAACACAGAAGCTGAAATCGTTATAGGAACAGAAAGCTGGATAAAGCCGGGGATAAATTCTGCCGAAATTTTTACAGAGGCGCAAACCGTGATCAGAAAGGATAGATAAAATAAAGTAGGTGGTGGTTTGTTTGTGTCTGTTGGTATTAGTTTATCTTGTAGTGAAGTTGAAATAGACAGTTCCTGCGAATTATTATGGGTAGAGGTTATACTCGACAGCGTACGAAAATAATAATTGGCTTCTTCTACCGACTCCCCGACTTAGATGATATACTAGCTGAACGGATCAAAGAAAACTTGAATCTCATTACATGTAAGTGCCCCACTCATACAGTTACAATTGGTGGAGACTTCAATCTACCCTCGATATGTTGGCGAAAATACACGTTCAAAGTCGGTGGTAGACAGAAAACATTTTCCGAAGTTGTACTAAATGCTTTCTCTGAGAATTAATTTGAACAATTAGTTCATGAGCCCATACGAATTGTAAATGGTTATGAAAAGACACATGACCTCTTAGCCACAAATAATCCTGATCTAATAGAGAGCGTCATGACGGATACAGGGATTAGTGAACACAAGGTCATTGCAGCGAGGCTCAAAACCATATCAAAAAAAACCACTATAGATAAACGCTAAGTGTATCTATTTAAAACAGCAGATAAAAATTCGCTTGATGTCTTCCTAAGAGAGAGTCTCTATTCCTTCCAAGTTAATTATGCAAGTGTGGACCAGATATGGCTCAAATTCAAAGATACAGTATCGGCAGCAATAGATAGATTCATACCGCATAAGTTAATAAGAGTGATCCACCGTGGTACACAGAACACGTCAGAACACTGTTGCAGAAGCAACGAAAAAACCATGCCAAATCTAGAAGAACGCAAAATACCCAAGACTGGCTAAGTTTGCTACAGTCTGGAACCTAGCGACCGCTACGGTCGCAGGATCGAATCCTGCCTCGGGCATGGATGTGTGTGGTATCCTTAGGTTAGTTAGGTTTAAGTAGTCCTAAGTTCTAGGAGACTGATGACCTCAGAAGTTACGTCCCATAGTGCTCAGAGCCATTTGAACCATTTTTGAACCGGCTAAGTTTCACGGAAGCTCGAAATTTAGTGCGGATGTCAATGGAGATGCTTTTAATAGTTTCCACAATGAAACATTGTCTCAAATAATGACACATAACCCAAAGAGATTCTGGTCGTAGGTAAAGTACACTAATGGCAGAAAACGGTCAGTACCGTCATTGTGCGATAGCGATGGAAATGTTACCGATGATGGTGCCACTAAAGAGGAGTTACTAATTTTCCGTAATTCCTTCACGAAAGAAGACGAAGCAAATATTCCAGAATTCGAAACCAGAACAGCTGTTAGCATGAGTGACATAAAAGTAGATATCTTAGGTGTTGCGAAACAACTCAGATCACTTAAGAAAGTAAGTCTTCTGGTCCAGATGGTATACCAATCAGGTTCCTTTCAGAGTATCCAGACACCATAGCGCCTTTCTTAGCAATCACATACAACCTCTCACTTGACGAAAAGTCTGTTCCTAAGGACTGGAAAGTAGCACAGGTCACACCAATATTCAAGAAATAGGAGTAGCCCATTGAATTACAGACCCATATCACTGACCTCAATTTGCAGTAAGATTGTGGAGCATATACTGTACTCGAACATTATGATTCACCTTGAAGAAAATGACTTACTGATACATAACCAACACGGATTCAAAAAAAATATCGTTCTTGAGCACCATAGCTAGCTCTTTATTCCCATGAAGTAATGAGTGCTGTCGACAAGGTATCTGAGATCGATTCCATATTCTTAGATTTCCAGAAGGCTTTTGATACCGTTCCTCACAAGCGACTGTTAATGAAGTAGTGTGACTGGATTAGTGATTTCCTCTCAGAGAGGTCACAGTTCGTAGTGACAGACGGTAAATCATCGAGGAGAACGGAAGTGATATCTGGCGTTCCGCAAGGAATTGTCATAGGCCCTCTGCTGTTCCTGATTTATATAAATGATCTAGGTGATAATCTGAGCAGCCCCCTTAGTTGTTTGCACATGACGTTGTAATTTACCGTCTGGTAAAATCATCAGACTATCAATTCCAATTAGCAAATGATCTAGAGAGAATTTCTGTATGGTGCGAAAAGTGGAAGTTGGCACTAAACAAAGGAAATTGCGAGGTCATCCACATAGGTAGTAAAAGAAATCCGATAAATTTTGGGTATACGATAAATCGCACAAATCTAAGGGCTGTCAATTCGACTAAATACCTAGGAATTACAATTACGAGCAACTTAATTTGGAAAGACCACATAGATAAAATTGTGGGAAAGGCGAAACAAAGACTGCGCTTTGTTGGCAGAACACTTAGAAGATGCGGCAAACCCACTAAAGAGACAGCCTACATTACACTTGTCCGTCCTATGCTGGAATATTGTTGCGCGGTATGGGATCCTACCAGGTAGGATTGACGGAGGACATTGAAAAAGTGCAAAGAAGGGCATCTCGTTTCGTGTTATCGCGCAGTAGGTGTGAGAGTATCCCTGATATGATACTCGTGTTGGGGTGGCAGTCACTGAAACAAAGGCGGTTTCCTTTGCGGCGAGATCTATTTAAGAAATTTCGATAGCCAACTTTCTCTTCGGAATGCGAAAATATTTTGTTGACACCCACCTGCGTAGGGAGAAATGATCATCATAACAAAATAAGAGAAACCAGAGCTCGATCGGAAAGATTCCATTCCACGCTCCATTCGAGAGTGGAATGGTAGAGAAGTAGCATGAAAATGGTTCGGTGAACCCTCTGCTAGGCACTTAAGTGTGAATTGTGGAGTAACTACGCAGATGTAGAGTTAGATGCTACAGAAAATTCTAAAGAGGTACTAACCGGCGGTAACGATTATAGTGATGAAGGTGGTGATGTTTCAAGTGATAATGTGACGGCGAAAGTTGTTAAGGAGGTTAATAAGGGCGACTTAGCATTAGTCTCGTCAGCTGTTGATGAATTTGTATGTGTGTATATTGGTGAATTAATTTTGAACGAAGGTAGTAATGATATTTTATGTGCAGAAGTTGCAAAACTTGAAGCTGCTGGTATTGATACTTCATAGGACGAAATCTGTGCGTATCTTTCTACTAATGGAGGTGAACCCGAAATTCTGGATGGATCTGCAGATCTTGAGTGTTTGTTTGAGAATGAATGTGGATCTGAATTTCACGTGCGTTCTGAAATTAACGTGGCGCAGGAGCGTGTAGGAGAGGAGAAGGTTATTATGCTCAGATTCAAATCAAAACGCAGCGGAATTCAATGGTACTGTTTGTTCCGAAATTGCGAAACGCTGTAGCTATAATTTATGTTATGTAACGACAGAGGGTGATGAAACTATGAACGCTTCTTACACTGGTGATTTGTCGACGGAGGTAAATGACGTTTTATGTAGCGAATTGTATGATGTACTAGCGGCTGTTGAAAATGCTGTTTGTGGTGTTTGTAATGATGGGGCAGTAAAAAGTAAAGCTTTATTTCGTAATAATGATGTTGTCGCTACTAATGTCGATAATATTAAGGGAGAACACAGAGAGTTCGATTCTAGTATAGAAAACGATACTTGGACATAATAGTATCTTCAGGAGGAATGTGATATAACTGTAACTGATTGGCGATGGTACGGTACGACACTACGATCGTTATTGCCTCATTTGTGGACTCGAGAAAAGTTTAAGGTAGTCTAGAAGGGAGATAAAATGAAACTGGAGCGAAGGAAGCATTTGATGAATTATTTTGGGACTAGTACGAAACTGAGGGGTGGATTGAACAGGAGATGTGTGCTCTAGATATTTAAGAGAAGGTACGAGACGTAGAGAATGATTTGTTGAGGGAACAGTGTTTAGAGCGAAAAGAAATGATTAATGTTCAGCCTATCATTGAAATTAAAGTAAATAACGAGAAAGTTGACGCACTGCTCATTTCTGGAAGTAATGTGTCTGCAGTGTCGAGAGGTTTTGTACATAGGATAAAGAAAAAGAAATCAGTATTACTACCTGTAAATAGTGCAAAAAATTAAAACGGCAGGTAGCGGTTTAAGTAAACCTATAAGGCAAGAAGTGCTGTTGGAATTCAAGTGCGAGGACAATCATTTTAGCCGGCCGGGGTGGCCAAGCGGTTAAAGGCGCTACAGTCTGGAACCGGCGACCGCTACGGTCGCAGGTTCGAATCCTGCCTCGGGCATGGATGTGTGTGATGTCCTTAGGTTAGTTAGGTTTAAGTAGTTCTAAGTTATAGGGGACTGATGACCTCAGAAGTTAAGTCCCATAGTGCTCAGAGCCATTTGATCCTTTTGAAGCAGAATCATTTTGGAATAGGATGTAGTGAATTGACTTGTATAACATGTGGTGCTGGGAACAGATTTCTTATGTAAATATAAAACTTCGCTTCACTGCATGGGAAGGTGCTTGGATTTTGAAATTGAGGGTTGACAAAAGAAAGTAAAATGTAAGAATCTTTTGACGGCAGACGAGCAGATTGCGCACACCATAATTACACATGGTTGGGATGAAGAGAACAACATATGTGACAAGTTCGGAGGGGTAATTTGCAATGTTTTATTTCAAGGTTTACTGTAGCTTGTTTGTTGTTTTGTTGCATAAGGTATTTTTTTGGTACTCTGTGCAGTTATAAATAGATAGTTTAGACACACATTTCGGTGCGAGGAGATCGGGGAACTCAATTTTTTTGGTGAACGGTACCAAGTCGAAAATCAGCGCTCACTGTGCATATAAGTTAGGTTTTTGGGGGTATATATATAATGTGTACGTATGTGTTTGACTTAAGATAAGGTCACGCCAATTTGGGTGCATTGAGGTTGGAGAAATTTGAAAAATGAAAATTAATAATGCTTACTTACGAAGACAGATGTATGTTTATCTGTTTATCTGAGAACATTTTGGGGGAATAATTTATTGTTGTATGGAGTCTCGATTTGTGTACTCAGCTTCACTGCACAGACTTAAACGAGGGGTGAGATTTGTTCATATTTGTTGCTAGTTTTGAGTCTAATGGGAGTTATTTAAACTAAAAGAAAATATTAATTTGCTGATGAGGTAAACTGGGAATCTATCACGAGATGTATGTCTCTATTGGGAATTGAATAACGTTTCAGAATCATTGAAGAATTTACAAAAAATCTTGCAAACGCTTTAAATCAGTTGTTTACTTTGGAGTTTAGATCTGTTTGTATCGATTCCATTGGGCGAAGCGTTCAGTGCAGATCCTGGGTGGTTTCGGAAAGTGTTTCTTTTCTAGTATCTACACCTGATTCGAATTTCAACAGATTTGTTCCCGCAAAGTGATGGGGATGGAATGCAAAACCATACAGAATTTCGGCAGGGTACTCGGCTCCGAATCTGTGGAGTGACGCTGGAGACGTCGTTGTGACAATAATGGGCGCGCGGGAAGCACGGCCGGGGTCGGCAGAGGGGAGTGCTGGTGCAGACGCGAAAACGGGGAGTTCGGTTGGAGACAGGAAAGGGTACAGTTCGGATTGAGACGCGAAAGCGGACACCCTGTCTTTAGGCAGCTAGGAAGTGAAACGACTTAGAAAATGTCGCTTTGTGTAGTATCTGAGCGTTTAGCAGCCGCGCGCCTGCAGTAAACTAACTTTTCGTGTAAGTATCGAGGTGGAATATTGTGTTTCGAGATGAGATTGCGAATGATCGAACTGTATCACATGGTTATGTGCTCGAGTATAACAGTAATTCTAAATACGATCACTTTCGCTATTCATTTGCTTTCTGAACATATATTATTCTAACTAAATCGCAACTGTGTGGCCTACATCATTTATGGGTAATTAATTTAGTTCCTGATATTATTATTACTGTTATTATATGTTGTGCTAATTTGTATTTCACAAACTTGCCATGTTATTGTTGTGGTCTTCAGTCCAGAGACTGGTTTGATGTAGCTCTCCATGCTACTCTATCCTGTGCAAGCTTCTTCACCTCCCAGTACGTACTGCAACCTACATCCTTCTGAATCTGTTTAGTGAATTCATCTCTTGGTCTCCCTCTGAGATTTTTACCCTCCGTGCTGCCCTCCAATACTAAATTGGTGATCCCTGTATGCCTCAAACATGTCCCACCACCCGATCTCTTCTTCTAGTCAAGTTGTTCCACAAACTCCTCTTCCCCCCAATTCTATTCAATACCTCCTCATTAGTTATGTGATCTACCCATCTAATCTTCAGCATTCTTCTGTAGCACCACATTTCGAAAGTTTCTATTCTCTTTCTGTCTAAACTATTTATCGTCCACGTTTCACTTCCATACATGACTACACTCCATACAAATACTTTCAGAAACGACCTCCTGACACTTAAATCTATACTCGATGTTAACAAATTTCTCTTCTTCAGAAACGCTTCCCCAACTAGCAAAACTCATTTACTACTTTAAGCGCCTCATTACCTAATCTAATTCCCGCAGCATCATCCGACTTAATTCGACTACATTCCATTATACTCGTTTTGCTTTCGTTGATGTTCATCTTATATCCATCCGCCTTTCAAGACACTGTCCATTCCGTTCAGCTGCTCTTCCAAGTCCTTTGCTCTCTCTGACAGAATTACAATGCCATCGGCAAACCTCAAAGTTTTTATTTCCTCCCCATGGGTTTTAATTCCTACTCCGAATTTGTCTTTTCTTTCCTCTACTGCTTGCTCAATATACAGATTGAATAACATCGGGGATAGGCTACAACACTGTCTCACTCCCTTCCCAACCACTGCTTCCCTTTCATGTCCCTCAGCTCTTATAACTGCCATCTGGTTTCTGTACAAATTGTAAATAGCCTTTCGTCCCCTGTATTTGACCCCTGCCACCTTCAGAATTTGAAACAGAGTATTCCAGTCAACATTGTCATAAGCTTTCTCTAAGTCTACAAATGCTAGAAAGGCAGGTTTGCCTTTCCTAATCTTTTTTCTAAGATAAGTCGTAGGGTCAGTATTGCCTCACGTGTTCCAACATTTCGACGGAATCCAAACTGATCTTCCCCGAGGTCGGCTTCTACCAGTTTTTCCATTCGTCTGTAATGAATTCGTGTTAGTATTTTGCAGCCGTGGCTTATTAAACTGATAGTTCGGTAACAACACCTGCTTTCTTTGGCAATTGAATTATTATATTATCCCTGAAGTCTGAGGGTATTTCGCCTGCCTCATAAATTTTGCTCACCAGAGGGTAGAGTTTTGTCAGGGCTGGTTCTCCCAAGGCTATCAGTAGTTCTAATGGAATGTTGTCTACTCTACTCTACTCAACATAGGTCTTTCAGTGCTATGTCAAACTCTTCACGCAGCATCATATCTCCCATTTCATCTTCATCTACATCCTCTTCCATTTCCATAATATTGTCCTCAAGTACATCTCCCTTGTATAGAGCCTCTATATACTCATTCCACCTTTCTGCTTTCCCTTCTTTGCTTAGAACTGGGTTTCCCTCTGAGCTCTTGATATTCATACAAGTGGTTCTCTATTCTCCAAAGGTCTCTTTAATTTTCCTGTAGGCAGTAGCTATCTTACCCCTAGTGAGATAAGACTCTACATCCTTACATTTGTCCTCTAGCCATCCCTGCTTAGCCATTTTTCACTTCCTGTCGATCTCATCTTTGAGCCGTTTGTATTCCTTTTTGCCTGCTTCATTCACTGCATTTCTGTATTTTCTCCTTACGTCCATTAAATTCAGTATCTCTTATGTTACCCACGGATTTCTATTCGCCCTCGTCTTTTTACCTACTTGATCTTCTGCTGCCATCACTAATTCATCTTTCAAAGCTACCCATTCTTCTTCTACTGTATTTCTTTCCCCCATTCTTGTCAATCGTTCCCTAATGCTCTCTCTGAAACTCTCTACAGCCTCCTGGTTCTTTCAGTTTATCCAGGTCCCATCTCCTTAAATTTCGACCTTTTTGCAGTTTCTTTAGTTTTAATCTACTGCTCATAACCAATAGATTGTGGTCAGAGTCCACATCTGCCCCTGGAAATGTCTTACAATTTAAAACCTGGTTCCTAAATCTCTGTCTTACCATTATATAACCTATATGAAATCTGTCAGTATCTCCAGGCTTCTTCCATGCATACACCCTTCTTTTATGATTCTTGAACCAAGTGTTAGCTATGATTAAGTTATGCTCTGTGCAAAATTCTACCAGGCGGCTTCCTCTTTCATTCCTTACCCCCATTCCGTATTCACCTACTACGTTTCCTTCTCTTCCGTTTCCTACTATCGAATTCCAATCACCCACGACTTAAATTTTCGTCTCCCTTCACTATCTGAATAATTTCTTTTATCTCATCATACATTTCATCAATCTCTTCGTCATCTGTGTAGCTGGTCGGCATATAAACTTGTACTACTGTGGTAGGCGTGGGCTTCGTGTCTATCTTGGCCACAATAATGCGTTCACTATGCTGTTTGTAGTAGCTTACCAGCATTCCTATTTTTTATTCATTATTAAACCTACTCCTGCATTACCCCTATTTGATTTTGTATTTATAAACCTGTATTTACCTGACCAGAAGGCTTGTTCCTCCTGCCACCGAACTTCAATAATTCCCACTATATCTAACTTTAACCTATCCATTTCCTTTTTTAAATTTTCTAACCTACGTGCCGGATTAAGGGATCTGACATTCCACGCTCCGACCCGTAGAACGCCAGTTTTCTTTCTCCTGATAACAACGTCCTCCTGAGTAGTCCCTGCCAGGAGATCCGAATGAGGGACTATTTTACCTCCGGAATATTTTACCCAAGAGGAGGCCATCACCATTAAACCATACAGTAAAGCTGCACGTCCTCGGGAAAAATTACGGCTGTAGTTTCCCTTTGCTTTCAGCAGTTCGCAGTACCAGCACAGCAAGGCCGTTTTGGTTAGTCTTACAAGGACAGATCAATCAATCTTCCAGACTGTTGCCCCTGCAACTACTGAAAGGGCTGCTGCCCCTCTTCAGGAACCACACGTTTGTCTGGCCTCTCAACATATACCCCTCCGCTGTGGTTGCACATACGGTACGGCTATCTATATCGTTGATGCACGGAAGCCTCCCCACAAACCGCAAGGTCCATGGTTCATGGGGGGAGGAACTTGCCATCTGCCAGACAATTTAACCAAAGGGTTCAAATGGCTCTGAGCACTATGGGACTTAACATCTGAGGTCATCAGTCCCCTAGAACTTAGAACTATTTAAACCTAACTAACCTAAGGACATCACACACATCCATGCCCGAGGCAGGATTCGAACCTGCGACCGTAGCAGTCGCGCGGTTCCGGACTGAAGCGCCTAGAACCGCTCGGCCACCGTGGCCGCCTAACCAAAGGGTCACAAAGTGTCTAATGTAGGGCGTCTAATGCGACACGTGATGTACAACCCCTAGACGAGTTTGAGCCAAGAACGAAGAAGAACCGCATGTGAGCACGAGCATCTATTGGATGTTAGCTCGCAACTGGAACATCCACAGGATTTGGCTACAGCACTGCATGTTGCAACGAAATAGGTATTACTACACGAGTATTCTGTGGTAAGCGAATTGTTGCTTATGAAAAGTGTTGTTATCGTTGTGGAAAGAAAAGACATTTGAAAGTGCAATGCAATCAACTGCAATGTCATAAATGTGCACATTTTGGCGACAAGGGAAACAAGTGTGGGAGTAGAAAGCAGGGTAACGGAAAGAAGCAACGGAAAACGTTAAACATAAACAGGGATGTACAGTCCATTGGTAAACGTTGCGGTGAATCAGAGTGCTGCAGGCATTAATGCATAGACGGAGTGATGTGTGATGGGCTTTTTAAATGGTGAAGAATGTGAATTTTTTGTCTATACTGGTGCACATGTACCTATGATTAGTCTAGTGCTCGTGTGTAGGAGGAGACTAGAAACCACAACGTTAAATTAAGTAGAGTGATTTTAGTATCATTGGGACAACGTAACTCGTTTCTAGGATCTGGAACTATAGAGTTTCATGAGCGTATGGAGGCGTTACCAACAGTGGGACAAGGGTATTCCGTGATTGTCGTGCCTGACTTCCTGGATAGGTATCATGCAGAAATTAATCTCACACAGCGCACAGTTGAACTTAATGGGAACTAGTTGCTGATGAGTCCAGTAGCTGTAAATGTTTTAGTGTCACTCGGTACAGCATTTTCTAAGGTGTCACCAACTAAATGGCATACACGTACATTAAAGAAATTACGCCTGACAAAGTACCTGCTGGTACAGGGAAGTTGGTTTGGGTTCTGCAATGCCGATGTGCCACAACATAGATTATGAGTAGCAATGAAGCATTAGCTGAAATGCACTGTTTTATACAATGAAGCGTTGCACGGGTAACCAACATTAATCGGAAACTAATGAACAAATGAAGTATGCCATTCGGATTGAGAGATGCTCCAGCTACATTCCAACGCCTATTAGCTGGGGTACTTGGTGGATTAAAACCAAGGATCATTCTGGTGTATCTTGATGTTATAATAATGTGTTTGAGAACTATAGGACATCATGTTAAACGTGTGGATGAAGTATTTAGGATATTGACGGCAGTACACTTTACACTTAATCTGGAGAAATGCTGTTTTGCTCAGACATAAACAAGTTATCTCGGACATGTTATCAGTTATGTTGGAGTGATGATGGATCATCGACTTACTTCCCCTGTACATGATTTTCCGACGCCACAAACAACTAAACAATTACAGTCGTTTATTGGATTGTGCAATTATTATTGTAAGTTTATGAAGGAATTCGCTGAAGTTGCACAGCCGTTAACGAAGTTCCTATGAAAAGATGTTAGTTTTCAGTGTCCAGAAGTATTCGAGGAACTCAAGAAGATATTAATATAAGATCCAGTGTTTATATTCCCTGACTTTGAACGTGAATTCATGCTTTCGTGTGATTCACCCAACAAAGATTTTGGTTTACTTTAAGTAAGAATGTTGGTAGGAAAGAAAATCCGGTGACACTGTGGAGCGGCGGGTGGAATAATTGTTCTTTAAAATGTTCCTATTATTTATGCTGTTGTTTTGCCGTTTCAACACTGGCTCTCTAACTACAATTTTGGCAACTAGAAAGTGATTAGCAAAACGTGAAGACTGTAATTAGAATTCCTAGTGCCCACTTCATCTGAGAAATACTCTTATAGCTACAGCTTAAAGCTCTGAGGAGTTAGGAGATTGTCTGGGATGCATAATCAAAAACGATCGTGGAAAAAACGTTCTCTATATTCTGAAAGTCACAGATGAAAAAAAAAAAAAAAAAAAAGAATCCACACAATCTGACTAACAGAACAGTTCAGAGTCTAATGCGCTGATCCAACTATAACTGTCCAAATTAAATGTTTAAGTGGATGCTCGTCATAATTTTATGATAATGTTCATCAAACGCCACGCTACATAATGGTAGAATGTCTGTCCCACGACGGCACGTGAAAATACGACATACGCAACTGAAGATAGATAATTAAAGTCATCCCAGAATTAACACTTCACTCGAAAATGATTACATGGTTACACGTATCCCGAGTAACTTAATACGGCATCCGAGGCTGTTTATAGCAATGATACCGACGCGACGCGACTCCCGACACAGATGGTGTGCTATTCAGCGTCTGGAGAGAACTGGGGCCTTTCTTCCTCGCGCAGCGTTCTTATATATAAAGCCGCGGTGCGGACGGCTAAGGGAACGCCTGATCAAATCGGCTCTCCCAACTAGCCGCTGGGCCAGTAAAGCACCACTTTAAGTTACCGAATAAATCATAGCTTCTTTTGCTGATGGCAGATGAAGCTCTCAATTTAAATGTGCATTCAGCACACAGGTAAGTAATCACAATATAAGTCTGAAGTGGCTAAGTCAATTATTTTGGGCGAGAGAATTAATTTAATTACACTACACGCAGTAGACGAGCTTTGAACTTGCCCTTTGGAGATACGCTATCGCTATAGTTTTATAGTTATTCAATTGAAACTTCTCACATCTTTATGATTATAGCGGATCTCCATTCTACTTAAATTTAAACCTCCTAGCCGTATTTATTAGCCTACTTAATCTATCTTGCTTCCGTAATTTTTAAGACAAAAACCAGAAAATCATGAATTTTAACTAAAATCTTAATTTGTGGGATCCAGAGTACTGTTTCTTTTAAATAATTATGAAAAAGGAATCTAAATATAAATTTTTAAGTCTCTAGCTCTTTTATGTTGCGCCAATGATTTTTACATAAGAACGTCCAAATTTCGAAAATGGTTGAAGTTATTGAACCGATATTCAACACATATTGATTTAGTATTACTCCTGACATGCTAGAATCGTTTCAGGTTATTTACTTAATTTTTAAAGTATTGTGCAACATTCATGACGTCAGAGCTAGTTACAGCGGACTACCTGGCACACAATGGAAAGCCAGATGTGAATTTACTACGGCGTGAGTAGGCTGCTTCCCTACAACACATTTCCTCCGGACAACTGAACATGGCCGAAACTATTTATTCGACAACCGAAAGAGAAATGTTGGTAGTTATTGACGGAATATCTTTTATTTGTTGCTATTTGCATGGCCGAAAATTCAAAGTGATTGCTGATCATACGTCTTTAAAATAGTTATTAGTGCTGATAGTCTAGTCGATTAACGAGATGGACGTTAAAATTAAGTGAGTTCGACCATGAAGTACACTCCTCGAAATGGAAAAAAGAACACATTGACACCGGTGTGTCAGACCCACCTTACTTGCTCCGGACACTGCGAGAGGGCTGTACAAGCAATGATCACACGCACGGCACAGCGGACACACCAGGAACCGCGGTGTTGGCCGTCGAATGGCGCTAGCTGCGCAACATTTGTGCACCGCCGCCGTCAGTGTCAGCCAGTTTGCCGTGGCATACGGAGCTCCATCGCAGTCTTTAACACTGGTAGCATGCCGCGACAGCGTGGACGTGAACCGTATGTGCAGTTGACGGACTTTGAGCGAGGGCGTATAGTGGGCATGCGGGAGGCCGGGTGGACGTCCCGCCGAATTGCTCAACACGTGGGGCGTGAGGTCTCCACAGTACATCGATGTTGTCGCCAGTGGTCGGCGGAAGGTGCACGTGCCCGTCAACCTAGGACCGGACCGCAGCGACGCACGGATGCACGCCAAGACCGTAGGATCCTACGCAGTGCCGTAGGGGACCGCACCACCACTTCCCAGCAAATTAGGGACACTGTTGCTCATGGGATATCGGCGAGGACCATTCGCAACCGTCCATGAAGCTGGGCTACGGTCCCGCACACCGTTAGGCCGTCTTCCGCTCACGCCCCAACATCGTGCAGCCCGCCTCCAGTGGTGTCGCGACAGGCGTGAATGGAGGGACGAATGGAGACGTGTCGTCTTCAGCGATGAGAGTCGCTTCTGCCTTGGTGCCAATGATGGTCGTATGCGTGTTTGGCGCCGTGCAGGTGAGCGCCACAATCAGGACTGCATACGACCAAGGCACACAAGGCCAACACCCGGCATCATGGTGTGGGGAGCGATCTCCTACACTGGCCGTACACCACTGGTGATCGTCGAGGGGACACTGAATAGTGCACGGTACATCCAAACCGTCATCGAACCCATCGTTCTACCATTCCTAGACCGGCAAGGGAACTTGCTGTTCCAACAGGACAATGCACGTCCGCATGTATCCCGTGCCACCCAACGTGCTCTAGAAGGTGTAAGTCAACTACCCTGGCCAGCAAGATCTCCGGATCTGTCCCCCATTGAGCATGTTTGGGACTGGATGAAGCGTCGTCTCACGCGGTCTGCACGTCCAGCACGAACGCTGGGCCAACTGAGGCGCCAGGTGGAAATGGCATGGCAAGCCGTTCCACAGGACTACATCCAGCATCTCTACGATCGTCTCCATGGGAGAATAGCAGCCTGCATTGCTGCGAAAGGTGGATATACACTGTACTAGTGCAGACATTGTGCATGCTCTGTTGCCTGTGTCTATGTGCCTGTGGTTCTGTCAGTGTGGTCATGTGATGTATCTGACCCCAGGAATGTGTCAATAAAGTTTCCCCTTCCTGGGACAATGAATTCACGGTGTTCTTATTTCAATTTCCAGGAGTGTAATTCATAGGTCAAAAGTCAAACATACGAATGCTGATACCCTAAGCAGCAAGATAGCAGTTTTAGAAATAAGTGGAAACCAGGTGGATTGGATAGAGGCACAATTAGCTGACAGTGAGTGTCAACTGTTTTGAACGAAACCTAAGTCTGAAAAACTGAGGCTATGTTCGAAGCACAAGAAGGGTGCTTTGCGGACGTACAAGTGCGGATCACGCGTTGTAGTGCCGCAGCGCTGAGAAAGGAATTATTACGTCAAGCACAAGACCACGTCTCTACAGATCATGGAGGGAAAAGGGAAACTGATAGACGTTGTAGCTGAAAACGTTTGGTGGAAAATGCGTCGCAGTGATATTGAACAATATATAAGAAACTGCATCCTGTCTGCACAAAGAGCAGATAGGGTCATCAGAAAATTCAGTTACAGAGACTACCATAAGCTGATAAACCAGTTACTTTGTGAGGACTGGATGTCTTATGATCTGTTAGTAGAACACAAGCGGGTACTACTAGCTAATCCGTATACCCCAAAGAGCGCAACGAAAATGATTTTAACGAAGTATCATGGATGTTACCAAAATATCTAAGTGACTTCGCCAGTCAGTGTAACATTACAGTACCCAACTACAGCTTCTGTAGTCCTTGTACCTGCAGTCAGACTGTTTATGCGTGAGACTGATGCGTTGCCGCAGAGTCCTTAAACCGTTGCGGAAATAGGAGAATTACCAAGGAAAAAGGAACAGCAAAAAAAAGGCAGCTTACGCTCTTAGATTAAGGAAATAACGTAAACGTAAGATAAAATGCACATATGGTACTTGTTAGTTGCTTCTGTTAGTCTTAATTTTCTTTAAATTGGTTGGTTAGTTTGGGGGAAGAGACCAAACAGCGAGGTCATCGGTCTCATCGGATTAGGGAAGGACGGAGAAGGAAGTCGGCCGTGCCCTTTCAAAGGAACCATCCCGGCATTTGCCTGGAGTGATTTAGGGAAATCACGGAAAACCTAAATCAGGATGGCCGGACGCGGGATTGAACCGTCGTCCTCCCGAATGCGAGTCCAGTGTGCTAGCCACTGCGCCACCTCGCTCGGTTTTCTTTAAGTATCATTTTCTGTTTATTTGTTAGTGCAAAGGAGGGAGGGAATTAAAAAATTCGTACGAGAAACTGAAGACTCAATTGTAACTGCTAAAAGAAATAGTACAACGAACATTAATGCGTGAAGAACGAGGTTGGTAGATGCAGGAGGGAAACTGTTAGAAACTGTGTTTGGAACAACTGATAATGGAGATACCAAAAATTTAATCAGCACAGTTGGTAATGTACAAGAGTTAGCATAAGTTACAAAAGCAAATTTCGATTGTCACACAACATGCATAGGAAACATGGAGCACAGGATACTCCATGTGACTAAAATAGTAAGGAACTTAACAACATAATTAAAACATTCTGCACGGAATACCAGGATTGTCTACTGCAGTGATCTAGAGGAAATATAAAGCCCGGTTAAGCACACTGGATGAGAGAGTGGTAATCGTTACGTTGTTAGGAACTTGAGCGGATAGATTAAATGGCGCAAGAATTATGAAGCAGTCTATCATTCTACACAAAATATAACGTTATTAAATCTACAGAAAATTTTGATGGTGTTACAGAAAGCACGAGAATACTTTACAGTGGGACTACAACATATCTTGCCTATAACCAGTAAGAACATATCTTTATTTTATTGCATATCAGATGGAAGAATGGATGATGATCAAGTCAGATTGCACATTAAAATAAAATTCCCAATAGTTGTTACAAAGGTGCAATACCAGTGTAACGTGGCACATCCATATCGAATGAAATGGAATAGAAGTGGGATATGGATACAGATACAAAGTCACGAAGTACTGTTAGTCTCTGGATGGAGAGATGCTGATATCATTATCTGTGTAGTATATTTGGAAGTCTGTAGTAGAGAAAATGTTATTATTTGTCCAACAAGGACGATATAAATGAATAGCCAGCATTTGAAGTGCAGCTGTTCTTAGGGAAAATGGAAGCAGTAGAGTAAGAGAAAAAAAAAAACAAAAAAAACGTTTTAGCTCTTCAGCCAGTATTTCAGAACACTGGAGATCACTGGATTTACTCCATATTTACACCAAAAACTGTAATTATCACTTGCTATAAAAACGTTAAATCAACCCAGATAATGAAACTAGAATTACATGGCAATCGATTATTAATTAATTGAACTACATGTGAAATTGCAGGGAGACAATTTCACTTTACAGCTACCATCATGAGCACAACAATGGTTAACATGTCCAGAGCAATGTTATATTCGTACGAGGAACTACCACACATACCACCAAGACAAAACCTAACTTTTAATAATGATAACACGAGTTGGTCGTTGGCATCGATGGCATTCACAGTATTACCATTCGATTTCATGATTATGGCATTGTGGTGAATCTATGTCCTAGATGCTCCAGCACAGTCCAGTCACTAGCGAAAGATGTGCTCCAGATGATGTTCTTCACATGATGAACTTCATGCTGCTCACCACCTATCATTTACTGATGGTGAAACAGACTGTCATCCAACATCACCACATCGCAGAGTGCTCCTAGCATGGAAATTCAATGTGGAAGCCAGCAACAGGACCACTTGTCCACGTTCTTGTACAACATTAAGGAGCTTCTGCGTGCTGAACCTGACACAGGTAGTGAGGAAATGAACCGACCACATAACTACCGACGTCGAATACATCACAGATGGGTCATCAAGGGTCATTGTAGAATTTGGAATGGGCAAAGGACACTCCACCAGCCAGCCTAAGATCACTTCGCACTGGGCAACAACTACGCCTGCCCACCAGCAACCCGCCTGGTGCCAGGGTCACTAACATCTTCTCTTGCGCAAGCAGACATTGAGCTGAAATGAGCAGCAACCAAACCTGGTGTAGGAGAATGACGACTAGTAAACACTGTGAATAAATGAAAGAACTCTAATAATGTTTTTCTTATATCAAAGAAATTTTACAAATTCCTAACAGCTATTTTAACTTCATCCAGAGGCGTCTCCACTAGGCCTTCTGCAAAATGATGCCAATCTGAGCCTAGGGCACTGGGACGAATGCCATTGTCTCTCAATGTCATCTACCTGTGTCTCCCCTGACCCAGTTCTAGTCCAAGCAGTGTTTGTTTCACCCACAGGTTCTGGCCTGTCTGTTAGACAAGGGATGCCAAATCGAGCCTGAAAATGTTTTAAACCCTATATGTAGTAAACCTATCAGTGACAGAAAAGCAGTTTATACGTTTCCCCATTGCTATTATTCACTCATATATATATATATATATATATATATATATATATATATATATATATATATATATATATATATATATATGATTATTTTAGCAGTATGGTACACCACTATACACATCACATAGCCACATCTCACTGCACACACCACACTACAACCCACACAGATTCCACCACACACCATATCCCACTTACACCATCTGCTACACCCAACACATATGACTTATGTCACACCACACACACATCACACATGACCCATACATACCTCATATCACACATGTCACCAACCACACACCATACACCACACTGCACACTATTCACCACACAGACCACCACACACCACACAGAACACACCACACTACATCACACCGCATCATACTCCACTCCACACCATACAATACCGCAACAAATAGCACACACAGTTTGACAAAACTTAACACATATCACACATGACACACCTCACAACACTCTGCACATTCACTGTGCAGAACAATAGGATACCACTTACATAAAACACACAGAGCAACAAAACATTAGCACCACACTCCACATGACACAAAAACCCTACTGTACAGAACAATACACAGCAAAGAAGACCCCACACGAACTTCAAGCCATACTACACTCTGCAAACAATGCACACCAAACACTACACTACCACACAAATGACACACTAATCCCCATACATGACATAGATCACATTTCACACTATACACCAAACACACAGGAAACCACATCTAACATCACACTTAACACTACAGAACAGTCACAATACAATACACACTACACATCACACATCACCAGTCACAGACTTAAGCGGGGTACATTTATATCAAAGACTCTGCATGGGTTTTTGTCCACTCTCATCATGTCATGGCGGCAGTCATTATGTTACCCTGATTAAAAATTCGTGCGAAATAAAAAAGATGAAAATGGTGTATTGTCATGCTGACAGAAGTGGGTCATTTGTCCATAGTATAGAACTCAGGATGGCTGACTTAGAATACTTGTGCAGCTCTACAATGGAGGGATCCAAGATGGGTTATGTACAATATGAGTGCTGCCTATATTTTTGACAGATCTCCTATATTATCCCCCTGAGACAAAGGTTGTCTTAGGCCTGTACTGGTCCAAGCCTATGTTTTTACAATGAATGGTCAGTTAACCCTCCTGTTCTAGGACAAAGGTGTTTGTCTCCCCTGTATGTTCACTTCTGTCTGTTAGGCAAACGACGGAAGTCTGAACCTGAAGACACTTTCCACCCCACAGGTAGTAGACAGTCTGCTGACTTACTTTCAGTGACATGCAACACCTATCAGCATGATTTTCCTAAAATTTTATTCACTCAGATTTCTAGTTCTAAGTACAGAATTCAAGATGGCCATCAGTTTCTCCATGAAGTTACCTACCCCACATTAAAGTCCGGCTCTCCAATGTTTAAACAACTCTCCCACCACCGCCACCACCACCATCACCACCACCATCACCACCTCCCCACTAACCAGATAGCTCAATCAATTAGCCTTATGCCTTACGTTTAAGTCCACTCAGCATGTCACTATCGCTTCACAGTCCAGCACACCAACAGTCAGGGGTAACACCACTGCCAGCTGATGACATCTGTACATATTCATGTTGACCTGTGCAGAGAGTCCCAGTCCCTCTGGAGATGCAACACCATGCATCCATGACAGTTCCATGTGCAGAGACACATCACATATATTGTTGATTCAAGTGCCTAATGCAGGATGTAAGTTCCGATTATCAACAGTGGTATACTGTTTGTGATAGAATTGCAGCCGCAGCCCACAAGAAGCGAGTTAAGACGATGGGAAACATCAAAAAAAAAAAAAAAAAAACAGGGAACACACTTGCACTTAAATCCATATTGAAAAATGACGGGGATTCAAAATATAGAAAATTGAAAATCAAGAGATGCACATTCGTCCATCTGGTGTGGAACTTCGTGTCGTGTCTCTGAAAAAAAAAGGTTAAAAAATTAACAACAAGAACATGTGTCTGACTGTCACAGTTTTTGTGGCCTGAATATAAAGAGCTTAACACATAGTTAGCAGGCGAGATAAATACTGACAGCCCGCTGAGATCTCATATAGTCATTCTGGACTACGACTCTACTTGCAGGGAGCCACTGATCTGAACGGATACTTGGGGAAAGATGGTAGAAATCGCAACACAAATAAAAGATTTAGAAACTAACACAAAAAGGCATATTCTGAAATTAGCACAGAACAACGTACTACTAACCGAGGGTAGTCTTCCCTGACATAGACACATTCGAAACATGACATATACAAATAACATTCACCAATAACTACGCAAGTTTAACTGAGAACAATTTGGGGAGAGAATACTAAACCATGAGAACTAGGTTTTGGCAACAAAATGGAGGTGGCAGACAATGGTGAACCTTACCGCAAGGCTGGCGCTGCTGCTTTCCCATTCTCGCTATTACTGAACAGCTGGAACGGCGATCAAATTCGAGCATCATTACAGGTTGAGCCCGAAGTAATAAGCCATTAAACCTTCTGTAGCATAGCGGGTGAAACGTCAGCTGGTGGACCTCTCAAGAAGACCTTGAAGGATGTAGGCCAGAGTGGCGATGCTCCGAGTTTCGTTAGCTGCTTGGCACCTCACACTAGTGTTCTATGGCTGAAGAAAGCAGTTCCAGTGCCAACTTGATGGATTATCAAACGGGCAGCTATCCCCTGCTGGGCCTCAGAACTCGCTGCTTCAGTTTTACGCCAGAGATCTCCTAACCTGGCAAAGCTTCGGCCGCTGGAACACTGCGCTTCCCCATATTGAACAATTTATTAACTCCTCGCAAAATGACAGCAGTCGTAATCTATTTACAAATTTCGGTTCCTCTGTATGCAAATAATTATTATTACTAGGTTTCTTTCATTTCTGTAATTATTTAGATACTTCGTAATAAAATTAATATGCGAATTATGGATAGAGTAGCTGTTTGTTCCTCATAAAACGGCTCCAAATCTGTCACCTGATTTCACATTCATTAATAACTTCTCGACCCATTCTTTGTTTCTGGCCTTGTGTGGCCGCCCACGTGCTTATCACTACATGTGACGATCTTGGTATCGTTTGTAACACAATGTTTTAAAAGCCATGTCCGGATGTGAAAATTTGTACACCAATGTGTATCAAGCACACTGACAGCAAATCCTCTTTATACCTAGTGACGAATGGAACTCAGACCATCGAAAAACGTGACAGAGGCAGATCTCTAAAAGAATGACATTTCTATGAGAGTAGTGCTGTAAAACATATCTGTAGACAGAATTTCAACACGAAAAACGTCACCAGCATCAAACACCAGTCAGACTCGATAGTGCAGCTATGAATCGTGTGGTCTTGAGTGCTGGGGCCCGGCGGCTCTCCATAGCGGCCTCCTCCACAAGGCTCTCGGCTGTGAGATGCACCGCCATTCCTATCACAAAACACTAAAGCGAAAGTCTACAGAACATACAGTGCGATAGGCAGCACCAGCTTGATACGAGAAATTAGGACTTGTATGGAAGCATGCACTCGTTTTCCTCTCGCTTAAGTATCGTTACAACATGGTTTGATATGTTTTTACGCTTCTCGTGTACACTGTTTATATGCTCAAACCACCCCCACTAGACGACCTGCAGTATACTGATGACACTGCTTTCCTCGCTATGTACCCTACACTCCGGGAATCCTTCCAAACCCATTTCAATCAGTTTACCTCGGGGAGTAACCAATGGCTTATCAAGGTAAACCCCTCCAAAACCCAGGCAATAACGATAAGACAAACCACTCACACCTTCTGCATCATTGACTTTTACCTTACGATTTACAACGTTCTATCCAGTTAACTAACATACTAAATTATCTTGGACTAACCCTCGACCAGCAGCCAACATGGAAACCTCACCTACTAACCATCCAACAGAAGACCAGCAATAGACTAGAACTTCTAACAGGCCGAACTTGGGGATTGCACCACTCCACTATTCTCCACACCTACAAAATCTTGATTCGATCCATCCTCTTCTATGCAAAGGTTTCACGGATCTCTGCCCCACTGAAGTTTTATAGGTCCCTCCAAATCCTCTAACATTCTGCGTGGTGTCTGTTTGTTCTAAGTCGTGTCTCCCTACCACTTTCGCGCAACGACGCTCTGAGCGTGTTTTTTAGGGAATTGACTAGTTTGAACCTGGGACCTGTTGCTGGTAAGGAGACGCCAGACCACACATGACATGTAGAGATCAGAAGATTTCAGTGAGACTAGCGATGATATAACCAAATACTTAATGATTTCAGCGTCAGCTCCACTGCACTCCCTGTAAAGGAATCTTAATACTAACTAAATTTAGTGGAAGGGGTTCAAGACTTTCCTATTTTTAGTTAGCTGGTAACATAACGTCGAAAAAGCAGTTAAGTTTACCACTGGAAATTTTATTCTACTCACAAAACATTGTTTATAAATTGCACTATTGATAAAAGGAAATGTTTTAATACAGGATGATAAAAACCAACTGCGTTCTACAAAAATGTAAACGAATATTCCCTGAATGGGTTCCCAAGTTCTACAATGGATCGAAGGATGACCTATGCCATATCACATCTATAATCTAGGTTTAAATTAAGTTTCACAAAAGAGAAAACTATCAAAATGGTCTAATGTGACCCTCAGTTATCTTTAATTACTTATCTAACTTGTCGTAAATTACAGCGGCTGATGTGGCTTCTCAATAATTATATAATAGAAAAATAATCGCATTTCAGATTTTAACTTACGTAGCAAATGTGAATACCATGAGCTTCAATTGATGATCGACACTAGTATTACGCAAAGAGGGGATGTAACAGATGAGACTTCTGCAGTTCTGAGTGAAGCCTTACGCGCTCAAAAATGCGGCATCGCGTGCGTTCATTACCCTGTCGGTGTTTAGGCAGCGTCAGGGTGGCGAAGCTCCTCACATCTGGCTGTGTTTTCATCTGACCAATCAGGATCTCAATGTTAACCTTAAGCTCCGCCTGCAAAAATTCTGTCTATCCAATGAGAAACGTTATACTTTTCGTGGTGGGGCAATGTTTTTAAAGTTTGCAACGTAACAGAGACGCGAAAAAGTCTCACGCTAAAACTTGCAGCTGGTGTGGCCCTTTTAGTGTTATCGTAAGATCTATACCGTTCTTCTGGAGGGCTCTATCTTTTAACATGGCCTGGGGGGTAGTCCTGTCGGTTACTTTTCGTGGTGGGGCAATGTTTTTAACGTTTGCAACGTAACAGAGACGCGAAAAAGTCTCACGCTAAAACTTGCGGCTGCTGTGGCCCTTCAAAGGTTATCGTAAGGTCTATACTGTTCTTCTGGAGGGCTCTAGCTTTTAACATGGGCTGGGGGGTGGTCCTGTCGGTTAGCTGGCAACGTGGGTGTCCGTCCCTTATCGTAGGGCCTTCTAGCTTAACACGGTTCTGCTCTCGGCTTCTGTTCTCGTTTCTCCCCTCGGAACTACGTCTATCTCACGGTGGGAAGTTATGACATGCATTTAGGCATTCTTGTGTTAGCCTGTGGTATTCCATTTGCTCACTCGTTACTCGTATTACTTTGGTTAATTTAATGTCACCATTTATTCAGAGCTATGTGACATACTACTGGATTTGCTTATCATGTCAGGGTTTTCATGGAAGGTGCTGGATTTGCCTGACACCTTACAATCCTCTCACGCCATACACTCTGTCTCGCTTTACTTATCGGCTTACCTTCTCCTGCCTGGATCCTCTACCATCTCATCAAATCCCTACCCCTCCTCACCCACATCGAGCACCTCCGCATCTCCTATACTGTCCGCAAACTAGATTCAAATCACTCCACTGTCTCCCCTCTGGTCACCAACCGTGGTATGCTGCCATGACTTCACTAACAATCCCTCTGTCCCTACACTTACACACACTCCATATCCAATCGCAGTGCAACTTCAACCAGCTATGTCTCCCATACAAAGAGATCTGCCCTGATATTTATCCGTCGTACCAACTTTAACTCTTCCCCATCCACCCCATTCCATATCAAGGCTCCCTTGTCTTTTTTCTCTACAGCCCTCCCCATCTCTTTCCTACTGCAACCATTGCCCAACCCACATGACTCATTGTTCCTCACTCCATGTATTTCCCACCGACAGTATTTACCACTAGCGACCTCAACTCCTACCTCTCGTCTCCATATTTTTCCTACGTAATAGACCCCTATCTTTCTACCCACACCGCTCAACATCATGGAACTTACTCTTGCTTTGGCAATACTTCTTATCTAGTGCAGGTCCTTCAGATTTTAAGTGAATGTGCAGTGCTTCAGTGTTTTTATCCTTCAGTGTATTTATCCTTCAGCGTGTTTAAAATGTATATGTTTTCGTTTTTTAGCTGTCCGTCTTTGAGATTTTTTACTTTGAAATAGAAAACAGCAGCCCCAAATTTTGTTTGTATGTTCGCACTATAAAATGTCTTAATTCGCTTGGCTGAAGAGTGGAGAACTGTACAGCTGACAGTTCCCCCACCCCATATGGGTCGAGGGGGATGAAATTACAATAAAGAAAAAGAATTATGCGAACTGTAATGACATTATGATCTCAGACAACGACTGCACTAGGAGGAGGTATGAGACCGAAGACTATCGGGAAAAACACTTTATCATTTGTGCTAAAATCGAAAAACATTTCGATGGCAACTATGTCACAGAGGTTTTATATCCGAAAGTTCTTGTTTCACTACGTGTCTTATGCAGCACACATAACGTTAGCACTCAGCAGAATTTATAAATGGAGACACCTGAGATACATACAGGAGAAAATTGAATTTTCACCTCAGTTTTATGCTGAAGTCAACGAATAATGTGGTGTAATTAATGAAATTTTCAGCTGAAGATGTCTAAAGTCCCTCTCCTGGTGTAACCTTATGCTTTTAAAACGAATTTTTTACCGACATCAATGAACTTCGTGTAGAAAGCAGCGACTGCAGTACCAAAATCAGGTTGTGCATAAAGAAGTGTAAAGTCCTCCCCCCCCCCCCCCCCCCATCCCAGCATGTTCATGACACCTGAATTCTTTAAGGTTACTTGAAACAGAACACCTAACACACAAAGGCAAATAATCGTTCTCCCACTGCTCCATTTGGGAGTTGAATAGGAAAGGAAACGACTAGCAATGATAAAAGATATGTTGCCCAATGTATAGTAGGGAATCTTCTAGAGTATACATTGTCGCTTTGCTAAGGTTTGTGCCGTAGCAGAAGCAGTGTGGAAGTCTTTAGCACGAAATAATGCGATAATTTCCCTGCTACAAATAGAAAGCGATGTAGTATTAGCACGTTCTTACATGAAATGAAACTTAATAGTCAGCTACTGTAGTGTCAGAGAGTGAGGGAGAATCTTGACAATTTTGTGAAAAATACCCTACGTCACAGTATGGTTGTTGCAAAAAGGACCAGGTCACAACACATACTATAACAAAATTATCTGGGCAGCATAAGACATATAGTGAAACAGGAACGTTTGGATGTAAATGTTCTGTGACATGGTAGCTGTTAAACTGAGAGTATATCTCCTAGGATTTCTGATTGCAGCACAAATGATAAAGTGTATGACATGTTAGTTTTATGTCTCATGCCATCTCCTGGTATAGTCGGTGTCCGATATCACTGCGTCATTACACTTTGCGTAGTTCTTTTCTTTATGGTTATTTAATTCCTCCTCCCACCCAGTATGGGCAGGGAGTGGCCTTGAAATAAGAACACCGTGAATTCATTGTCCCAGGAAGGGGAAACTTTATTGACACATTCCTGGGGTCAGATACATCACATGATCACACTGACAGAACCACAGGCACATAGACACAGGCAACAGAGCATGCACAATGTCGGCACTAGTACAGTGTATATCCACCTTTCGCAGCAATGCAGGCTGCTATTCTCCCATGGAGACGATCGTAGAGATGCTGGATGTAGTCCTGTGGAACGGCTTGCCATGCCATTTCCACCTGGCGCCTCAGTTGGACCAGCGTTCGTGCTGGACGTGCAGACCGCGTGAGACGACGCTTCATCCAGTCCCAAACATGCTCAATGGGGGACAGATCCGGAGATCTTGCTGGCCAGGGTAGTTGACTTACACCTTCTAGAGCACGTTGGGTGGCACGGGATACATGCGGACGTGCATTGTCCTGTTGGAACAGCAAGTTCCCTTGCCGGTCTAGGAATGGTAGAACGATGGGTTCGATGACGGTTTGGATGTACCGTGCACTATTCAGTGTCCCCTCGACGATCACCAGTGGTGTACGGCCAGTGTAGGAAATGGCTCCCCACACCATGATGCCGGGTGTTGGCCCTGTGTGCCTCGGTCGTATGCAGTCCTGATTGTGGCGCTCACCTGCACGGCGCCAAACACGCATACGACCATCATTGGCACCAAGGCAGAAGCGACTCTCATCGCTGAAGACGACACGTCTCCATTCGTCCCTCCATTCACGCCTGTCGCGACACCACTGGAGGCGGGCTGCACGATGTTGGGGCGTGAGCGGAAGACGGCCTAACGGTGTGCGGGACCGTAGCCCAGCTTCATGGAGACGGTTGCGAATGGTCCTCGCCGATACCCCAGGAGCAACAGTGTCCCTAATTTGCTCGGAAGTGGCGGTGCGGTCCCCTACGGCACTGCGTAGGATACTACGGTCTTGGCGTGCATCCGTGCGTCGCTGCGGTCCGGTCCCAGGTCGACGGGCACGTGCACCTTCCGCCGACCACTGGCGACAGCATCGATGTACTGTGGAGACCTCACGCCCCACGTGTTGAGCAATTCGGCGGGACGTCCACCCGGCCTCCCGCATGCCCACTATACGCCCTCGCTCAAAGTCCGTCAACTGCACATACGGTTCACGTCCACGCTGTCGCGGCATGCTACCAGTGTTAAAGACAGCGATGGAGCTCCGTATGCCACGGAAAACTGGCTGACACTGACGGCGGCGGTGCACAAATGCTGCGCAGCTAGCGCCATTCGACGGCCAACACCGCGCTTCCTGGTGTGTCCGCTGTGCCGTGCGTGTGATCATTGCTTGTACAGCCCTCTCGCAGTGTCCGGAGCAAGTATGGTGGGTCTGACACACCGGTGTCAATGTGTTCTTCTTTTCCATTTCCAGGAGTGTATTTTACCGCTCTTCACCCACATGAGTAGCAAAATTAAAAAATATATAATATTGAAGTTAGACATAGCGGCTGACAAACTAAAGGTTTTCTATAATAAAAAGACAGATCGTCAGCTGAATAAGTAAAAATATGTAAGATTGCTTTGGTGATTAATTAAAATATAGACACATATGAATGAGTGTCATACACGAATATACAAGAACACACAGATAGTTGCATAAGGTAAAGCGGAATGTCCGATGTGTTGACTGATTAAAATAGATAAATAGATGAGTGAAGAAATGAGTGATTGTCGACTGACAGGGATAAAGGTATCATGGGAATGTAGCATTCAAAGGTAGCGCATAGGATGGGATTCGTATGGGCGGATGTTAGAAGGAGGGATGGGGGAAGGGAGGAGAGGGATATGCGTAAAAAGATATCAGACTATCGAGTGACGTTACTTAAGCTAAGAGGTAATGAGTGTGTGCTTTTGTGAGAGACCTGACTTCTTCTGTCTTCGAGGTGCTTGCGTGTGATGTGAATCGTTTTGCTGCCTGTCACAACTGTGTCGTCTGTAAACTTCCGTATTAAGGTTTTTCGTTGGGAATAATGGTGCGTCTCCTGGGAGTGACGTACCGTTATCCGCTGCTGGTCGGGAGGCTTGCCGTCGACGGCACTGTCGATAGCTGTCGGCCGCCAGCACTCTGGATCACACCACGCAATTCACAGCTTCACTACGCTGACAGTATCATCCCCCGCTACACTGATGCTTCGGGGCTCTATTCGCCTGCACTCTCCGGACCATTCCGACAGACTGCGCTGCGCTCTGGCGTCTGATACTGGTGACTGTGGTCGAGCTGAAAAGCTGTATAAAGCTATGTTTTAGAGCATTACTCTCATAAGGATGAAATTACTTTCTCAAGACACGGATGTGTATCTCTTGATTTGTAAAGTGTTTTTTTGCTTGTATGGTGTGCGCCTCCGTAACTAAAGTATCTAAAGCAGGGCTTAACAACTGGCCGGTTTTGAGCGCGAGTACTCGCGTCTGCTCAGGCACGTGCTCGCGAGCAGGTGCAAGGTCGCGGAGAAGGGCGGGAGGGGAGGGAGGGGAAATGCGCGCGCACGTTTGAATGTGATCTCGCGTTCTTAGCAGATTTAACGACCCATCTGAATGCTTTGAACATTTTACTACAAGGTAAAGATCTACTAATTACTCGTTTCATAGATCGAATACGAGCTTTTAAAAAAGCTTTCAAAAAAACTTTGGGTGAGTCAGCTGGAAACAGGAAACCTAGCTCATTTCCCTAAATTATCATCCATGCAAGATGTTCACAAAGACTGTGAACGTTATTCACATAGTTTAGTTGATCAGCGCTTTCAAGATCTGACAGCACTAGACAGTGATTTTGATCTGTTCTCTCCACATTCAGCGAATATTTAAGAGATTCGTCCTGCGCTGCAGCAAGAAATTATTAACCTGCAGTGTGACAGAGAATACAGAGACAAATTTCAGAACAAGAAAAACATTTTGAAATTCTACAGACACTTCCCTCAGGATAGATTTCCTCGTTTGCACAAACTGGCGGCTACAATTATATCAATGTTCGGTTCCACGTATGTTTGTGAACAACTGTTCTCTGCAATGAAATGTAACAAGACGCGCTTGATAAACGCATTGTCTGATCGAAATTTAAACTGCACGCTGCGCCTAAAATGCACAAGAACAATTACTCCGAACATAGACGCAATTGTAAAGGGCAAAAAGTACAAGATAACCGAGAATCCCACACTTCAAAAATGGTTCAAATGGCTCTGAGCACTATGGGACTTAACATCTATGGTCATCAGTCCCCTAGAACTTAGAACTACTTAAACCTAACTAACCTAAGGACATCACACAACACCCAGCCATCACGAGGCAGAGAAAATCCCTGACCCCGCCGGGAATCGAAACCGGGAACCCGGGCGTGGGAAGCGAGAACGCTACCGCACGACCACGAGATGCGGGCTAATCCCACACTTCAGTGACACCTTTTATTATGTAACAGTTCACAAATTAATGCGAATGTAGAGGCATACACTAAGCTAATAAAATTATGTGGCATGTGTACATTCTCCTTTATTTGTTTCATTTGTCGCAGTAATAATTCGTGAGTGATATCCCTGCAGGTGGCCGCGGATTTACATTGACTGGCGGCAGCTGTTGTGTGCCCCACGTGACTTTCCCCACTCTCCGCTCTGGTCCGGTAGTGGGGGTAGCGTGCTCGCGCTGCTCCGTGCTCGCACCTTGCTGCTCACAGCTTGCTCCGCGAGCACGTATCTTGTGAATCCCTGATCTAAAGTGTTTGACGTTTCAAGAGGCTCTATACTGAAGACTTATGCCACACACAGAGAAAGCGGAAAAACATCATTTGCTAAACAACAACGCGGACGAGGAGAATTGTGGAGAAACCTAAGTGGACGATCGATGCAAATGTCACCGCAGTACTGAATGTCGCACTCGTCAACATTGTCAGCACCAAAACAACACGCAGGGAGCTCCATAAGCCGTGGAACTGAAAGGCGAGCTGGAATTCCAAACTTCTCATCGTGAAGCAAATGCCGTAATGGGAAAACATGACACCAAACATGTAATCCAATTCTAAACATCTCATAGTGATGCAGATGCCCGTAATGGGAAAACATGATACCAAACCAGTAAACTTGGACTATGGAGCAATGGAAGAAAACCATTTGGTTGGGTAAACTTTGTTTCACATTGTTTCCAATTGCTGTCCGAGTCTCGGTCCGAGGAGTGAAACATGGCAGGGATACGGTGATGATCTGGGCAGCCATATCACGGTATTCCTAGGGCCCCACGCTTACTTTGCTAGGTCGCTTTAGTGCAAAGGATTATGTGACCATTTTGGTTGATCAGGTCAATCCCATGATAAAAAGTTTGTTCCAGAAATGTTATGCTGCGTTCTAAGAAGATAGGGCTCCTGTTTATATAGCTCGCATCGTCGAGGACTGGTGTTGACAGCACCGGGATAAACGGCACATGTCCCCTGGCGACCACAGTCACCGAACCTCGGTGTTATTGAGCCTTTGTGATCTTCTTTGGAGAGATAGTTTCGTAATCGCTATCCAGCAACATTATGATTATCTGAACTTGCCATAATTTTTGCAGGAAGTGAGCTACAAGATTGCTTTGAAAAACATACAAGAGCTGTATTCATCCGTTCCGAGATGACTGGAACCTGTTTTAAATGTCAATGCTTTCCCTACACCGTATTAGACATGGTAACGTGTTGTGCTTTTGGTGTTTCTATGCTTTTGTTCACCCCCTTTAGTTTGTCCTCTTGGAACCCGTTACGAACAACATAGAAACCCACCAACAGTAGACAAGGGAACACCTGAATCAACGACATCGGTTCTTTTCACCGATTGCAGGACTTGTCTGAACCCTCATGAAAGTTGTAGAAGAGTCAGGAGGCTGCAACGTACTAATGCAGGTTCCGAGAAGGCAGTCCCGCGTATTCAGTAGGGTGTGGCTGGGTTAGTGCCTACAGCTGTGGCCTGGCGGTTCTAGCCGCTTCCGTCCGAAACCGCGCTGCTGCTACGGTCACAGGTTCGAATCTTGCCTCGGGCATGGATGTGTGTGATGTCCTTAGGTTAGTTAGGTTTAAGTAGTTCTAAGTCTAGGGAACAGATGACGTCAGATGTTAAGTCCCATAGTGCTTAGAGCCGTTTGAACCATTTTTTTGAACTGGGTCAGTTTTTGAGCACGTACCACCTACGAATGTCGGACACTTCTCATCGCTATCGAGGGTAATTTGAAAGCTGTCCAGCTTTGAGTTGTGTCGTTCATCCTACTGCCTAACCCTACAGTCAACATTTCGGAGATGATTTCGTCTAGACCGTGTCCACCAGAATACTTCCCTTCGGGAGACAGGGATCAAACGAACGTGGTGGCCGTCGGTATCTGCTGACGTACAGCCGATTGAGCACAATTGGGGCAAGTTGAGCTCTGGAGATGTTGTCGCAGAAACCAAAAAATCAAATGGCTCCATGCACTATGTAACTTAACATCTGAGGTCATCAGTCCCCTAGACTTGGAACTACTTAAACCTAACTAACCTCAGGACATCACACACATCCATGCCCGAGGCAGGTCCGAACCTGAGACCGTAGCAGCAGAGCGGTTCCCGACTGAAGCGCCTAAACCACTCGGCCACAGCGGCCGGCTCGCAGAAACCGTCCTTAAGGCTTGTATGATCACATGGAGGGCCACTGTCTAGCATAGAATGGGTGGGCCCGAACAATAACGTCTTTGTCACCTTGTAGGCAGTATACCGGGAAGGATACAAGCGTGTTACAATGCAAGGGGTGAAGCAGCACGGTAGTCAGTCATCTTAATTAATACGCTTGGTAGAACAATTTCATGAATGTAAATTGGAAACGAAAAATGGTTGATGTTGTACAGCTTTAACTTATTTTGTTGGCAGGCTTCCAGCTTACAACCCTATAATTGACTATAATCATTGTTAAACTATTCTTCCGTCGCTGGTTGGTATATAGCCACAGTCCGGTGATGGCCCTGTAACCGGAAAACTGGTTAACGAAATAAATGACTGCTGTAGAGTGAAGAATATCTACAATTTTGTGTTTTCCATTTATGATGGTAGTGAAGATTACCCTGCAGAAGATTTTTTTTCTCCGATGTGCAAAGGTGTGTTCTTCTGCAGAGGCTGTCTTTATTTTGGTTCTAGTTTTCTTTAGTTACATAAGGTTCACTCTTTAGTTTCCTGTTCTCGTTTACTCTAAAGCTATACTCGTTCATAGATGTGAAGATGTGCGGGCGGTGAGAAGATTTATTGATCAGTTCGTACGAGCTTCCATTGAAGTCTATTTGACCCATTTGACTGGAACTATTTACTAAAGTATTCAAATCTAGGCTCAATATTTATTGCACGCTGTTTGTCGTTTATTCGGATTACATTGCGTTTGGTGGTTGCAATTGTCAGTCTTTTCAAACATGTTTGCAAGCCCGTTTTTTTTTTTTTTTTTTTTTTTGCTACTTATTTCGATGTATTATTGCACTTTGAGCCGTTGTAAAAGCCCCCGTTATCTGGGAGACTTCACCTTAAAATGCCATATGGTCTATTTCGTCCCCACCATTTTTTGGTCTTATCCTGACGGGGTTTGGACAGGGTCTGTCCGTGTAAGAAGTTTTCATCATTCCCGTTTGAAACGTCGCAATTCGCACGTGATAAACACGGCAGGAGATTACCCTTCTGCCGAAATCCTACTTTTATCTCAAACGACTACGAGAACCATGCTTGTTATTTCACATACGACATCTTAGTAGTTAACTGCGCCTCTGCTCCTGCGAATAATTTAAATTTAAGTAATACAGCGGAGTCGAATTAATTATATGCCTTTTAGATGCCTAAAAACTAGGCACGTATAATCGGTTTCTTAATATGTAGTATGTTATTATTGATTTCGGATTGAGCGACCTTCCCAGAAATCTCATCGGTGTTCCCAGGTTTGTATTCAATAACCATTCCTAATCATTATTTTACAAATAATGAATGAAATTTATCTTTCAATTTTCTTGTAGTCTTTCTTTTTTTAATGTCCAAGGTAGCCTTATGTAAGATATATATTGTTTCTTCTGCTTAGTTGTTCATCCTAGGTTTACGCTGTTATCATGTTTAGCAATCGATCTCTGTCGGTGTGACGCCCACGACAGATGCCTATCGTTTGGACGTCTGCATTGGTACACGTAAAATAAGGCACCGCCATCTCAATATTTTAGAGAAAATATCAAATGTATGATTGGTGTAATTGCTGCAGTCCATTTATTTTTCATGGCCATAGAACTGCTTTCAACCTTTCTGAAATGTTGTTCTTGTATTTGGCACACAAACCTTTTATTTCTCTAATGGCACCCAGGATTCCTTTACAGGTACGCATGGAAACTGTTTCCACATTATAAAAAGCTACTGGACTCACAAGGGTATTTTACTGGCCGTCGAACCGAAAAACGACAGGAAGGTTGGGGTTTATCGTCCCGACGACGATGGGGAAATGAAGCAAAAGCTCGGAGTGGGTAAGCTAAGTATGAAATAAAACAGGCACTGTCAATGGATCCGTCCCAGAATTTGCTTTCAAGCGATTTATGAAAATGACGGAAAACTTAAATCTGATCTAGGATTTGAACTCTCGTTCCCAAAATAAGAGTCAAATGTCTTATTACCACTCCGCCAACTCGCCCGCTGCTCATAATCTTGACTAGACTACTTCTAATACCCGTGTTGTTTCATGAGTTCTTGCATTCGCACCTGCATCTTTGTTCAGTCTGTTTTCCATTGCAATCTTTCCAAATAGATTCCTCTGTTAACAGTTCCTTCTTTCGTCAGTGGACAGCTAGCCTGGATTTAACGTTTCTCATTTCTGTACCCGTTTTTAACGCATAGTAATTCTCGATGAGGTGAGATATTGAAGGTTATTAACAATGGTTGGAACATTGGAGCGCTGCTGGTGGCCAACTTACAGCTGTCATCCCTTTCCCTTTCCATGGAGATGTGTGTCGTCTTCTAGTACACTGTGAATGAAGTACAGAATTCTATTGCCAGTACTATAAATTCTCAAGCAAGTTTCCTGCCAGAGAAAATAATAAAAGGGGCTGCAGGGAATGTGAAAGCCAGCCTCCTCGGACTGGTTGACGCTCTGTCACTGTAGAAACTGTGGACACACGTACGCAGGCGGTCGATGCCTGCTCTGTCCTCCGGCAGTAAATATGAACCGGGCAGCGGTTTACAGCCGTGCCCTCACCAAACAACAAATAAAAGCGAAGCGACGTCGGGTCGCCACACACAGCCTCAGCTGCGACGCACCGACAACCTGGTTTCTCTCCAACCGTTCCAGATATTTGGAACTTCTACGTGTCACTTTCATCCACAAATCTGCAGACAGTCCCTTATCTTGAAACTCTCAGGTATAGCAATCACGTTCTTCAGGATGAAAAACTTTCGATACGTGAACCCGAGAAGAGCTATATAGCACAAAGGTCGCACAGTTTGTGAGGGTACTTTCGGGATTTGTGCCGTCTTATTCTGAGAGAACACAGCAATATGAAAGTCTACATAGGGCAATAGCACTATGAGTTAAACGTACCGAAGTTTCGCGAGCAAGATTCCGAATGTGGCTCTGACAGTGGGTGCACCTACATCGACATCGACACTCTGCAAATCGCACCTAATGGCGTTGTAGAGGGTTCATCGAGCCACCTTCAAAATAATTCTCTATTATTCCACTCTAGGAGAGCGCGCGGAAAACACGAACACCTATATCTTCCCGTACGAGCTTTGATTTCCCTTATTTCATTATTATGATCGATTCTCCCTACGTAGATCGGTATCAACGACATATTTTCGCATTCGGAGGAGAAAGCTGGTGATTGAAATTTTGTCAGGAGATAGCGTCGCAACCAGAAACGCCGTTGTATTAATTACGTTCACCCCAAATCCTGTATCATGTCCGTGCCGCTCTCTCCCCTATTTTTCGATAATACGAAACGTGCTGCCATTCACATAACTTTCTCACTGTACTCCGTTAATCCTCTGTGGTAAGGATCCCACACCGCCCAGCAGTACTCCAAAGGAGGACGGACAGGAGTGGTGTAGGCAGTCTCTCTAGTAGATCTCTTTAATTTTATAAATGTTCAGACAATAAAACGCTGTTCTTGGTTCACCCTCCCCACATCATTTTCTACATGTTCTTTCCAATTTAAGTTGTTCGTAATTGTAGTTCCTAGGTATTTAATTGAATTTAAGGCCTTAAAATTTTATTGATTTATCGTATAAGCAAAGTTTAACACATTCCTTTCAGCACCCATGTGGGTGACCTCAAACTTTTCATTGTTTAGGTCAACTGCTAATTTTCGTGCCATATAGATATCTTTTCTAAATCCATATGCAAATTGTTTTGATCTTCTGATGACTTTATTAGACGATAAACGACAGTATCATCTGCAAACGACCTAAGACGGCTGCTCAGGTTGTCTCCTAAATCGTTTATATAGGCACAGAAGAGGTTCTATAACACTGTCTATGACTTTTCGTCAGTTACTACGAATTGTGGTCTCTCTAACAGGAAGTCAAGAATGCAGTCGCATAACCGAGACGATATTCCATAAGCACGCTATCTGATTACAAGCAGCTTGTGAGGTACGGTGTCAAAAGAAATTTCACAGACTTCGGCTTAACATATACGTAAATGGAAATAGCTGAAGCCTCACATCCAAACACGGGGGAGCAAAGTTACGAGCAGTATGATTTAGTTAAGCGCTCCCAAAAATGGCAGTGGAAACACAATTTGCTGTGTACAGGGTATATAAAAAGTACATGCCAAACTCACTAGTTGATTCTTGTCATGTAAATATATGCGTAGAAATCACTGTTATTGTAATTACTAAATAAATAAATTTCGTGTGACTAGGGCCTCCCGTCGGGTAGACTGTTCGCCGGGTGCAAGTATCTCGATTTGACGCCACTTCGGCGACTTGCGCGTCGATGGGGATGAAATGATGATTATTAGGACAACGCAACACCCAGTCCCTGAGCGGAGAAAATCTCCGACCCAACCGAGAATCGAACCCCGGTCCTATGGAAGGACTGTCTGCCGCGCTGACCACTCAGCTACCGGGGGGCGGACATTGTAATTACTACAGACAGACCATTATCGGCCAAATGTTTATGTGATAACTATTCGTTCTTGATGTGAGGAATTCGTCCTAAATTTTTTTCAGGGACTTTCTTACAATTGTATTTACGCATACGTTCTCATTTCTCTTTCTTTGTTCTGACTGTAATGTCTGTTATGTAGAAGAGGTTCCGTGATAGTACACGAGCTGGTGTTAAGTGATGGCAAACCAGCTTCATTCGTGTTTTGAAGGCATATCAAGGATTTTGAAACGGTGAATTAGAACTCGGCTGTTCAATAATGCAAACCGGGTGTCTCTTTGCTGTAGAATAAAGTGGAACGCAGCATCAACGTGCTGAGTCCGTGGTATTAATGTCTACCAGGTTGCTGTAAAGTTTCTAAAATTGTGTGAGCAGATAATGTGTACGCCCAACCAAACCCACTGTGTTTTGAAATACTATGATTGTGTTGTGAGATGGGGTAAGCCGTGTATAATGTGAGTGTGCGCTCTGTTGACCAACACCCAAGCGTAAACAAATTAGTGTTTCATTTGCGCATCACACACTAAAACTACTTATATAATGGTAGAATACTATGTAAGAAGGCGGGTAGTGGGCAGATGCTCAGTACAAGGAGACACTCTGCAGTACGATGCCGCGGGCAAAAGCGTCATATCGCCGTTTCACATCTATTTCGCATGTTTTCAGAGGCTCTTTTCCTCTTCCGTTCGCCTATGTTGACGGCTAAGTTCTTCCTGTATTAATACGTTACAACTGACTGAAAAAAAACGGGTCGAAATGTATCACAAGCAAGCTGGAGATGTGCTCTGTACGTATAACTCCTTCAAAGCCAGCCGTGGTGGCCGAGCTGTTCTAGACGCTTCACTCTGGAACCGCGCGACCGCTACGGTCGCAGGTTCGAATCCCGCCTCGGGCATGGATGTATGTAATGTCATTAGGTTGGTTAGGTTTAAGTAGTTCTAAGATCTAGGGGACTGATGACCTCAGATATTAACTCCCATAGTGCTCAGAGCCATTTGAACCACTTTTGAACTCCTTCAAACGGCGTCGGCGCGTGCACCACGGATGGCAGCCAGGCAAGAGCGACTGAAGCGTGCGCCCAGTACTGACACGAGGGGCCTGAAGCGTTTAAACATCTCAAATACACATCTTTAAACCACCAGGCAAGCGACGCCATCGTAAGAAAGAAGTAGCTGACTTAGACGTTTTTGTTGAAAACAATAATCGATTTGTTTTCTAATATCAGATTACAAAGATAGACTTTAACGTTTCATCGGCTTTGAAGTTGACTACCATATAACCGTCTCCGGCATATGACAAACAGTCTTCTTTACTAAGACATTCACAGAAACTCACATTCACGTCACAAGTAGGATTACTTTTTCAAATTCGCATAATGAATTTTCCCTGGGGTACATGGAAAACACAGGCCACAATCATGTTATCTCGTCCAAAAATTCGCGAGGTTACAAACGGTAAGCCAGAAATACATATTAATCATCAAAAAGGAAAACTGCATTGAGTTTCATGTTGCTGTCGAGTTGTTGAGGACAAGCACAACCAGGTGGGTGAGTAGCGTTGTGGCTGACAGTGGATGAGGCCTACATGACGGCAAGCCTCCGCCTGGTAGCAAGCTGGAAATATCATTATGTACACCTAACGGCCGGCTGCTCGTGAGTGTCGAGTTAACATGGTGACAGTCTGACGGAGCCAGTATGTGAATTCTCAAATATTCACCAAAAATATTAAAACAGATTCCAAACAAGTTGCAACATATCTGTATTCAGCTTTGAATTGATATTGAAGAGACGGTTCCAATAAAATTATCACCATACTTACACAACCAATAGTAGCAAAGTTATTAATGTTTACATGACAAATTGTTTCTGAACAAAAGCAACAAATAATACAGACACACTAAATAAACACATGATACACCATTTGTTAGGTCTTGAAGTTATATTGTCGCAGAAGAAGCTGAGTACCATCGTGCTGTCGTGTGTATGAAACTAAACTGTTGCATGGAGGGGTTCTGATTTTAAACCTCACCTGGACTGTACTATTTTAATTTCTATATTCGGTTCTAGTACATTCTAGAAGTATCCACAAATGGCAAGAATCATTGTACTGGAATGTTCTGTAGCTGTATATATACTGTATGTGTTCTGGCCGGTGGCAATACGCTCCGCACTCTTGTATGTGCAAGTGCTGAATAAACCTTTTTTAAGTTAAGTTGATGTTCGTCATTCATCTAATTACACCTTCTTCTACGTGACAATATATAAAATGAGCATATTCAACACACCGAAAAACAGTTCAATCCTTTTTTATTAATAAATTATTGTGTATTGTAACTGAATGTCAAAACAAAGAGTTCCCCATAGGTAGACGAAAGCGTTAGTCTCCCCATTAAAACTTTGTACTACTACTGCTAATTGTTTGTGTTTACTTAATAAATTAATTTGCGATTCAATATTTGTAAAGTAACCATTTGAGTAACATAGTGAGGAGCAATGACAGGAATAGAGTTGGTCACTTGACTTCCGACTGCCATCCCAGTTTGTTTGAAGAATGAGAATGCAACTTAAAGGGCAAACACAAGGGAGTCATGTCTGTTGAGAGACAAACGTGTGGTACCTGAAGAGTAGTAGCAGCCTTTCCAGTAGTTGTGGGGCCAACAGTCTGGGTTATTGACTGATATATTTTAGTTACATGACCTTGCTGTGCTGGTACTGCGAACAGCTGAAAACAACGGGAAATTGCACATGTTACTTTTCTGGGGACATGCAATTCTGCTATAAGATTAAATGAGGAAAGCATCCACTTGTGAAAAATATTACGGAGGAGAAATAGTCCCCACTAGGATCTCGTATTGGAATGTTAGATACCTTAATCAGGCAGGTAGGTTAGAAAATTGAAAAAAGGAAATAGGTAAATTGCAGTTACGTGTAGTGGGATCAGAATGGTTCAAATGGCTCTGAGCACTATAGGTCTTAACTGCTTTGGTCATCAGTTCCCTACAACTTAAAACTACTTAAACCTAACTAACCTAAAGACATCACACATATCCATGCCCGAGGCAGGATTCGAACCTGCTACCGTAGCCGCCGCGCGGTTCCAAACTGTAGCGCCTAGAACCGCTCGGCCACTCCGGCCGGCCGTGTAGTGGGGATTAGTAGGTCCACTGGCGGGATGAAGAGGACTTCTGATCAGATGAGTACCGAGTTTAAATACGAAATCAAATAGAGGTAAGGCAAGAGCGTAGGAGTTTACAGGCCTTCCCCGAAACTAAGAGGGCAAACAAATTACCGTACATTATTTCTCACGCCATCAAACACTAAACGTAGGCCATTTCGCTTTAAACATCAGGACTGGGAGACTCAAACGTTCATAAAGGGTGGAAGGAAAAAGAATCCAGTGAAATTTTTTTATGTGTTTTATCTGAAAACTACCTTGAGCAGTTAAACAGAGAACCGAGTCGTGGCGATAACATATTAGACCTTCTGGTGACAAACAGACCCGAACTATTTGAAACAGTTAACGCAGAACAGGGAATCAGCGATCATAAAGCGGTTACGGCATCGATGATTTCAGCCGTAAATAGAAATATTAAAAAAGGTAAGAAGATTTTTCTGTTTAGCAAAAGTAACAAAAAGCAGATTTCACAGTACCTGACGGCTCAACACGAAAGTCTCAAGTACAGATAGTGTTGAGGATCAATGGACAAAGCTCAAAACCATCGTACAATATGCATTAGATAAGTATGTGTCAAGCAAGATCGTAAGAGATGGAAAAGACCCACCATGGTACAATAACCGAGTTATAAAACTGCTGCGGAAGCAAAGGGAACTTCACAGCAAACATAAACACAGCCAAAGGCTTGCAGACAAACAAAAATTACGCGAAGCGAAATGTAGTGTGAGGAGGGCTATGAGACACGCGTTCAATGAATTCGAAAGTAAAGTTCTGTGTACTGACTTGGCAGAAAATCGTAAGAAATTTTTGTCTTATGTCAAAACCATAGGTGGATCAAAACAAAATGTCCAGACACTCTGTGACCAAAATGGTACTGAAACAGAGGATGACAGACTAAAGGCCGAAATACTAAATGTCTTTTTCCAAAGCTGTTTCACAGAGGAAGACTGCACTGTAGTTCCTTCTCTAGATTGACGCACAGATGACAAAATTGTAGATATCGAAATAGACGACAGACGGATAGAGAAACAATTAAAATCGCTCAAAAGAGGAAAGGCCGCTGGACCTGATGGGATACCAGTTAGATTTTACACAGAGTACGCGAAGGAACTTGCCCCCCTTCATGCAGCGGTGTACCGTAGGTCTCTAGAAGAGCGTAGCGTTCCACAGGATTGGAGAAGGGCACAGGTCATCTCCGTTTTCAAGAAGGGACGTCGAACAGATGAGCAGAACTATAGACCTATATCTCTAACATCGATCAGTTGTAGAATTTTGGACCACGTATTATGTTCGAGTATAATGACTTTTCTGGAGACTAGAAATCTACTTTGTAGGAATCAGCATGGGTTTCGAAATAGACCATCGTGTGAAACCCAGCTCGCGCTATTCGTCCACGAGACTCAGAGGGCCATAGACACGGGTTCACAGGTAGATGCCGTGTTTCTTGACTTCCGCAAGGCGTTCGATACAGTTCCCCACAGTCGTTTAATGAACAAAGTAAGAGCATATGGACTATCAGACCAATTGTGTGATTGGATTGAAGAGTTCCTAGATAACAGAACGCAGCAAGTCATTCTCAATGGAGAGAAGTCTTCCGAAGTAAGAGTGATTTCAGGTGTGCTGCAGGGGAGTGTCGTAGGACCGTCGCTATTCACAATATACATAAATGACCTTGTGGATGACATCGGAAGTTCACTGAGGCTTTTTGCAGATGATGCTGTGGTATATCGAGAGGTTGTAACAATGGAAAATTGTACTGAAATGCAGGAGGATCTGCAGCGAATTGACGCAATTGAATCTCAACGTAGACAAATGTAATGTGTTGCGAATACACAGAAAGATAGATCCTTTATCATTTAGCTACAATATAGCCGGTCAGCAACTGGAAGCAGTTAATTCCATAAATTATCTGGGAGTACGCATTAGGAGCGATTTAAAATGGAATGATCGTATAAAGCTGATCGTCGGTAAAGCAGATGCCAGACTGAGATTCATTGGAAGAATCCTAAGGAAATGCAATCCGAAAACAAAGGAAGTAGGTTACAGTACACTTGTTGGCCCACTGCTTGAATACTGCTCAGCAGTGTGGGACCCGCACCAGATAGGGTTGATAGAAGAGATGAAGAAAATCCAACGGAGAGCAGCGCGCTTCGTTGCAGGATCATTTAGTAATCGCGAAAGCGTTACGGAGATGACAGATAAACTCCAGTGGAAGACTGTGCAGGAGAGACGCTCAGCAGCTCGGTACGGGCTTTTGTTGAAGTTTCGAGAACATACTTTCTCCGAAGAGTCAAGCAGTATATTGCTCCCTCCTACGTATATCTCACGAAGAGACCATGAGGATAAAATCAGAGAGATTAGAGCCCACACAGAAGCATACCGACAATCCTTCTTTCCACGAACAATACAAGACTGGAATAGAAGTGAGAACCGATAGAGGTACTCAAGGTACCCTCCGCCACACACCGTCAGGTGGCTTGCGGAGTATGGATGTAGATGTAGATGCAGAATTATCCATCCCTACACAATACTTTGCCCCGGCGTACACCCGATGTGCCAAGAAGTCTCCACCAGCAGTATCACGGCCTCTGCTGTTACTTTATAGCTCCGTACGACCTCTACACGTGAACAGTGTTTCTTCCATCCCTCGTGCGCTCGCAGACCAGGTCAAATGCTCACCGCTCGGTTTCTCTCCACGGCCACGCACGCCACTGGTGTGCCGACGCCCAGATGCTGGCCATACCCGCCAGATGGTGCGGAACCGATTATCCATCAGCCGATCGGCCACTCGACGATTTACAAATGTGCAAGAAGCAGGCACAATACATAGACATACAGGGCTATTACAAATGATTGAAGCGATTTCATAAATTCACTGTAGCTCCATTCATTGACATATGGTCACGACACACTACAGATACGTAGAAAAACTCATAAAGTTTTGTTCGGCTGATGCCGCACTTCAGGTTTCTGCCGCCAGAGCGCTCGAGAACGCAGTGAGACAAAATGGCGACAGGAGCCGAGAAAGCGTATGTCGTGCTTGAAATGCACTCACATCAGTCAGTCATAACAGTGCAACGACACTTCAGGACGAAGTTCAACAACGATCCACCAACTGCTAACTCCATTCGGCGATGGTATGCGCAGTTTAAAGCTTCTGGATGCCTCTGTAAGGGGAAATCAACGGGTCGGCCTGCAGTGAGCGAAGAAACGGTTGAACGCGTGCGGGCAAGTTTCACGTGTAGCCCGCGGAAGTCGACGAATAAAGCAAGCAGGGAACTAAACGTACCACAGCCGACGGTTTGGAAAATCTTACGGAAAAGGCTAAAGCACAAGCCTTACCGTTTTCAATTGCTACAAGCCCTGACACCCGATGACAAAGTCATACGCTTTGAATTTTCGGCGCGGTTGCAACAGCTCATGGAAGAGCATACGTTCAGTGCGAAACTTGTTTTCAGTGATGAAGCAACATTTTTTCTTAATGATGAAGTGAACAGACACGATGTGCGAAGCTGGGCGGTAGAGAATCCTCTCGCATTCGTGCAGCAAATTGGCAATTCACCAAAAGTTAACGTGTTTTGTGCAATCTCACGGTTTAAAGTTTACGGCCCCTTTTTCTTCTGCGAAAAAAACGTTTCAGAACACGTGTATCTGGACATGCTGGAAAATTGGCTCATGCCACAACTGGAGACCGGCAGCGCCGACTTCATCTTTCAACAGGATGGTGCTCCACCGCACTTCCATCATGATGTTCAGCATTTCTTAAACAGGAGATTGGAAAACCGATGGATCGGTCGTGGTGGAGATCATGATCAGCAATTCATGTCATGGCCTCCACGCTCTCCCGACTTAACACCATGCCATTTCTTTCTGTGGGATTATGTGAAAGATTCAGTGTTTAAACCTCCTCTACCAAGAAACGTGCCAGAACTGCAAGCTCGCATCAACGATGCTTTCGAACTCATTGATGGGGACATGCTGCGCCGAGTGTGGGAGGAACTTGATTATCGGCTTGATGTCTGCCGAATCACTAAAGAGGCACATATCGAACATTTGTGAATGCCTAAAAAAACTTTTTGAGTTTTTGTATGTGTGTGCAAAGCATTGTGAAAATATCTCAAATAATAAAGTTATTCTAGAGGTGTGAAATCGCTTCAATCATTTGTAATAACCCTGCACATACATGTATTCGATTCACTAATTATGGTAGTCCGTTTTTAGTTTTAGTTTTTCTTAACTTTAAACCCGTTTTGCTTTAATGGACTTGTTTCTCATTTTCAAACTTTTACTGTTTTATTCGGTGGCACCCGCTTTTACTTATTTAACGAAGTTTAAACTAGCTAAAAGTGCTACAAGACAATTGTGATATCGAATTTACAACACGTTTTATTTTCTTTAAATTTTATGAACCACTTTAATACAGTGTTATTTGAAACGAAGATGGGTAAGTATGTTACGTATCTTCATAAATGTTCGTACTTTTTTTTTAAATAGTTGAAAATGGTTCACTCTTTCACATATTATCAGAAGACCGATCAAGCTCCAGAATTGTTAAATATGTAACCGCTCGTAAATTGGTAGTTGCCTCCACGCTGGAAATGATAATCGTTAGTTTCTCTTAAAATTTTGATGCTTCCCACAAATTTATTGGTTTAAGCAGACTCTTTGTTAAATTACTCTTTCAATTACTGATGACTGTTTCTATTTAAAAGCAAGTTTCTAATGGCTGTGTGATAAGGAAGAGTTACAACGGAGGGTAAGTTGATGGGTACCTGGCCCCCAAGACTCACCTGGAACTGCTTCCATCTGCTTCTTGTTGCCCGCATGATACAGTTCACCTTCGACGTAAACACTCTACTCATTGCGTATGAAATATTTCGCTGAAAATTACTGTAAGAGTGAGAAAGGGCGGAATTGTAGATGCTAGGGTGGCCTCAGCTTCGATCCAAAATAATGGTGCTATTAAGTTTCAAGGGACTTTTTTTGTGGTTTTTCGGTCAAATAATTAATTTTCGACCTAAAATAGGGTAGCGCACCTCCACACCATTCATTAGACCCTACCGACGTGTTGATCCGCCTCATAAAAAAAATCATGTATGGCTGAAGAGTGTTGATATTTTCAAACTTAACATGTGTACATGTTTCAGCATAACAGTTAGTACAGATACAAGCGCACGCATGAAATAAAAGAGGTAAAATCGCAAATTATTTGGGTGCAAGGTAGGGTCAAAAGATGACAAAGTTGACATTTCTGCAGAAAAGTAAAGTTCTCTCAGTTTCATGAAATGTGGTATAATCAGCGCTGTTATAGCGTTACAGTTTTACAGTTTTTAATCCCAAAGACCCAGAAAGTTTCCATTCGGGTTGTAAGAAAGAATGTGAGAACGGAGGCAACGCCGAAATGCCCTCTTATGCGATTTTGTCCATTACCTAGAACATTTCTGCATATTATACGTATTGTTAAGTGTTTCAACTTTGGTTCATTCTGTAACATAAATTTACGGGATATAATTTGCATATTTGCTGTGAAAGTGGCATCTGTGTACACACGTAGCCAATGATGTTGAATCTTTAAATGTGCAGCTCATACTCAGTTAACTTTAGATTCTGTAATAACATCAAATCATAGGGTAGGTTTTTTTTCTTTTGAATACGATGTAAAAATTAGTGCCAGAAAATGGGGTACTTGAAAGAGTGGGGAAACTTGAACCGATTTGCGGTTATATTATTTTTAATGTTGGCATCATTGTGTGCGTAATGTAACTGTTGGTTTCGTTTGAGATTCTGAATAACCGTAGGATGAGCAGTACTTTAAGCAAGAAACTAAAGTAAATGAAAGAGGCTACTATCCTCCAGATATCGTTTACATTGTTGACGGTTCTAGACTTGAAAATTTATCTCTGGAAACTTGTTTTCTATAAGCCAACGTATGAAATCCCTGGTTGTTTGACGTAAAGATATGCATAGCCAATCTTGTTACTGATAATTCATAATTCTTTGTTATCTTACCAAACTTCTTTAAATCCCCTTTTCTTAAAGCCATGTCTAAAGTGTGATAATTTGGAGCAACTACAGTTATTTCATATGCACTAAAGAGCAAATTGGGCAGCAATGATGATGATCACTGTTGCGTAGATAACTATATTATAGTAATAATCAGAACTGAGTTTAAACGTCACCGAGGAAAAATTGTCAGAAAATATACTTCTTCATAATGTCACGAGTAAATGAGAATGATTTTATTGTAGTATCCCTAAAGTGCAATGAAAGCTTTAAGAAGAAACCTTCTATGCGGTTTGTTGTTCCTATTAAAAAAAAGGTTAGTGAACACTGACTTTCTTTAGTCTTAACGGTATGGAGGAATTTAAAGCGCCTTAGCTGCCACCGCATGTGACAGGATTACTATAGTATCCAGTCGCTAAATTCTCAGTTGTCTAAAGATTTCTAGTACAGTAATTAATAACTTTACAGCTAAATTACTTTTTTAGGTTTTTCAAAAACGTTTCTACAGTGTTACTACTTACACCTAATCTTTTTACCATGCGAGGAGAAACACCCCACCAAGGTGTTGCTTGAAACACCCATGTTTTCTTATCATTGTAACAGTAAATATTGATCTTTAATTTTATTACGTAGTGGAAAACTCATTTCGAAAGTGTTTCAAGTAACCACTGAACACTGTAATTTTTTTCTATACAAGGTTAAAAACCAACCGAATCTGCTATGTGTATAAAGACTCACACATGCTCACAGATGTAAAAGGGATATTCTATCGAAATCACTTTTTTTAAGTAGCGGACCCATGACAGTTTTGGTAGAACACCTTGAACTTCTGGCGCTTCGCACTAGTTTCTAATTTTGTTTTTAGCACTGTGGGACTTTCGATAGTCCCCACGTAGTGGTAGTTATCATATGTTGTAACCTTTGTATTTTGTTTTTATGATGCAAGATGGCAATATACCCATAGTCTTCTCTGAGGAGTGGCTGATTCACATCCTGCTCTGGATCTGTGATCAAAAGTGCGTCTTATTTCTGCATATTATTTTCCTTATGCTTATCAATCGCAAACAATGCAATAAAAGGACTTTCATCGAGTATCACTAAAATACTGCAGTAATAGTAAATGTCTTGCCTTAGGTCAGTGTCAGCCGGCAGAGGGCGTCAAATCCGTCAATTCATGATCAGTATAGGTGACAAACCGTGTAACGTTTTAAATGATCTGCCATCCTTGGTATAATTGGTAGATGTCGGGAAATGTCTACAGATTTTCTGTTAAAACTGATTGCGTGAGACAAAGGAAAACATCGTATTTTCATAATTTTACAGTAATCTTTAATGACTTTTTTTTCAAAACCACTATCTCATATGTAGCTTATGTAATACCCAATATTTCTGAATACACAAAACAGTCTTATTTCTGTATGATTATTTCTGATTTATTAAATATACGAACCATCTTCCATGGCCAAGCGTACGCACAGAGTTAACATATTCATATGACGCTATTGAAACTTGTGTGGTAATATCCATTCCATTTGTTCAGTGGCTATTGACATTCTTCCTATGACGTCAGACAACACCTAGGTCAGTATTGCGATGTGCCTTACGACTCAAATTAATTATCATGTAAATTTATGTTGATGACTGATAATACAGGTAATCCAGTGAATCTAAATGAGGTTGGAAATCTCTCATAAATCGCCTGCTCTGTTCATATACGAATCGTGTTGTTGAAGTTTTGACTGAACTCAGTTGACAGAAGTTAGAAATGTTAAAAACCTACGAAACCACTAGAGCAACACTAAAATAAAAGTCAAAGAGAATACCGTTTTCATGTATATCAAACGATTTTATTTGATCAGAGGATTATGAAACGAAACTTAAATTGGATTTTATCTACACATAGTATTACTAAAGTTATTTATAAATATTTATTTACATTTTAGTTAAGTAATAGCAACTTAAACATCCTCTGTTAAATCCAACTAGGTATTTTGACCGGTGTCTGGAGGTATTCAACACAACTGATTCACAAAAGGATATAACTCGTCCGCACGGATGAATGTTGCTACCCTGTCTCCTCTACCACCTCTCGGCTGACAATGAATCAGCACCTCTTGCATTCTGATTACTTCTTCACTGTTCCATATTATTCCTGTTACATTTAGAATTGCAATCGCGTTTTTAGTTTACGTTGTCACGCTTTGTAGAATGAATCAAGGAAATATGCCTCAAGTTATTGAGCGTGATAGAAATAGCCCTTCTTTATGAGAGAAAAGGAACGATGTAAAAAGAGTCCGAATGTTTTTGCGCTCATACCAGCTTGAAAAGAGTTTCCAAAATAAATGTGATAAGATTTACAAAAATGAAAATTGTTTCCTATCTACTATAATTATATCCTGGAAGTTGTCTATTCTTTAACTACTTCCTTAAAGTTTACCTTTCATACTTTTCCGCATCCATAATTGTTTATGTGGTCGTTTAAAGTTTGATGGTCTCTGAATAGGTTGAATTATTACTTATGGGCACTATTCTGAAATTACACTCTCATCTACCATGACAGGTAAGTCGACAGAATCGTTACAACCACGAAAGTGCTACAAAAATTACAAGATCATGTTTAACATTAAAAAGTCAAATTGTGCACTAATAGTCAATGATTTCTTGTCTATAAACACGCAGAAAGCGTCGTTTGGCCTCATAAGCCGGAAATAACAGTACACGCATCAATGCATGCCCTTTTACTACACATTTAAAACAAAACAAAAATCAGTTTCCCCAGACTAAGTTTTTTGATTTTTATTTTAACACAAAATTCTCAGGTGGCATAAGTCTATGCAATAATAATTACACTTAAGTTTGGAATGTGGTTAATAAATGATACTCTGGGACATTGTTTCATTTTAAATATTGCAATGCAGTGTTAACATGTCGAACTGAATCACAGCAGTATTCCACATAGCACATTCCACACTGCAGCAGCAGAAGACCGTTTACATTTCCAACTGTACATCATATCTGTACAATAACTAGCAGTTTCTAAAACACACATCAGTATCACGAAATTTTCACAAATTATTAATCAGTCAGGACATTCAGCTGCAACTACACTTAGTTGTGTGATGATCAAAATCAAAATGTGTGTATATTTAACAACTTTTTTCCCTGTTTGTTTATATTTGCATAATACTCTACAGTAACATTGATCTTCTCTTCATCGATAACGAAATATTGATCACAAAAAATTGTTTCTTTCCTTTTCTTTAATTTACTAAAAGCATTATTGCACGGGAGATATAATTGCTTTGAAGGTTTTCATTATAGCTGTATTGCTGGCGTTACCTAATATTACAACACTAAACATGACGCAAATGTCATTTCTACAGACAGAAACGTCCTTTTCTCCTAACCTTTCGTCAACTGCAGTTTGCTCTCTAATTACCATGTTTTTCTATGTTCTATCTAGCAACATCATTAATAACTTTTCATAAGCCGCATGACCCAAATTACGCAAGCAAATTAACATACAGCATACCGTTCTTTTTTCTCAACCATTCTTGTTACTCTCACACAGGGTAAAAAGTGCTTTTCTCTCTTACCAGAAGAGAGCAATAAATGCCGAAGGTATAAACTACAATATACACTGTAAATAACTTATTACAAGAAATATGCGTCTTTTGTGTAATACGGATACCGCTGAGGATGGACAACTCCCGTAAAAATTCTGTGAAATAAAATACCACTACAAAGCAGCTTTTGTCGAAGAATTAGTTAATAACATGACATATGAATAACCTCTACAAGCTACAGATCACCAAACGGGCAAGACATTCACGGGCCCATTTTTTTGTCTTTTGTCATTGTTCTTTTACAGTCATAGTTCTCAAAAGAGAAGCAGCCGCTTAATCGTTCTTTGACATCTTGGTTTCTTGAAAGCGCGTTGTCAAATGAAAATACCGAATAACATTTGATGGTGTGATGGTGGCTTTAGTGCACTAAGGGACTGACAGTATAATATTGTCAATAATTAATATCGAGTGTTTGGAGGCCCTTATATATTGGAAGTATGGTGAAAGATGTGGACGAGGTGGTTTGAAAGCAGAGATTAGCGGACAGCGCCAGCTCGAGGAAGACCTTCCCTGGTCCCGAGGGATTTGTGCTGAAACTACCTAGCAAAAGTGATATCCGCAAATCTCTAACATAGCCTGCTATCCGCATATCGGTGTGTCCGCATTATTCTGACATTCATTTTGATCTCCAGTTTTGATTGAAATACATCAAAAATCTATGTAATTGTTGTTTCGAAAGACTTTACGAAACAAGTGTCAAAAACAAGACGAGCAATGTTCTGATACCAGACTTTGCAGAATTAGTTGATGGAAGTCATCCCCCTCGAAACCTATTATGTCACTGCGAATAAAATCTGGTCCTCACTTCCAATGCATATTAGTAAGTTTTGGGAAACTCTGTAAGAGAGAGAAACCATATATGAAAACTTGAACCACACAAAGAAAGCTTATTAGCAAATATAATTAAAAGAGTTCATATTAGGGTGACTGATAGTTTCATGCAATTTAGTGTACTAGCAAAATGCATCTATTATCTTACGTCAGAACCATCTGTAATGACGCAGGATTTAGGTTACAACGATCAGAGAAGTTTTCATATGAGGCAATCGATTTGAAATGCATCGACTAATCGTACCAGATCTCGCATTTACGAAAAGTATTGCAAGCATGTAAGCTGCTATCGTCGCTGATTCTGATAGTTAAATCAGCGTACCTTGTTTCGATTTTGTTCGGCACGCATTTGGGAAAAGTGAGCGCAAAGAACAATAAAGACTCCTTCGTTAGTAGCTGGCTGGATCACGCTGCGGAACAGCTCAACAGTCAAGTGGTTCGCGAGACGTATAAAGTTGAACAGAACCGTGAGAAGTACGAGTTAATGCCCGTGTGCATCTTCCGCGCCGCGTGAACGGCGAGACTGGACTAATCACATTGCCATGCAAGTCGTGTTGGTGGATTGCAGTGAACGGTTGTGAATGTGATTTCAGAAATATTACGATTTTGTGTGGGAGCAGTGCAGCCCTATAAAGCGCACAAGTCAATAATAATATCACGTTCTATCTTACTCGTGTTACCTTAATCGATAGTTTAGCACCCCTTTTATTCCACCGTTTATTGTAGCAACATTTCAGGTTTGTTGCACTGCAGTAATACGGAGGAAGAAACGAACGAGAAGTGGACAGCGCAAGTGAGTGGCTCACTGTCGTTAAAAATACGTCCTCCGCTTGCCCCATGAAATCCAAATTAGTTTGCTTTTCAGCACGTCGAGATGAATATAATTATATCACAACTTGTAAAATGGATCAGGTCAATGGGTCTTAGTTTTCAAGTAACAGATAATCGTAATGCAATTCGTTTCGTATTATTGTTCAGGCCGTCTCTTCAAGCTCTCTGCCTTGACCATAGTTTGGGGGATAAATCATGAATTTCATAAAAACATTGAAAACATATTATAATTCCGCAGTAAGCTAACAGAACAAAAGACGCTGGTGCATGGTGTTTCTTTTGCCTGGAAATGATCTTGAATTAAACTCATGGATAGGCATCTGTATGTAAATAGTTAATGGTAAGAGAATGACGAAAGGATTATACGAAAGTATAGGTATAATGATTATCTATAACTGTTAATTCCACTAGCCTTGTCCGCAGCTCGTGGTAGTGCGGTAGCGTTACCGCTTCCCGCGCCAGGATTCCCGGGTTCGATTCCCGGCGGGGTCAGGGATTTTCTCTGCCTCGTGATGACTGGGTGTTGTGTGATGTCCTTAGGTTAGTTAGGTTTAAGTAGTTCTAAGTTCTAGGGGACTGATGACCATCGATGTTAAGTCCCGTAGTGCTCAGAGCCATTTGACCTCTAGCCTTACTATAACATTATATTATCCTACAAATATTGTGAAAATAAAATTAATATTTCAATTTCCCTAAATACATTTAACTATCCACATGAAAGATAAAATAAATAAAAGAAATGTCAGCGTGGCTTTTCAGTCCACGACGTTCTTATCGGTAAGTAACCGTTCTAATCGCTACACCCTCTCTCCCATTGAAAGCAATATAGTGCTCATACGTTATGACTGTTAACATCGATTTTCTGCGGAAACTAAGGGCTATTACAATAATTCATTTATTTTACTGTTTGTTGAGCTCGGTGGCTGTGGATTATATTACCTTAAGAAATACATAACAGCTACATTTTATGTGTTTTTATTTATGCCAGTACGTGTTTTGGGATTTTACTCACCTTCTGTTGGCGTAATACATGTTTAAACTAAACAAGCACAGGAGGTAAATCATAGCAACATGAAAGACAAGAACCGTACAGTACTAACAAACATGAACTGAATTCTAAGTGACAATAATGTTTTAATAGTGAAAGTAGACAAAACTTCGTTCTATAATAACCAATAACAGTACACAGTTCATGTTCAGATACCTGAACCACCTCGATATCAGATTCTCGTTTATGCAGTTCTTCTCATAACTTTTTCTATGACACTGTTACCAACAATTGCGTATTAAGCTCAGCAGGGGCTTCCATGGCAATGGTATTCCTTAACGTCTTTGTGCTTTACAGACAATTTTAATTTTTCGCTGAGTTAAGTATTTTTCAGGCAATGTTTCCTCAAGAAATTTGTGTGTTCTCACGACTTTAGGTACTGTAGCTCTAGATATGCCTAGTAATATCGCAACTGTTGTCATGGAAGCGTCAAATAATGAGGGACCCCCAGTTCTACAGTTTTAGAAGAACGTACTTTGCGACGTGAGTGTATACAAACACCACTGTAGTGGCTATAAATGTACTGGCCACTGAGAGTGCCTTCACACTCGTTTCGTTGCAATGAAATGACCAGAAACCGGTTTGCTCCACCTGCATGTCTCTGTCAAAGAGTGTGGTCTTAATTCAAGAGCAGCAGGGAATAAAAGAATAAATAAAAGAAAAAAGGTAGACTAGTGGCAAGTGGACACATCTTTACATATTTCTGAATTCATTACCTGTTTCTGTGTAACTGTCAATGTTCTAGTGCTACGTTTCATACATGGTGTCTTACTTGGATTCTCCGTAGCACTGTTTCCTCTTGGTGGTCTACACGTTATTTATAAAGGCCGTCGAGAGCCCTAAGTCCATCCACTGTGTGATCAGGATGGCGCACTCCACGTTTCAGCTGATTTCAAGGATGCCTATTTCGGCCATGCCGTCGGTCACTCTGTTCGTAATTTGTTCTTGAAATTAATCTTAAATATGATAGGTATAGATGAACCACCTAAAGCGAAATATGAAGAATTGTGCCAGACTGTGTCTCGAATCCGTATTTCCCGCTTATTGCGAGCGATCACCTTACCACTTAGACTGTGCAAGCGCGTTTCCTGGAATGACCAAGGCTTAAATATGTCATACACCTATTTATTGCTTCTCAAAGATTCATTTACTCTCACATGTCCGGTACTGGGCCTGCTTTCACACATTTCAGGCCGCTGGCAGTCACGTGATAAATACCTCTTGGCAAAGAGTAGTATTCCAAAACCACTTAACTGTAACTCGGAGAGTTGAGGGAGCACCGTTAGCTCGTAAGTGTGGTGCTGCTGCTGCTATGTACTCGTTGGCTGCGTATCTTGATCCCATAATTCAGGAATGTACTGCTGCTGTGGCGCAGGATACTCAAACGGCTTATCCTACGAATCAGGTAGGCCGATTGCGGTCCGCTACTGCAGTGGTGCAGACAATAGAAACTCGAATACCGATGTGTTCTTGTCCTACATATATGCTAGTTCTGATTCATAATCCACTGCATCAGGTGGGGATTACAGTATTGGAAAAAAGAAGAAAAATCTTATGTAGAAATACGTAGCCTATTAAAACAGCAATAATAATAAGAGAGACGAACGAACTAATAAATAAATTCGAATGTGAGAGTGATCTTATTCTTTTTGTTCTGTCTGAAAATGGTGGTTGATCTCTCAAGAGATTTTATGATGATGATCCTACCACTATGGTGTACAGACCTCAAATTAAGAGGCTCACAAAACAGGAACAGAGGGAACAGTGGGAGGGAATTTGATTTCCCGCAATTTTTAAGTTATCCTACTGGCCTAGAGAGAGGGTAGGGGATATGGGAGGCTGACCTTCATTTACCGCCAGTTTTAGTCATACAGCTACATGAGAGGCGTAGGCACTGGAAGGGAAGCTTATCTTGACACGTGATTGGTATCAGAACGGCGGTGGGCGTGGACGGTGACCTTGAGATTCGATCGTTATCTGAGATAGCACTCTCTTTTGTACCTTACTGACACTCAGATAACATTTTGGATTAGGAATATGACATTAGCAGAGGTTACGTGATTAAAGTCAGTATTTGTCTTAGAGAACACAACGATTAAATTCTGCACACTTATTAGATAACAGCGAAGGTTCAAATGGTTCAAATGGCTCTGAGCACTATGGGACTCAACTGCTGAGGTCATTCGTCCCCTAGAACTTAGAACTAGTTAAACCTAACTAACCTAAGGACATCACAAACATCCATGCCCGAGGCAGGATTCGAACCTGCGACCGTAGCGGTCTCTCGGTTCCAGACTGCAGCGCCTTTAACCGCACGGCCACTTCGGCCGGCAACAGCGAAGGAGATACTGATTCTTGCACTTTTACCAACTTAATGTGTAGGCGACGATGCATTGAGCTGTGTCGGTGACACCGTTGACTAATATTACACAAGCCTGTACCTGTATGCCGGCCTGAATGGCCGAGCGGTTCTAGGCACTACAGTCTGGAACCGCGCGACCCCTTTAGTCACAGATTCGAATCCTGCCTCGGGCATGGATGTGTGTGATGTCCTTATGTTAGTTAGGTTTAACTAGTTCTAAGTTCTAGAGGACTGATGCCCTCAGAAGTTAAGTCCCATAGTGCTCAGAGCCATTTGTGTACCTGCACAGAAATAACTCTAATACACTATCGAAACAAAATTAGTACACCCTTTCAGTGGTTTACAGTCTACTCAAAATTCGTTGTTGCAACAGTGCATATGGAGTGCTTGAAATTAAAAATGTTCAAATGTGTGTGAATTCCTAAGGGACCAAACTGCTGAGGTCATCGGTGCCTGGACTTACACACTAATTAAACTAACTTATCCTAAGAACAACACACACACTCATGCCCGAGGGTGGGCTCGAACCTCTGCCGGAGTACTTGAAATGATTACACTTACAGATCAATAGCACAAGCGGTTCTGCAGTGTGGTTACGTGATACAGCGACTGCTCCATCTGTTCACGTGGTTTCGTTGGCGTTATTGATAGAGGAGTTGCACGAGCCACTTATCGTCCCACACATACTCGGGCGGAAAGGTTTCCAGAGTTTGTGCTGGCCAGGGCACTTGCTGTACGTCTTGCAGAGCACATTGAGTTTCACGAGCAGCGTGTAGGAGAGCATTATCCTGTTGGAACAACACATCACCTTCCGGTTGCAAGAATGGCAAAAGAACAAAATGGTTCAAATGGCTCTGAGCACTATGAGACTTAACTGCTGAGGTCATCAGCCCCTATAACTTAGAACTACTTAAACCTAACGACATCGCACGCATCCATGCCCGAGGCAGGATTCGAACCTCCGACCGTAGCGGTCGCGCGGTTCCAGACTGTAGCGCCTAGAACCGCTCGGCCACCCCGGTCGGCCGGCAAAAGAACAGGTCTAACAACATTCTGCGGTTACCGAGTCCTGGTTAGTGTCCCATCAAGAAACACAAAGCGTAAACGAGGGTTGTAGCTTATCGCACCCTACACCATAAGGCCTGCGGAGGGCCAGTGTGTCTTGGGAGAGTGCACTATACAAGACAGCGCTCACTGCGTCCCCTACGCGCAGGCAGGATCTGTTTTCATCGATGAAGACCATGGCACGTCTTTCCATATCCCAAGTAATTCTCTGACGGCACCAGTCGAGCCGTGCAAGTCGATGCGTGAGTGGAAACGGGCTAAAGGTGTGAATGCCCATTGTGCCACTGCTAATAACTGGTTCGTAACAGTTCCTGTTGACACATCTGGATTCACAGGCCCTCTTATTTGTGCTGTGATAGCTGTATGATCTGTCACCGCTGCCCTTACATTACGACGAGCCTGGCAGGCAGACACAAGGAGAGTTGGCTGCTGTCCGTAAACAGCTGGAAGCTGCGTTGGCTACTGTCGACAAGCTTCTAGCTGATGCTCAAAGTTACGGTGACGCCGGGGCACCAGTGATGAGACGTGAGATCTTTGGTGGCACTGGAATCCCCTGGTGACCGGGACGTCACTGCGGCTTCTGATTCGCAACATCTGACGTCTCTGTCCTCACCCCAAAGTGGGTGGCAGACAATGGTGGGTTCTCGTGTCACTGGGCGGAAGGCGAAAGAGGGAGCAGGCCGTGCGGCTGGCTCCCTACGTCTTAGCAACAGGTATTAGGTGCTACCAAGTGTTGATGACAACTCTGAGCCAACAGATGATGCCTCTCCTGTTGGGCCAGCGGTCGATTTTAATGCCCAGTCCGGACAAGTACGGAGGGTGGGTATGCTTGTTGTTGGGAGCTCCAATGTTATGCGGATGATGTAGCTCCTCAGGGAGATAGCAGGCAAAGCGGGAAAGAATTTCAGTGTGCATTCGATATGTTTGCCGGGAGGTCTCATCCGTGATGTGGAGGAGGCCCTGCCGGCGGCTATCGAGCGCACTGGGTGCAACCGGCAGCATGCAGTGGCACATGTCGGCACGAATGACGTCCGCCCCTTGCGTTCTGAGGCCATCCTCGGCTCCTTTCGGCGGCTGGTTGATTTGGTGAAGGTAACTAGCAACGCACGCGGGGTGCAGGCTAAACTGTCTATTTGTACCATCGTACCCAGGGTTGATCACGGTCCTCTGGTTTGGAGCAGAGTGGAAGGTCTTAACCGGAGGCTCAGAAGACTCTGCGCGGTATCGGATGCGAATTTCTCGACCCCCGCTATCGTGTGCCGAATTTTAGGGTTCGCCTTAATAGGTCAGGCGTGCACTACACGCAGGAAGCGGCTACTAGGGTAGCGGAGTACGTGTGGCGTGCACATGGGGCTTCTTTAGGCTAGAGAACCCCCTCCCCCCACCCCTATCCTGGGGATCAAAGACGATGTGCCTGTTAAATTAGCCACAGTGACTTCAGAGAACCTTGGTCCTCACAGATCAGACACAGAAAAGATTAATATGATTTTAGTAAACTGCAGGAGCATCCAAGGAAAGGTCCCAGAATTAGTATCGCTTACTGAGGGTTATAATGCACAGATAGTATTGGTAACAGAAAGATGGTTGAATCCAGACGTCAATGACAACGAAATTCTAAGCTCAGATTGGAATGTTTATCGTAAGGATGGGTTGATCGCCAGTGGTGGCGCGTGTTTATTGCAGTAAAAAATTCGATAAAATCTAGGAAGGTTATCACAGATTCCGGATGTGAATTAATCTGGGAGAAATTGAGTATCAAAGAACGGCCAAAAACAGTGATCCGATGCTTTTATACACCACCTGGGTCAGGAACTATAGTTGTAGAGCTCTTCATACAGAACGTGCAGAATATAATTAGTAATTGTCCTGATCATGCCGTCGTAATAGGGAGTGAGTTCATTTTATCAGGTATAGATTGAGAGTATTATGCCACCAAAACTGGTGCCAGAGACAGGGATTCGTGAGGCATTGTTCTCGGTATCTGGTCAGAAAATTACCTTGAGCAGGAAGTTAGAGAAACAACTCGTGTGCCGGCCAGTGTGGCCGAGCGATTTCTAGGCGCTTCAGTCTGGAACCGCGCGACCGCTACAGTCGCAGGTTCGAATCCTGCCTCGGGCATCGATGTGTGTGATGTCCTTAGGTTAGTTAGGTTTAAGTAGTTCTAAGTTCTAGTGGACTGATGACCTCAGAAGTTAAGTTCCATAGTGCTCAGAGCCATTTGAACTATTTGAACCAATTCGTGAGTGTAACGTCTTAGACCTCCTGCCAACAAAGAGACCTGAACTTATCGAATCAGTTAATGTAGAGGAAGCTATCAGTGATCATAAGGCTGTGACAGTATCTATGACGATGGGTCCTACAATGAATGTTAAGAAAGGTAGGAAGATATATTTGCTCAGCAAGGGTAACAGGATAAAAATATCTCAGCCGTCCGCGTCAAATATTCGGTGATGAGGACGAAGACGTAGATAAAAAATGGAAAAAATCAAAGTATCGTTCAATACGCCCTAGACGAGTATGTTCCGAGTAAGGTTTTATGGGAGGGGAAGGACCTACTATGGTTCAATAGCCGTGTTCGAAAAGCGCTGAGTAAACAAAGAGCACTTCATCTCAGATTCAAGACATGTAAAAACCTATCTGAGAAACAAAAGCTGAACGAAGCGAGAGTGAGCGTAAGGAGAGCAATGAGAGAAGCGTTCAATGATTTTGAGAAAAATGGTTCAAATGGCTCTGAGCACTATGGGACTTAACATCTGAAGCCATCAGTCCCCTAGAACTTAGAACTACTTTAACCTAAATAACCTAAGGACATGACACACATCCATGCCCGAGGCAGGATTCGAACCTGCGACCGTAGCGGTGGCGCGGTTCCAGACTGAAGCGCCTAGAACCGCTCGGCCACACCGGCCTGCAATGATTTTGAGAGTAAGACATTGTCAACCGACCTGAGTAAACACCCTATCAGATTTTGGTCGTACGTAAAATCAGTAAGTGGGTTAAAATCATCTATTCATTCACTCAGCGACCACACCGGCACCGAAACGGAAGGTGACAGAGAGAAGGCCGAAATACTGAATTCGGTCTTCCCAAGTTGTTTTACCGCGGAAGATCGTAACACTGTCCCTCCTTTCAATCGTTGTACGAACGTCGGAATGACAGATATTGAGATAACCGATCGCGGAACTGAAAAGTATCTACAATCGCTTAGTAGTGGAAAGGTGTCAGGACCAGAAGAGACACCTATAAGATTCTATGAAGATTATGCGAAAGAACTTTTTCCCCTTCTAGCAGTAATTTACCGTAGATTGCTTGAGCAACGAAAGGTACCTAACGACTGAAAGAAAGCGCAGGTCATTCCCGTTTTTAAGAAAGGCCGTAAGACAGATCCGCACAATGATAGACCTATATCGGTCAATCTGTTGCAGAATTATGGAACATATTTTATGCTCCATAATTATGACGTTTTTGGAAAATGAACATCTCCTCTACTAAAATCAACATGGATTCCGCAAACAGAGATCCTGCGAAACTCAACTCGCTCTGTTCCTCCATGGGATCCACAGAGCAGTGGACAACGGCGCTCAGGTTGATGCTGTGTTCCTTGATTTCAGTTAGGCATTTGACACCGTCCCTAATTGCTGTTTAATGAAAAAATACGGGGTTACGGAGTATCGGAGCAGACTTTTGACTGGATTTAAGACTTTCTTGCTGATAGAACTCAAAATGTCGCTCTTAACGGAACAAAATCGACAGATGCAAGGACAATATCCGGACTACCACAGTGAAGTGTGATAGGACCGTTCTGTTCACTATATAAAGCTTCGGACGCTCTTTAATGTTCTTTAAGGGGTTGGGTTGTTTGGGGGAGGAGACCAGACAGCGAGATCATCGGTCTCATCGGATTAGGGAATGACGTGGAAGGAAGTCGGCCGTGCTCTTTCAAAGAAACCGTCCTGGCATTTGCCTGGAGCGATTTAGGGAAATCACGGAAAACCTAAATCAGGATGGCCGGACGCGAGATTGAACCGTCGCCCTCCCGAATGCGAGTCCAGTGCTCTTTAAGGCCATTCGCAGATGATGCAGTTGTCTATAGCAAAGTTTCAAAGCCCGAAGATACTAAGAATTTGCAGAACGACCTACAGGAAATTGATGATTGCTCTAGGCTCTGGCAGTTGACCTTAACGTACATACATGTAACGTACTGTGCATACATAGGAAAGGAAATATGCTACTGTACAGCTACACTACTGATGACAAACAGCTGGAATCAGCGTCCTTCGTAAAATATCTAGGCGTAGCTATCCAAAGCGATCTTAAGTGGAATGACCACATAAAACAGGCAGTGGGAAAAGCAGACACCAGGTTCAGATTCATCGGAAGAATCTCATCCACGAAAGAAGTGGCTTATAAGGCCCTTGTTCGCCCGATTATTGAGCATTGTTCATCTGTCTGGGCTCCCTATCAGGTAGGACTGATAGAAGAGATAGAGAAGATCCAAAGAAGAGCGGCGCGTCTCGTCACGTGATCGTTTAGTTTGTGAGAGTGCGTTACGGAGATGCTCCACAAACTCCACTGGTAGACGTTACAAGAGAGGCGTTGTGCATCACGGAGAGATTTACTATTGAAATTTCTGGACAGTACTTTTCAGGAGAAGTCGGACAACATATTACTTCGCATCTTACATCTCGCATATTGACAACGAGGAGAAAATTTGAGAAATTAGAGCCAATACAGAGATTTACCGACAACCATTCTTACCTCGCGCTATTCGGGAGTGGAACGGGGTTGGAGAGATCAGATAATCGTACCGAAAGTACCCTCCGCCACACACCATTAGGTGGCTTGCCGAGTATGATGTAGATGTAGATGTACTGCGTGATGCCCACGACCTCGTCTACGGATGTGACCATGTTCACGTTGTAACACTTATATCGATTAGAAGTAGGTGTATATTATGTAACTCTGTATCTATAATTATGGAGTGTGTATTCTGTGTTAGTTTAAGTCATTGATTTGTGACAGGAAATTAGAGTTTTCTAATGTATACATGGAAGAAGCAAAATGAATTGTTAAAAGGATAAACTAATATAATATGTGTATGATTATAAAAAAGGCAACGTTTGCTGAAAGCTGGTTCATATTTAGGGCGCTTGTATTTGTAATACAGAATAGGCGTACGGAAGTCCCTCCGCAACGGAAGCGGCATCGCGCGATGTGAAAGGTGGTTTTGGCGGTCGAACTGGACGGCTCCTTGATGTGAACAGTACGCAGTATGTGGCTAGCCGTACCACGGTACACTTCGACGGTGCCAAGAGAGGCAGTTGGAAGTTGTTTTGCAAAAGATCTTTGCCTCCGATGTGGATCTGGCGATTATTTGGTATTCTCTGCAAAAGGGATTGGCTCTAATATGTTGAAAATCCGACGCCAAGAAGAATTTCCATAGAGAATTCGAACATCAAGAGCCGTGAGTTCAGTTAGCCGCCATGTCGCTTGCCACCAAAACTTCGCCACTGTTTTACTAACTTCATACATCCTGCTGTGTACGTGGGCATGGACCAGTTAATTTGTGTGTGTGGTTTTAATAATAATCGAAATGCTACAAATCTGTGTCCGGACCACATCTTCTGTCCTGATCATGTACCTATGCAGGGTCCTCTCCTAAGTGCTACTAAAACCGAGTATCCTGTTTTAAATGAACCATTCTTGAATTCAAGTGTTTCAAAGTGGTTTTTTTTGTTCGACAAATGTAAAAGGAGTAACAAAAGTTAAGGTTAAAACCACGAAAGTGAAGTCAGATAGGATTTTGCTAAAGTACTCTTAGTTTATTGCAAAATATAATTTTGCAGGAATACAGTGCTAGATCGTGTAAATGTTATTGTCTGAAATACCTGCTTCACAGATGACAAAAAAGGTAAATAAGTTGAGCTCATTTTAAAAATAGTGTATTGATTTCCATCATGAATGATTCCATTTTCGAAGTTAATTATGCTCAGTGTTGAAATTCATTGCCTTGCAAACTTAATTTTGAAATACACCAAGTGAAATAAAGGATTAGCTTAGTTTGAATTAGCCTTTTCTACTGAAATAATCTTAGAACTTGACTAGTGACACTACACTAGTTTATGGGTCCCCATCATATTCTCCACATATTAGAAAGAAAACTGAACTAATATTACTGCTAAGGAAAACTGATATATATATATATATATATATATATATATATATATATATATATATATATATATATATATATATAGAGAGAGAGAGAGAGAGAGAGAGAGAGAGAGAGGGAGGGAGGGAGAGAGAGAGAGTATTTATGGTGTCATTTATCTTTATTTGTGTTTTTTCATATCAGTTAAGATAGAAGCCCCTCATGTCCAAATTTAGTTCTGCACTTCATGCAGTAACATTTCAGAATTGGCTAAGTAATGATCTTGAGGGTGGCTTTTATTGGTATGTGCTTGGTGCAAATTTGCTTTCTATGATTAATGGTGCGTGCTTTATTGGTAACTACTGCTACACACCGCTCTCAGCTCAGAGTGCCCTGTGTCAGTTTGTATCCTGTGCGCTATCAAAAGGGAAATGTCAACGAAAGTAATAACCACTGTTCAGTTTTCTTAAACATATATTTCCACATTAATGTACCTAACAGCCAGCCGCAGTGGCCGAGCGGTTCTAGGCGCTTCAGTCCGGAACCGCGCGACTGTTAAGGTCGCAGGTTCGAATCCTGCCTCGGGCATGGATGTGTGTGACGTCCTTAGGTGAGTTAGGTTTAAGTAGTTACAAGTTCTAGGGGACTGATGACCTCAAAAGTTAAGTCCCATAGTGCTCAGAGCCATGTGCCTAACTGGGCTGGCGACCATTCCTTTTTTTAATCCACACTTTCATTAACTCCCAAGGTTAAAGTCCGTTTAGTTTTTCTGTTAATTTCACCACATTCAAAATTATAGCCCGATACCTTTGTCCATTAGATGCACGGGCGGTCAAAACTCGAAAACTCTTTAGAGGGTAACGTTAGCTTGTTTCACGGTACTCTGGTGCATCATACGTGCCAAGTTAGCGTTATATGTTGCTTTTCCCGTGACAGGACTAAAGATTAGGTTGTCAGGGAAGAGTGACGTATAGCAGGCTAGTTGTTATAACTTGACCACTGATATCAGCATTGTTGCACAATTGACGCAGGAGTCCAACTTGTGCAGCATTTCTCCGAAAGGACGTACTTCCACTCGCAAGACTAGACTTTGACCCAGCTCTGTTGACTGTAGGAACCAAGAGTTCGTGACGGTGGCATGGTTGCGTGCTTGCTTCACACGTTGACACCACGCTGAACCTTCTGGCTGTGAGCATTCCCTATTAAGGGTGGACACAGATGGCACACTGGTATGTCACTCACTAAGTTTAGACGGACGATGTTGAAACCGTTATCAGTACATCTGCTATCGCCCAGCTGGCATATGCCGTCATCGGATCAAAATCGACGTTGTCTTTCCATATGTACAAATTTGTTTTGACAGTGTACAATCCCTCCTTCCATATCCAAACACTATACAGCACTGTGCAAATATTTCACGCTACAGAAAGCTGATTTTGCACCCATCCAAGATTTGTTGTTGTTGTTGTGGTCTTCAGTCCTGTGACTGGTTTGATGCAGCTCTCCATGCTACTCTATCCTGTGCAAGCTTCTTCATCTCCCAGTACCTACTGCAACCTACATCCTTCTGAATCTGCTTAGTGTATTCGTCTCTTGGTCTCCCTCTACGATTTTTACCCTCCACGCTGCCCTCCAATGCTAAATTTGTGATCCCTTGATGCCTCAAAACATGTCCTACCAATCGATCCCTTCTTCTAGTTAAGTTGTGCCACAAACTTATCTTCTCCCCAATCCTATTCAATACTTCCTCATTAGTTATGTGATCTGCCCACCTTATCTTCAGCATTCTTCTATAGCACCACATTTCGAAAGCTTCTATTCTCTTCTTGTCCAAACTATTTATCGTCCATGTTTCACTTCCATACATGGCTACACTCCATACAAATACTTTCAGAAACGACTTCCTGACACTTAAATCTATACTCGATGTTAACAAATTTCTCTTCTTCAGAAACGATTTCCTTGCCATTGCCAGTCTACATTTTATATCCTCTCTACTTCGACCATCATCAGTTATTTTACTCCCTAAATAGCAAAACCCCTTTACTACTTTAAGTGTCTCATTTCCTAATCTAATTCCCTCAGCATCACCCGATTTAATTTGACTACATTCCATTATCCTCGCTTTGCTTTTGTTGATGTTCATCTTATATCCTCCTTTCAAGACACTGTCCATTCCGTTCAACTACTCTTCCAAGTCTTTTGCTGTCTCTGACAGAATTACGATGTCATCGGCGAACCTCAAAGTTTTTACTTCTTCTCCATGAATTTTAATGCCTACTCCGAATTTTTCGGAGTAGGCATTAAAGATTTATTTCCAGTAAATTTGCAGATAATTTAGTCTCGTTTCCACTCCAATGTGCTGACAGTCTCAAAGTTAGTGACTGAGTGCTGGCTATTCTCCCTTGGCGTGCGCCCTGTGCTCCCTTACGCCTTTCACGTTGCTTCACTAACCATCTCCTATACACAGAGGGGCTACCCTTCATCTTTTCTTCCCCTTAAAAACACACTTCTGCCTATCGATCCCTACGCATTAATCACTAACACGGCTAACAATATTTCATACATAAATAACACATAAAAATATCCATATTACTACAAATAAGGGAAAGATGTACACATTTATGAACAGACAATAATAATACAACATATATTACTCCCACGAAGTGCTGATGTTACGAACTCATACTACACATTCCTAGAATTCTCCAAAAATAAATTCGACTTCCCAAAAATGGATTTTATACACTCATTCCATTTCATGTCGTTTTGCTAACTTACGCCTAGATATTTAATTGACGTGACTATACCACTGATACCGTATTCGTACACTCCATGACAGCTTCTACTACTCATCGTCATTAAATTACATTTTTCCACATTTAGAGAAAGCTACCATTCATCATACTAAATTGAAAATCTGCCCGGTCATCTTGTATCTTCATACAGTCACTCAATAACAACGTATATTGCAGCATCATCAGGAAATAGTCGCAGGTTTCGGTTTTCCTTATGCGTCAAATCAATTATGTAAGTAGGGAACGAGAAAGGTACTCTCACACTTCCCTGGGGTACTCCTGACGATACTTTTGTCTTCGATGATCACTCACCATCCAGGATAACGTACTTAGTTCTGTCACTTAAAAAGTCTTCGAGTCATCTCTGTCTCTTCTGTTAACGTCAAGTGGTAACTGGCTGTGATTGATGAAAAACACTCACGAATCAATTTTACAAATTTTGTACGCCACTTCTTTCGTGGATAAATTACGTTTCCTTAAAATTCTTCAAATGAATCTCAGCCTGGTACCTGCTTTTCCTACCATTAGTTACATCAAGTCATTCCACCGAAGAAATTTAATAAACCATCGGTAACTTAGATTATGATGATCGGCCTGGGATTTGAAAGCGATTAAAATAAGCCACCTCTCGATGTCTCTAGCGTTGTTGTACATAGCTTCTTCACCATAGTCTAGTTTCACAGCCTGGCCTTGGCAGTGACCGTTTATGATTATACAGGGTGGCCCATTGAACGTGACCGGGCCAAATATCTCACAAAATAAGCGTCAAACGAAAAAAACTACAAAGAACGAAACTTGCCTAGCTTGAAGGGGGTAACCAGGTGGCGCTGTGGTTGGCCCGCTAGATGGCGCTGCCATAGGTCAAACGGATATCAACTGCGTTTTTTAAAATAGGAACCCCGATTTTTTTACATATTCGTGTAGTACGTAAAGAAATATGAATGTTTTAGTTGGACCACTTTTTTCGCTTTGTGATAGATGGCGCTGTAATAGTCACGAACATATGGCTCACAATTTAGACGAACAGTTGGTAACAGGTAGGTTTTTTAAATTAAAATATAGAACGTAGATACGTTTGAACATTTTATTTCGGTTGTTCCAATGTGATACATGTACCTTTGTGAACTTATCATTTCTGAGGACGCATGCTGTTACAGCGTGATTACCTGTAAATACCACATTAATGGACTACCGCCCGGGGTGGCCGAGCGGTTCTAGGAACCCCGATTTTTTTACATATTCGTGTAGTACGTTAGGAAATATGAATGTTTTAGTTGGACCACTTTTTTCGCTTTGTGATAGATGGCGCTGTAATAGTCACGAACGTATGGCTCACAATTTAGACAAACAGTTGGTAACAGGTAGGTTCTTTAAATTAAAATATAGAACGTAGATACGTTTGAACATTTTATTTCGGTTGTTCCAATGTGATACATGTACCTTTGTGAACTTATCATTTCTGAGGACGCATGCTGTTACAGCGTGATTACCTGTAAATACCACATTAATGGACTACCGCCCGGGGTGGCCGAGCGGTTCTAGGCGCTACAAAAAAAAACGGTTCAAACGGCACTGAGGACTATGGGACTCAACATCTGAGGTCTTCAGTCCCCTAGAACTTAGAACTACTTAAACCTAACTAACCTAAGGACATTACACACATCCATGCCAGGCAGGATTCGAACCTGCGACTGTAGCAGTCACGCGGTTCCGGACTGAAGCGCCTAGAGCCGCTCGGCCACCGCGGCCGGCTCCAGGCGCTACAGTCTGGAACCGCGCGGCCGCTACGGTCGCAGGTTCGAATCCTGCCTCGGGCATGGATGTTTGCGATGTCCTTAGGTTGGTTAGGTTTAAGTAGTTCTAAGTTCTAGGGGCCTGATGACCTCAGAAGTTAAGTCCCATAGTGCTCAGAGCCATTTGAACCATTTTTGAACCACATTAATGCAATAAATGCTCAAAATGATGTCCGTCAACCTCAATGCATTTGGCAATACGTGTAACGACATTCCTCTCAACAGCGAGTAGTTCACCTTCCGTAATGTTCGCACATGCATTGCCATTGCGCTGACGCATATTGTCAGGCGATGTCGATGGATCACGATAGCAAATATCCTTCAGCTTTCCCTACAGAAAGAAATCCGGGGGCGTCAGAACCGGTGAACGTGCGGCCCATAGTATGGTGCTTCGACGACCAATCCACCTGTCATGAAATATGCTGTTCAATACCGCTTCAACCGCACGCGAGCTATGTGCCGGACATCCATCATGTTGGAAGTACATCGCCCTTCTGTAATGCAGTGAAACACCTTGTAGTAACATCGGTAGAACATTACGTAGGAAATCAGCATACATTGCACCATTTAGACTGCCATCGATAAAATGGGGGCCAAATATCTTTCCTCCCATAATGCCGTACCATACATTAAACCGCCAAGTCACTGATGTTCCACTTGTCGCAGCCATCGTGGATTTTCCGTTGCCCAATAGTACATATTATGCCGGTTTACGTTATCGCTGTCGGCGAATGACGCTTCGTCGCTAAATAGAATGCGTGCAAAAAATCTGTCATCGTCCCGTAATTTCTCTTGTGCCCAGTGGCAGAACTGTACACGATGTTCAAAGTCGCCGCCATGCAATTCCTGATGCATAGAAATATGGTACGGGTGCAATCGATGTTGATGTAGCATTCTCAACACCGACGTTTTTGAGATTCCCGATTCTCGCTCCATTTGTCTGCTACTGATATTCGGATTAGCCGCGACAGCAGGTAAAACACCTACCTGGGCATCATCATTTGTTGCAGGTCGTGGCTGACGTTTCACATGTGGCTGAACGCTTCCTGTTTCCTTAAATAATGCAACTATCCGGCGAACGCTCCGAACACTTGAATGATGTCGTACAGGATACCGAGCAGCATACATAGCACACGCCTGTTGGGCATTTTGATCACAATAGCCATACATCAACACGATATCGACCTTTTCCGCAATTGGTAAACGGTTCATTTTAACACGGGTAATGTATCACGAAGCAAATACCGTCCGCACTGGCGGAATTTTACGTGATACCACGTACTTATACGTTTGTGACTATTACAGAGTCATTTATCACAAAGCGAAAAAAGTGGTCCAAGTAAAACATTCATATTTCTTCACGTACTACATGAATATGTAATAAAAAAACGCTGTTGATACGCGTTTGACCTATGGCAGCGCCATATAGAGTGCCAATCATAGCGCCATCTCGTTTCCCCCTTCAAGCTAGACGCGTTTCGTTCTTCGTAGTTTTTTCGTTTGATGCTTATTTCGTGAGATATTTGGCCCAGTCACTATCAATGGATCACCGTGTAGAGGTATGCATCAACTATAGCGAATAATACTTGCCGTTTCATTTGATCATAGAAACAAATATCTTTTACCTATGCTACCAACTCAATTTTCGTACTGAATACGTAAGAGACGTAACAAAAGTTAACAGGCGATTGGTGAACCGAAATATTCTGCTATTGGCCCACGTGGTTTATCACTTTTGAGAAGAAAACGTCATACTAACACTGTCCTAAGCAAATGTTCAAGAAAAATCTTTGGTGGTTTCCTACACTTATCAGAGTGAAAACATTGCCTACAACGTACGTTGAACAAAGTATACACAGTTTATGGGGTGAGGAAACAAACTGTTTTCCATCGTTAGATTCGTTGATCAATTTCGCCTGCGTGCACTCCGAAGTTGTCCTGTGTGCAGTGTACTCGTGTATATTCCTCGTTTCGAGCTCAGGGGTTAGGCAGATAAACACAATAAATCCTCCAGCGCACAGCCCACACGAGTTATGACCGTATACGGCAGTATTAATATGAAATGGAGGACGCCACAAATACTGAATTTCTTACAGTCTATTAAATTAAAGGGAATTGTGATGCTTTTTGTATGCTTCTCCTTGTTTTCTGCAAACCTCCTGCATGAGTCTGCTTCTCCTGTAGAATACTATTTGAATAGGACCTTCTCAAAGATGATGTTGCTATGCTCTCTTTGTTGCGTGACGTTCAGCCATAAAATCGGTAGACAGTGTCAGTATTCTCTTGTTTATCCCATAACGGCTAGCATTTTTTCGATTGTTGTATACTTCATCATTCATAGAACGTGTAAAACTGAAAACCTTAGCGCAAGATATGACGTCAAGACTAGGTAATATAACAAACCTACAGAGGACGTGTAACTTCGCTGAGCCTTAGACTCGCATTATTAATATGTATCTCCTAGAATAACACATTTGTGTATAATCGTCGTGGCTTGTATGCTAAATATCTGCCTAAATGTCATTACATGTTTATTGCTACGTTTTAACGTCCAGTGTAAGAAGATTCATGTCACTAACGTAGCGAGAAGCGTATACGTCACATCAGTCGATCGATGGTCTGAGGGCGTCAGAACAGTGGTATGAGTTAGGCTAAGCGCTAATCGAGATGAGTATAGCACGCACGTTCCGCACGTGTCGCGCTCGTCCAACGCATATTGAGACGCTTACCCACTCTTCGCACGCGCCGGAAGGAAACCCACTGCGCTGACAGAAGGAAATGGTTCAAATGGCTCTGAGCACTATGGGACTTAACATCTGAGGTCACAAGACCCCTAGAAGTTAGAAATACTTAAACCTAACTAACCTAAGGACATCACACACATCCATGCCCGAGGCTGGATTCGAACCTGAGACCGTAGCAGTCGCGCAGTTCCAGACTGAAGCGCCTAGAGCCGCTCGGCCTCACCGGCCGGCTGACAGAAACAAAGCGCGCACGCACTGTAATCTTTCTCAAGCGATTTTACGAAAACTATTCAGTAAAAATGTTAGGTTTTTGCCTTGCTTGTAGCGTTATATGTCGGCTTCGTGGAGAAGTAGCTACATTTTAGTACGACGCTACGCAAAAATTCGAAAAGTGTGCAATGTAAAATAGGGGGTTGCTATGATTTTGCGTTTGGTGAGAATTACACCATATGTTGCTGCGTATGAAATTTAGTTAATATGTTAAATTTTTCTTTAGACTTGGGAGGAGGTCTCTACCTGTCTCTGATCTCCAGAAAATGGATCCTATGTAGCGCGTTCACTCCCTATCTCACGACCATGAGAATAAAATATTCACAACATACATCATATCTCCTAAACTGCTCGAGACATGGAAACGAGATATTGGCGAATGATAGCGCACAAGGAGGAGAGTATTTTGCCAGTTCGTAAACACACGGAACTTTCTTATTTATGGCGATATGTACGTAGTTATACCTTCTTTTCTATTTTTTTCACTCCAATGACTAATTTTTAAGAGTTATCAACAGCTAGTGAAACAAGAGTTTCCTAGTATGAAAATAAACATGAAATTCCTTCTCGTATAGTACTGCAAACCAACAAAATGAGATTTTTCTAAGCTATTGAATACTCTGGCTGGCTGGCTCTGAGCACTATGGGACTTACCATCTATGGTCATCAGTCCCGTAGAACTTAGAACTACATAAACCTAACTAACCTAAGGACAGCACACAACACCCAGTTATCACGAGGCAGAGAGAAGCCCTGACCCCGCCGGGAATCGTACCCAGGAACCCGGGAGCGGGAACCGAGAAGGCTACTGCACGACCACGATCTGCGGACTAAACTCTCTGGTTGCCAGTTACTTGTTTAATGAGGCACTCTCCTTCAGAATACTGTCGCAACAATTGCTGTCAGATGGGTTTGTACTCTGTTTTGCCAAAGGAATTACAATTAAACTTGTTAGCAAGAAAAATGCGCCAGTTATTCATAAATGGTGATGCTTCTTCGAATGAGAGTAGGCTAACAATTCGCACAAAAATAAATTGCCAATTTTGTTGGAATTTTGGTTGAATCCCCATAATCCACCGTATTTTTAACACTAAACGACTGGAATAGAATGTTACCAAAGGATTTTATTCCATTTTTCGTCTTAGCAGTATTAAAATAGTGATTCGCGAATAAAATAGGTGTTATTCAGAAACGTAAACAATTGATCTGTCGCACAACACAATGGTCAGTGTATTGTCAGCAGCTGAGAATAATGCGCGTGACAGGAATGCGGAAGATAGCCAGGTGTGCCTTGTGAGCGGAAGAGTTCAAGTCGTTCGAAAGACATTGTCATGAAAGTTCGTATGTGTGTGAAGTCTTATGGGACTTAACCGCTAAGGTCATCAGTCCCTAAGCTTACACACTACTTAACCTAAATTATCCTAAAGACAACCACACACACCCATGCCCGAGGGAGGACTCGAACCTCCGCCGGGACCAGCCGCACAGTCCATGACTGCAGCGCCCCAGACTGCTCGGCTAATCCCGCGCGGCGTCATGAAAGTAGATTTGCCTTTGTCAGCAATACATTTCAACAAATTAAATTTATCGAATCACCACACACTTTCAGGATACTCATACTTCCGGAATAATAGCGACAATTTCTTCATTTGTGTAGCCTGTTGTCTAATTAGTTAATTAATCCTAATAGTGTGTATGCAACCATTGAAATGCTTTTTCTCGTCACGACGAGCCAATTAAAACACTGTTATTCGTCTGGGCTTCTCGACTGTTTCTAGCTTTCAGTGGAAATGTGTTTCCCATTTATATAGTATAATGCCTCTTATTACGTCCATATCGATGTAACGATAGTGAAACTAACGTGCTTCATATATTGGACGCTTTTTACCAGGAGCACAAAGGAGTCATATCTGTGGAAATTACGCCTTTTTTCCTTTTTGCAACAGACCGTAGAGATACGTCAGCATAACAGGTAGCAAGTAGATAACTTTCCTGTCTTGCTTCTAGATCACATGATTTTATAATATTCCATACTTCCTTATTCACTACCCTCACGACGAATCATTCGTCTGTCCCTTCTTACGATCTGAAAACATTGTGGAGGTAGGAGATATAATCCCAGTGGCTAATGGCCCACCAGTTATTGAACTGCGGATTGTTCTTGACAAAAGAATAAAGAAAAAACCATACAAATATATGTAACTGAAAACTATTATGTACTAACGAAAACAGATGGAGCGCTTAAACGGCGAAAAACCATATACTACTCAGTGACAATAAAATTCAGTATCCTGTAAGGCTGTAAGGCCTTAGACAGTGACCATCGGCTGTTGGTAGCCACCCTGAGAGAGAAAAAAGATAGGAGGGCAACAGATATACAGGAGAAAAGGTTGAAGACATGGATGCTGAAAGAGGATGAACGGAGAACCCAGTACCAGACACTGATCAGGAAGAAGCTGCCAAAGGGAGATCAGAAAACAGTGGACGAAGAATGGGGAGATTTTAAGAGGGCTCTAGTTGAGGCAGCTGAGACTGTGTGCGGAAGAACTAGCACAAAGAGGACAAGTAAGGAAACCCCATGGTGGAACAACATATGTAAAGAGGCAGTACTTCGAAAGAACAAAGCCTTCAGAGAATGGTCCCAGACCCGAACAGAGGAAGCTAGGGTAAAATATAAGGAAAGCAAGAAAGCGGCACAGACCATAGTAAGGGCGGAGAAGAAGAAGTGGATGGAAAAATGGACAAGAATGTTAGAGGAGGACAGTGAAGGGAACAAAAAAGTACTTTACACCATGGTAAGAAATAAGAGGAACGACAGCAGCGAGTGCCTGAGGATCATGGATAATAATGGAAGAGTTGTGGAGGAAATGCATGAGCTCAAAAATATTTGGAAGGAGTACTTTGAAGATCTGTTGAATGCCGCCAAGCGGGTAACTAACAGCGATGGAGAGCCTAAGGCAGCAGACGATTATAATAGTGGGGAAATTGATGATCTAACTTGGAATGAAGTGGAAGATGCCATAAAGAGGATGAAAGGGGGCAAGGCACCAGGTTGTGACGAAGTAACAGTGGATATGATACGAGCAGCAGGAGAAGTAGGAACCCAGTGGCTATACAGAGTGCTGAGGGTGGTGTGGAAGGAGAACAGAATTCCTGAGAATTGGAAGAAAGGAATTATAGTCCCGATCTTCAAGAAAGGGGATAAAAGGAGATGTGAGAACTACAGAGGAATCACCCTGCTATGCCACTGTGGAAAAATCTATGAAAAGATCCTGGAGAAGAGAATAAGAAGCAGTATTGAAAGTAGACTGCAAGAGGAGCAGTATGGTTTCAGACCGGGAAGATCAACAACGGACCTCATATTTGCGGTAAGGCAACTGCAGGAAAGGCACTATGAGTACGGGAAGGACTTAATCATGGCCTTTTTAGATATTGAGAAGGCGTATGACAGTATCTGTAGGGACAAGCTCTGGGATGTGCTGAACGCAAAAGGGATAGATGAAGAGATAACACGAAAAGTCAGAAAAATGTATGAGGGAAGTGAGAGTTGTGTGAAAGTGGGGAGGGAACGTACTGCATGGTTCAAGCTGGAAAATGGGCTGCGACAGGGAAGTGCACTTTCGCCTTTATTGTTTATTATTGTTATGGATGAAATCCTACAGCAAGTATCAGATGCAATTGGAGATCATAAAATGAAAGCAGTGCTTTTTGCCGATGACCTGATGTTATGGGGAAATTGCGAGAAGGAGGTGCAAGAGCAGTTAGATGTATGGGAGGCAACGGCAGCACAATATGGAATGCATTTCTCTGCAAAGAAAAGTGAAATAATTGTCACAACAAGGAAGAAGAATAGGCCAAATGTGGATATAACTTGTGGAGGGGAAAAACTACAAGTGGTAGAGAACTTCAAGTACCTGGGAAGCATGATTGAAAGTAAGGGGGGGAAACGCAATGGAAATAAATGAAAGGTGCAGAAAAGCAGGGCAGTTCTACAAATGCATTAGGGGGCTTATTTGGAGCATGGAGGTGCCACAGAAATCCAAGGGAATTATATACCGAACCTACTTTGTCCCCATATTGGCATACGGAAGTGAGACATGGGTAATGCACAAAAGCGACAAAAGTAGAATACAGGCTAGTGAAATGAAGTTCCAGAGGAGCAGGTTGAGTGTAACAAGACGAGACAGATTGCGAAATGTGTATGTGAGGGAAAGACTAAAGGAGGAACCAGTACAGGACAGGATAGAAAAATCAAGACTGCAGTGATATGGACACATGAAGAGAATGGATGGGGGAGGAATTCCAAAGAGGATGTTTGATCTGCAACTGGAGGGGAAGAGGCCCAGAGGAAGACCAAGAGATAGATGGGTGAAGGGAGTGAAGGAATGTGTGACGAGAAGAGGAGAGAACTGGACGAAGGTGGAAGAGGGGGAATGGTGGAAAGACAGAAGACGATGGAGAGGCTTGTGTTGTCGACAGACCCAGCCAGTGGCTGGAAACTGTCCAAGATGATGATGATGATCCTGTAAGGCTTTATTTTTCGGATGGGCAATACTTCCACTGCCCATATGTGCCATGCCGAAGTGAGCAAACGGCAGGATTGCCTTCCCGCTACCTGTCCCGCGGCTCTCGCGTGGCGCGCGGCGCGACAAACTGTGCCTCAACCACAACGCCGCGCGACCTGGCGCAGGCGCGTGTCGCGTCCCCGTCGCGTCGCATCCCAATTTGCGCGGTCCCATTTGAACCTAAAGTTATAAAAGCGCGCGCTGCGCTGCACCGAGCCACACGCGCTATACCCGTCAAATTTGCGCCTAGCGCTAGAGTCGTATCGTTTTATAACCTACACAGACAGCTGGGATTCATCTCTGAGGCTTGGCACGAAGGAGCATAACTTTAACCATTTATACTTACCATTTAAATATTAAAATAGTTCTCCAACAGTGCTTGCATTGAAAGGTTGTTAATTATACATTCAATAACTTTAAAACCACACGTAAAAACCAAATACAAATTTCAGTAGATGTTGATAGTCATTGGTGAAAACTACGCATCACTGTTGGGCGCGGTCTGAGCACTCAGGCACCAAATTGCTAATAAGGAACCTCTTGAGCGGAGGTCGCAAACGATCAATGATGTTCAAATGTGTGTGAAATCTTATGGGACTTACCTGCTAAGGTCATCAGTCCCTAAGCTTACACACTACTTAACCTAAATTACCCTAAGGACAAACACACACACACCCACGCCCGAGGGAGGACTCGAACCTCCACCGGGACCAGCCGCACAGTCCATGACTGCAGCGCCCCAGACCTCTCGGCTAATCCCGCGCGGCGACGCTCGACACATACTGGTCAACCAGAACACTATCACCGCCGACCTACCACCACATAAACCCGTCCAGGCGATAGCAGCTTTACCTGGTGGAGAATGACCGCTAATCAGACACATGCGCGTTGTAATTAATATCAGTAAGAGTGCTGTCCATGTGTAGAATGGGGCAGGCACGCGACTGAGTTTGACCGAGGGCAGATTGTGATGACCTGGAGACACGATACGAGGATTTCAGAGACTCTATGGCTTATCCGGTTTTCGAGGAGTGCTATAGTGTGTGACGTCAACACGTGGCGAAAGAAAAGTGAAACCACGTCCAGACGTCGTGGGGTTGGGGGCCATCCCTCTTTTCAGATGTAGGACGTCGTAGGCTAGGCGGATTGGCAAAACAGGATAGGCGGCGAACAGTGGCGGATCTAACATCAGAGTTTAATGCTGGGTAGAGTATAAGTGTGTCTGAACACACAGTGCATCAGACACTCTTAACGGAGACAAACTGTGGGGAGGCTCCATGATGCTCTGGGGAACATTCACGTGGGAATCCATGGGTCCAGTGCAGCTTCTGCAAGGCACATTGATGGCCAAGGAGTATCGTATACTGGTTGCAGACCCTGTACACCCCATCATGACGATCTTGTTTCGCGACGGCAGTGGCATTTTTCAACGACATTTATGGGCCATGTGACACGCAAGAAGTGTGATGGAGCAATTCGAGGTACAGAACGGTGAGCTCCAACGCATGTGATGGATCCTTAACTCGCCAGATCCGAACCCGAACGCGTACATCTGGGATGTGATTGAACGTCACATCAGAGCTCATCGCTCCCCTTCGCGTAATTTAAGAGAGTTACGTGACGTGTGTGTGCAGTTGTGGTGCAGCTCCCTCCAGCGCCTACCAAGGCCACATCGCTTCCGCCAGCAGTGGTGGATGTGGGGAGAGAGATGCCAGAGTTTTGAGAGGTTGCTATAAGCGGACGTGTGTGCGCCAGAAAAAGGAAATTTGTAAAGATGGATGTCATGAATTGACAGATATATATATATGATGACTTTTGAACACTATTAAGGTAAATACATCGTTTGTTCTCTATGAAAATCTTTAATTTGCTAACTATGCCCATCAGTAGTTAGTGCCTTCAGTAGTTAGAATCTTTTATTTAGCTTGCAGTATTGGCGCACGCTTTTTTGCAGTAGTTCGAGTAACGAAGATTTTTGTGAGGTAAGTGATTCATGGAAGGTATGGGGATTATTGAAAGTCAGATTGTGTTGCGCTAAAGATATTGTGTGTCAGTTTAGTGATGATCAGAACAAGCGAAGAGAGAAATGTCTGAGGATGTTCAGTTTTGCTCAGCTGCTTGAAAATCAAATAACGTAAGAAGTTTACCAGCACAGTAATTCATAATTTTTCTAAGGGGGCGTATCAAAGTGTAATATACAGGAATCCAACGTTTAGCTTACAAGTACTAAAATTTGAGTTTCCCATGAGACACCTAACAGTAAAAACATCGAAGGCATTAATTACTGCACATAACATTTCCCCCCTTACCTGGTAAATACTTTATACTTGGCATCCCTGTGCGTGAATGCCTCAGATTGCATTCTGAACAAATGCAAGTGCCCTCATAAACTCTACAGTGGGCATCCCTAACTGGGGGAACGGCCAGTAAACTGTGAGTGTCCCGCCTGCCAGGTAACGTTCTTGGATGATGAACATTGCGGAGTGGAAATCACGTGAGATCTTTGGAAAACAGTTTTCAGACAGTGTTGAACGGAAGTTGGAGGTTTTTCTGAACAGCATTTATTTTTGCTGTTGAAGGAAGGAAGGAAGATTTGATTGAAAGGCCCGTCAACATCGAGGTCATTAGAGATGTAGCCCAAGCTGGGATTGCGCTAAGGATGTGGTAGGAAATCGACCACGCCCTTTCAGAGGGACCATCTAGACATTTGCCTGAAGCGTCTTAGGGAAATCACGGAAAACCTTAATCTGGATGGCCGGACGAGGGTCTGAACCGTCGTCCTCCCGAATGCCTGTGGAGTGTGCTAACCACTGCGTCATCTGTTTTTGCTGGTGATAATAATACATGGTGAACATTAATAAAACCGAATAATTTAGGGGATGGCTTCCTGACTGGAAATGGAGGAAAAATGGTTCTACGAACATGTGTTCGGAAATGGACGGCATGCGTACAACGATAAAAAAATCGTCGTGGAACACAATACAGAGCTGCATCGCATCCACGTCACAGCATGTGTTCAAAGTGGCCTCCATGGGAATGCAGGTGATAGGTATTACAGCGATTGTCATGCAGGATACACATAATCCTAATTTGGCTTACACCATATTGACGGGCCATTTGCCTGAAGGATGTACAAGGATTCGTCTAAATATCCTGTTGAACCTGTTCCTCCAAATCAGTTGCACGTACAGTCCGCCGTGTCCTTATACGTTCATCTGATTTAAAGGACCCATGATCACACAAACGCCCAAAAATCGTTTGAGATGTTGTGTGATGTTCTTAATGTCTGTGAGGGTACTTGTTTTGGTATAGCTGCGCTGCCTCGCGACATTTTACCTATGCTTGGCACGCAATCACCGTGTGGGCGTGTTCCCGACACGAATATAGGACCCTTCTGTTGCGTCAATCGCACAGTCTGCAACACACAAGGAATACAAGGAACTGTCATTCGTCACCGCCATCTACCGTGGCAACGATGCATTTCCGGACGCATGTTCATAGGACCTTTTTTCTTCAATTCCCAGTGAGGAATCCGTCCCTGCTGGTTGTCGGTTTTACTAATTTTCACCCTGGCCATGTTGGCAGATCGACTCCGTGACAGAGTGGGGGCGGCGTCTGACTATGCAGTAGTTAAAGTAAGTTGCTCTTACATTTTTGTTAAAGAAAGGTACTATTCTCGTACTTTTAGAAAATGTTATCTTGGCGTTTTAAAAGTTATAATTTTGTGCTTTGTTAATCATTATCAGAACTAGTAAGGCAAGACAGTTCTGTTAATGATAACATTGGTGATAACATCACCAATGAAGCAGATGCTAATAATAGCATTGATATTAATTAAGGAATGATTATTTTAAATTAGACAAGGTGAACCCTGTCGGTGAAAGTTTGGGTGAGGAGGCTACCTTTCAGATGAGTGATGATAGAAATGAAAATGATAATAATGAGCTAATTATTAGTGGAAATGATATATTGTTGCAATGAGCTAATATGAGAACGTAAAGTGTGATGACAGTGTTTTGTAAATACATGGTGTTTTGAGTAAGACAAAGATTTTCAGTGAGACTTTGGTATAATTTACCGTACCTTTTTGGGGCTTATGACTTATGGACTGTTGCTACAGAGCCACTGTGGAAAGATCAGTGATGTAAGTGAGAAAAATGGGTAAATAGATGCCTATGAAGAGAAATGTTGTCAGTGTGGATAGTAATGTTAATACGTTACCTAATAATAACAGATCTGATACGATGGCTGAAACCAGTGAATCTCACAAAAAATAAAGGCTGATGTTGAAGTTAAGGTTACTGGGAAACAGACTGTAAACAACCGCTTAAGCAAAACAATATTAGTTAGTAATAAAAGGAAATGAAATGCTAGTCAATTAACACAAGCTGAATATACATTATTATTATGTGAAATAAGACGATTTGGGATAGCAATATCAAATGATATTGAACAATCTGGTAAGCAACTTGTATAAGATTCAAATTGAACGAATGGGTAAAGATTCATCAAATAAAATTCAACAAATTAATTATAAGTTAAAGCAAACTAAAATGAAGACTGATAAGAGTACGGAAGATCTATCAGACAAAACTGATGAGTGACTTGAACAGGTGACCCATTATTTTGAAGACAAGGAAATAAAACTGAAATGGCAGGAATGAACTCTGAGTAGACTAACTGGGAAAATTAGTTAATATCTAGGAACTTGGATACTTAAAATGGTGATTTAAACACTGAATATGAAATGTTAGAACAGGTTATTTGTGATGAAACTAAAGCACGGCAATATGGGGATAAAGCAGGAAAGAATGAGTTACAGAATTACGATTTATTGTCAGACTTAGGAGTCTTAAATATGAGAATAGAGTTGTTTAAGGAAGAAAGAGAGGTTAAATACGAGGACAAATGAATACCTGCCGGCAAAAACGTTGCAACCCTCAAAATACAAATTGTACAGGAGGCGCGAAAAACCATTACCTATGCAACAGGTTTGCGAACGGCAGAAATAGCATTCACAATCACTTGAAATGAGTCCATTACTGATTAATGTGTACAAGTTGTGGCAATACGTGACCTGAAAAGCAAGATATTACAGATTTTCATTCGGCATCCATGCAAAAACGTTGTAACTCTAACGAGAGTAGCACATTTTTGTGGGTTACAACGTTTATACCACTGATATTATTTAACCTCTAATACTGTTTATTGGTTTTATTCTGACTAGGCGTAAATACAATTTGCATTATACAATGTCTGAACTTCTGGATGTTTGACTGAAGGTGAAAATATTGTTACAAAAGAAAGGTTTGCAGTGATAAACGTTCACATTTTCATTTCGCAAGAATATAACGAAACAGAATCGATACTGCACACGCAGTTTAAACGAAACATTATTAATAGTTTCCACTGTGTAACACGATTATTCATGGCACACAATACGTATTGTTGCAGAGGTACGTTTTGCGTGATCAACCATGACACGGTCACTTTACTTTATCATTAGGTTCTCATAAAACTCTCGGTATTTTTCAGGAATATATCTACACATGTCTAGTAGATTAGCTTTCTTCTCCGCAGAGACAGGCAATAGTCTAGGTAGGTCACTCAAGCTAAACACCACCGGCGGAGTTGTATTACTGTTTTTACCGCTGGAACGTTTTGCTAAGTTTGCAGAGTACAAAGGCTGCAAGTAGTTATGGCTCTTGAGGCACTGACGTACTGTTGGGGAGTCTGAAGATATCTTCATCCAAACATAATCCGTTATTTTGCATTTTGGATCTCTGCGGACGTGATTTTCAATACCACTTAAATCAATAAAATCGTCCTGCTCCATGTAACAAACCAGAAACGAGTTGTTCGGTCGTGCAGTAGCTATTATCTGAACCCATTCAAATGGTTCATACACAGAGTAGTTCCTCTTATTCCTCTCAATTAATGCGAAATCCCTGTCACAAGGCAAAATGCTGTGTCCTGTGTCCTTTCGCTCCATAGAGATGAAATACTTCATGTTCAGAAGATATTGATACAAAACAATAGTTTTCCAGTTATTGTTCTGTCCTGTACATCGATCTGACCACACCACTAAAGTTCTTTCTTCACACGGGTTTAGTACTGAAAATATAGATGTTACATGCTTCAGAAAGCACGAAGTAATTTCCGTTGATCCCGCTTAGCAACAGTTTCAGGCCATACACACATCCACACATTATTATCACCAGTGTTATGTATTGCCTGGTTGTAGATTGACAGCTGACGTTGATAGAAAACAGCAGAATGGGTAAGGGTAGGATAATATAGCACCTGTTTGAGGTCTGTGCATATCACAACATAGGTTCCGTTTGCTTTAGCTTTTGCTGTATCCTTCTCCAACACTGAATACGCTGCTTCTGCATGTAAATGGTGCAGTTTGCTTTATTCGTCGATTTTCTTTCTCTCTGTTTCATTTTTACTGTTAACTAACTGCAGGAACAGTCTGTCACAATACCCACATGAATCCGAACGTGGTACTCTAAAGTGAAAATTATGTTGTCCCCTGAAAATATCTCTGTAAGCTCTTTCACTGCACTGTACTGTCGGATTATCTTCTTTAAAGAGTTGGCAAAGTTTAGAAATATTCAAATCGGATCTCAGGCAGAGCTTTTCATTCTTATGTATTGAGTAGTGGCTTTCTTGTTTTGGTAGCTTCTCAATGTGGTTTCTCTTCACGTCCTTCAAGCTGTCCTGCAGCTTATTTGGACGATTCACGTGCTTACCCCTTCTGTCTTCTAACGGCACGCCGCATTTAATCTTCCCTTGGAGCATTTGTACACGTCTAGCTGTAATCCTATATACCATGCACAACGTTTTTTGACGTACCTGAATTTTTTCTGCTCCTCTACTTAAAAAGTGCTTGAACGTGCAATGTCTGCGCGAAATGGTCTCCTCATTCTCCCTACGTTTGATGTCTACTATTTCAATGCATGACGAAGTCAAATGTCTGACTTGTGAATTATAGTCTAAAGCGTAGAATTCTTGAAACAGCTCTCTATTGTCCTCCAGTTTTAGTGTTTTACACTGTTATCTACATCTGCAGGTAGAAATCTATAAAGGGAGCACGACGTAATGATAAATATAGTTAACCACATTAACGTCAAAGGTAAAGGCTATGACAGCGCATTACAACATAATGTTTACGAATAACGTATGTAATCTCCCATTTCACAGAAATATTGTGTTAGATTGGCATACAACGTTTATGCACCCACCTATTCAGCAGGGGTTTTCCCAGGTACTGGTTTGCTGTTGTGGGGCAAATATGGTTGCCCCGAATTCCGTTTGTGTTTCTTCGCATTCCTCTTCCATTCGCTATACTTAATTTTCCGTTTCTGGTCCCTATTTATGTGGTGTCACCGCCAGACACCACACTTGCTAGGTGGTAGCCTTTAAATCGGCCGCGGTCCGTTAGTATACGTCGGACCCGCGTGTCGCCACTATCACTGATTGTAGACCGAGCGCCGCCACACGGCAGGTCTAGAGAGTCTTCCTAGCACTCGCCCCAGTTGTACAGCCGACTTTGCTAGCGATGGTTCACTGACAAAATACGCTCTCATTAGCCGAGACGATAGTTAGCATAGCCTTCAGCTACGTCATTTGCTACGACCTAGCAAGGCGCCATTACCAGTTACTATTGATGCTGTAAAACATGTACCGTCAAGAGCGATGTTCACCAATTATGGATTAAAGTTAAGTATTCCAGAAGCTACGTACGTTTTTTGTTAGTCTCATTTCCTTGACCTGTTCCAGACCTCACGCCAGCCTGCGTGAGCTAAAACGCGTGCCTTTCGGCTTCCTCTCATAGTGGGTTGGCTGTCTTGCCAATCCACAACAATTTATATCTTCGCACATGCTCTGACTTACGTCACACAATGTTGCTGCTCCATGTTTACAACGTTTCTGCATCCGAGCGCCTCGCGACGAATAGGAAACAAACGAAAAATGGCGCTTAATGTACATGTTTGCCAACATAACTTCATACACGCGTTCCTCTTGGCACATACAACGTTTATACGTGACAAACTGGTTTCTTAGAAAAGTGAGGGTTACAATGTTTTTGCCGTCAGGTATTCAAATGTGTTGGAAAAAAGTAAACAGAGTAAAGTTAATGTTGAAGTGATAAGCAATGAAGTTAACTGTTGTGCAAAGAGAGGTAGTAACTGAATAATAGCAACTGTGGAGAACATGGCCAAGAAGAACGTAAATAAAGCGATTTATGAGAAAGTTAATACCGTGTATGACGTGATAAACCAGGATAGTGACTTTCAGATTTACAGAAGAACGCCTAACTTTATTGGGTCAAACACTATTATTAACGATATAATTATTAATGATCAGTAAGTCAGATAGCAGGCTATGATGAGAAAAAAGCGTTGCTGAAATTATTGAGAAAGAATCAAGAAATGTTTTCTGGGATCTACTGTATTCGGAAAGATTATGTTTACTTTTTCGAGGAGCAAGAGTTGCGACAGAAGCCGTAGACAATAAAAATATGTAGTTGTTTAGATTATCAAAAGTGTATTTATTAATGTAGTGCTTGTTGTGCGGTCCTTTTAATGTTTTGCTGATATGGTATTGTCTGTGAGTAGTGTATGTATTGTTTGTTTACAGTAAGTGAGATATTTTATAGAATGAGTGCACAACGCATGGACTGTTAAAATCAGCTGAGCGCATAGCGACAGTTCTGGCGGTGTGGTTAACGATGTGTGGGACGACGAACTGTCAGCCACCAGGTGCATGCCAAGAACACCTGAACATCACATGAATCAACAGATGACTCTGCAAGTAGACAAATAAAAAAAACAGACATGATGTTGAAATGTTGTGAATGTTGAATATGAAATTTATTATTTTTATATGTTCAAAAGAAAAGAAATATCAATAATATTTCTCATTAAATTCTAATATTACCTCAAGAGATCCAGTTTTTCATGTAATTTGCTATGTGATTATCATATTATTTTTGACACTAGAGATGAGCACCTAAGGATTTAATGTAACTCTGAAACACTGATAGCAGAATAGTAGAAAATATCTTGTAACAGTGCAGATATGGTCTTAGTAATATTGGAGCTCCCTTATTTAATTTTATAAATTTTAGTGAACGAAGAAAATCTTTATTTATTTATTAATTTTGCGAGAAATATGGCGCAACGCCACGTATCTGCCTATATATCATTACATTTTTATTGTTAGGTTTTAACATTTAATGTAGAATGATTCATGTCGCTGTAAGGTTGCGAGAAGCACGTGACACGAAGAAGCATAACTATCATATTTATTTACCGTTTAAATATTGATAGACCTTACTTGCACTGATAGTTTGTTATTTATAATTTCACTAACATTCAATCCACACGTAAAAGCTTAATATGAATTTCTGTTAATGTTGATACTGACTGATGAAAACTATGGGCCAATCACAGGCGTGCACTGAGCGGGCAGGCGCCAAACTGCTGAGAGGACGCGTTTCCAGTCTGTGATCGTTTTAGGAAGAGGCAGTACGTGAATCCATGCACAAAATGTGATGTCGTGTTAAGACGAAATAATTTACTAAAAATTATGTCGGGTGACGTTCTTGTGTAAGTCTGTGTTAATATCGTGTGAATACTAAGATTGTGTGGAGCTTTATAGTATGACTTTTACGCTGCTCTAGAAATAATTATCATGCGGAAACTTGGCCATGAGTAATCTTTCTCTTGATTTTTTGGTTCTGTAAATGAAATAAATTCCACTGATATCCCAATATTAGGTAATTTAATCTTTAATGAATTCTTTCCCATTTTCCACTTCCACTTCGTTTACTGAATGCACATTAGCCTGTAGCGAGCGGAGAAGAAATCAGTCGTGACGACGACTACTAGATATCTATTGAAGGCAAGGGGCAGCAACATGCCTCAAGGTGTGCAAGGGAAAGTGAGCATGGAAATTACGTACTTAAATCCACCGTTTTTGTTGATCCTGGCTGAGCCATTAAGAAGCCAACGTGTAGCGTATGGGAGTTAGAATCTGAGTTTGTTGTGGGACCGCTAATATTGCAAATATTGAAGGCATTAATTACTACACTTATCATCTCCCACATTACCGTCTCATTCACTCTACACTTCACATCCCCGTGGGTGGATGTGTGACTAAAGCGGCAGACTACATGTTGAACAAGTGCAACTACTCTCATGAATTCTACGCTTGTCTTCCCTTGTGTTGGAAGAATTCCGTTAAACGTCTGTTAATTTAAACGGGATGCAACTACCCTCATAAATTCTACGAGTTCGTCGCGTATCCTTAACTCAGACCGTCACACGAAACTTTAGAAAAATAAAATTGTATTAAGATTAAAATAAAATCGTCATCGCACGAATGCTGTGGGCAGTAAACCTATTATATAATAGCTCATCTATACGATTTTCCGCCATCAACATCCAGAGATCAGTTGCATTTCCTAACTTGATAAAATTGTAACTGGGTCGTATAACTCAGGGAAGAACGTCGCGGACATTATGACAAACCAGATGGCAGATGCTGGCAGGTAGATTTTATCTCTAATGCCAAAGTCTAACTACAAAGTTTCGACAATCAATATTAAGTGTGGACCTAGGAAAGTACAACAGCTCCTTACTCATCGTCCCCTTAGAAAACACTATAATAAATACAATGGGCACATAGACATGTAGTCAGTCATGTTTCCCGCTCTACGTACGTGAACGCAACGGGTAGTAACCTCAACATGTGCTACAGTGGGAAGTTATTTCTTCTATACTTTTCACAGTGCTTTACGGGGTATGGATATACACTCCTGGAAATTGAAATAAGAACACCGTAAATTCATTGTCCCAGGAAGGGGAAACTTTATTGACACATTCCTGGGGTCAGATACATCACATGATCACACTGACAGAACCACAGGCACATAGACACAGGCAACAGAGCATGCACAATGTCGGCACTAGTACAGTGTATATCCACCTTTCGCAGCAATGCAGGCTGCTATTCTCCCATGCAGACGATCGTAGAGATGCTGGATGTAGTCCTGTGGAACGGCTTGCCATGCCATTTCCACCTGGCGCCTCAGTTGGACCAGCGTTCGTGCTGGACGTGCAGACCGCGTGAGACGACGCTTCATCCAGTCCCAAACATGCTCAATGGGGGACAGATCCGGAGATCTTGCTGGCAAGGGTAGTTGACTTACACCTTCTAGAGCACATTGGGTGGCACGGGATACATGCGGACGTGCATTGTCCTGTTGGAACAGCAAGTTCCCTTGCCGGTCTAGGAATGGTAGAACGATGGATTCGATGACGGTTTGGATGTACCGTGCACTATTCAGTGCCCCCTCGACGATCACCAGTGGTGTACGGCCAGTGTAGGAGATCGCTCCCCACACCATGATGCCGGGTGTTGGCCCTGTGTGCCTCGGTCGTATGCAGTCCTGATTGTGGCGCTCACCTGCACGGCGCCAAACACGCATACGACCATCATTGGCACCAAGGCAGAAGCGACTCTCATCGCTGAAGACGACACGTCTCCATTCGTCCCTCCATTCACGCCTGTCGCGACACCACTGGAGGCGGGCTGCACGATGTTGGGGCGTGAGTGGAAGACGGCCTAACGGTGTGCGGGACCGTAGCCCAGCTTCATGGAGACGGTTGCGAATGGTCCTCGCCGATACCCCAGGAGCAACAGTGTCCCTAATTTGCTGGGAAGTGGCGGTGCGGTCCCCTACGGCACTGCGTAGGATCCTACGGTCTTGGCGTGCATCCGTGCGTCGCTGCGGTCCGGTCCCAGGTCGACGGGCACGTGCACCTTCCGCCGACCACTGGCGACAACATCGATGTACTGTGGAGACCTCACGCCCCACGTGTTGAGCAATTCGGCGGTACGTCCACCCGGCCTCCCGCATGCCCACTATACGCCCTCGCTCAAAGTCCGTCAACTGCACATACGGTTCACGTCCACGCTGTCGCGGCATGCTACCAGTGTTAAAGACTGCGATGGAGCTCCGTATGCCACGGCAAACTGACTGACACTGACGGCGGCGGTGCACAAATGCTGCGCAGCTAGCGCCATTCGACGGCCAACACCGCGGTTCCTGGTGTGTCCGCTGTGCCGTGCGTGTGATCATTGCTTGTACAGCCCTCTCGCAGTGTCCGGAGCAAGTATGGTGGGTCTGACACACCGGTGTCAATGTGTTCTTTTTTCCATTTCCAGGAGTGTATTTATAGATGCAAAGGTAGATAAAATGGAGGTCGAGAGAACAAACAACAAGCAGTATCTGTCTATTGGAAATTTTCTGGTTTTCCAGCATGACAGTGAAATCTCTATCAGTAAGAACTATATTTCGGTAACATTATGTGCAGGCTTTTGTAGATAACCGACCAATGCTTCTGCAAAATGCGTTGAGTTGCAGCGCGACGTGAGATTTGCATGAGTGTGTCCCTAAGCATAATTTTTTGAGTGTGCTGTTGCTTACAACCATTGCGAAGGAATATTTGCCTTCGAGAAACAACAGCGAGACACGGTTCTCATATGTTTCACGCACGCGGTAGGAAAAATTGCAACTGTAGCAAGTCATGGAAATATGATTTGGGGAAAAATTTCAGCTTACACTGACGGCACCTGTTTTCATTGGCTATATGAGAAACTCCGACTAACAACATTTTATAGTAATTTCCAGTGCATTAGGTGGAAGACTGGCTCCCATGTATTGTCGTCTGATCAATCATTTTTTGTACTGCGCTGGGCAGTGGATCAGTGAGTTTCTACAGAGAGCTTCGAATTTGTATCAGTCGCACGTTTGTGTTCGAAATTTTCCAATACTGTGGTAGCGGAGTATTTGTGTAGGAACGGATCCGTATCGACAGACAGATAGACATTCACGACAGTAGAGAGTCTCTGGGAGATCTGGAGGGAATTTCTCAGGCATCAGCATTATTATTCCTGGAATTACTGGCATCATCATCAGCTTTCCCGATATCATCCCTCCCCCTATCACCTGTCACCAATGGCGTTACACAGAGAGGCCCCAGGGCGCCAATGGCGTGCACGTTCGGTCTCGCAGGAAATTTTAATTTCTATATTTACCCTCTGTGCGTCCATCCAGCTTGAAGCGCCGCAACCTGCAGCGGCAGTATCAGCGATCAGCTGGGAAGAAGACTACTATCATTAATTATTTGTTAGTTCTTTTTGTTGTAACAGTGTAGTTATTACTAACAAAAGAGCACCAATTGTGGGTACGTGCCACACAGCACTCCAACACTGTTAGTGAGTGACAACTAACGGGCTGCTGCTACCATAAAGAACAGTTGCAACTGTATTTTAAAGACGCGCAGACCTGGTGTGATAATTCGTTGTATTAGTACTTTGGTTTTTGTTGGTATTGTTACAGGCATTCACTCGTAGAAGTTCCTACTTGAACCACTGCATCAGCAACATTAGCAGTCACTGAATGCAAGATATCTTCTCAGTATTTTGGATACAGAACCGTTTGGATATATCGCAGCACAGTCATAGCAGCAGCAATCACTATCCACAGGAAGTCTTCACGATCTACTGACCTGGTGTGTTGTACTACTCAAGATCACAGCTATACCTGTAACTTGAGTTTCAGCTAAGTACCAGGAGAAAACGGCTATCCACCAATACGTACAGTTTGACTGAAAGTGGATATAAGTATGTGTATGTAGGCCTTGACTTTGGTCAAGTGATTGAGATGGGGAACATTCAGTTTCTTGGAACTAGAGAGCAGCACTAGTGGTGCGGATGGGATTATCTGTGTAGTTTGATATAGCTCATATAGCCACGAAATGAGGCTTGCCTTGCCTTCAGCTACCTACTCTTCAGGGTCATCCAAATACCCATAACTCCAGTCCGACGTACATACACGTAGCTTTGCAAACTTCCTAGGATTTTTGGTGGGTTGGGAAGTCTACCAGTTAACACCGCAACAGGATCTTGTAGTTGGGAACACAATAGATTATGTGTTTAACCCTGTGGAAGACTATTTAAGTCTATTAGAGGCTAACAAACAGTAATGTGCTCTACTGTACTCTGTGCGAATCACTTCAATGTAGTATCAGTTAAAGAATATCATATGGAACAGCTGCTGTGCGGTGGTAACTCGCCAGAGTGCTGCTATCTTCGGTATTTACAGTCTAAAAGGAGGCTTGACGGCCGAAAGAGATCAGCTTTCTGTCTCCTGTAATAGTGGAAAGGGTCAACATAGATGCCTGCAAAGTGCTAAATATCAGTTAGCTATTAGGGAGGAAGACAAGACCAACCGATGAACGGCTTTGTTTGTGGTTATTGCTGGAGAATCTGGACTGTCTTGTTACTGACATTAAAATAAACTAAACTCCACCCGAACAGGCCGTGAAGGCTCAACGGTAGCGACCGGCCGCCGTATCATCCTCATTCCACAGGCGTCACTGGATGCGGATGTGGAGGGACATATGGTCAGCACACCGCTTTCCCGGCCGTATGCCAGCTTACGAGATGGGAGCCGCTACTCCTCTGTCAAGTAGCTCCTCAGTTTGCCTCACAGGGATTGAGTGCACCCCGCTTGCCAACAGCGCTCGACAGACTGGATGGCCACCCATCCAAGTTGTAGCCCAGCCCGACAGCGCTTAACTTCGGTGATCTGACGGGAACCGGTGTTATCACTGGGGCAAGGCCGTTGGCTGTTACTGACATTGGGAACATAAATTACATGGAAATATTATGCTCCTTAGCAAGAATAATTTAAATGTGCTTACAACATGGCAGGTAATGTTAAAGAAGGAGATGTGTGAGCTATTTAATTATTACTCTTGTAGTAAGTTCTACAAGTTTGTAACTGCAAAACGTGGTGTCTCTTACAATATAACAGCAAGAGGAATATTGGAAAACACTGGCAAGTAAGCATTTGGATTGACAGTTTAACGTGGTTGCGATTCAGCTGTACAGTAAAGATATGTAACAAACTAGCTTCGCGCCCGCAGCTTCGCTCACGTAGACTGTATTGTCTGCAAAGATTTTCTTTATTTTTCTTTAACCGAGTATTTATGTTGTTCACAAACTGCTCCTCTTTCTATATTTCTCACACTCATTGTGGCCATAGTATCATAGTATTTTCCGAATATCCTTATGACCAAAAAGCGATTCTGGTAGCCTGGAGTCCATGGCTTTGTTAATCATGCCTTTCACATTCCTGTGGCGATATTTCATAAAAACATTCATCTCCTAACACATATTTCTCTACACCTAACCGAGAAGTGAAATGGCAGTTTTCATAGATTTAGCTATGAGATTGCTTTCATAATGAAATAATTTCATCAAGCTTTTCATCCCCTATTTCACTCTCTAGCAGAGTCGAGTTGCCAAAAATACTGAAACACGTATTGTTTTATTCCAAACCGAGAAGTCAAATACCAGTTCTGATAGCAGTAGGTTTAAGAATGCTTTAGTAGTTCTTTAATGATGATCTATTTTCAAAAAACTTTCACCCACTGTTTTACTGCTTTAATGGTTGAATTTCCAAAAACGATAGAAAACTTATTTCTTGTTTATGACAACGACTCGACATACCTACTTTAGTAGTTCTAGCTTCAAAATTCCCTAAATAGAGATATAGTTTCAAAAATTCTTTCATGGCCTATTTCAGCCACTTAGGTGGAATTTCGAAGAATTCCTCCTTAAACGACGCCTACTGTATAAGATCAACAGCATCTCCAGATTACAACTTTCTATCCTTAGCTGTTTGTGCAGGGCGATGATGAGACTGTGAATCAGTCTGGCCCTATTTCACCCCCTTATGGGCTGAATTCCCAAAAATATTGAAACGTATATATTTTCATTTCCAACTGAGAAGTCAAATACCAATTTTAAAGATTTAGCTTTAAAAACGCTTTCACAATGAAACATTTTTATGAAAGTTATAGACCAGTATCACTAACTTCGGTTTGTTACATAATACTTGAACATATTCTCACTTCGAAAATAATAAATGTTCTTGAGACTGAAAAGCTTATGTCCACGAATCCGCATGGTTTTACGAAGTATCACTCGTGCGAAACTCAGCTTGCCCTTTTCTCACGTGATACACTGCGAACTAAAAATCAAGGGCAACACGCAGATTCAATATTTCTAGATTTCGGTGAAGCATTTGATCCGGTGTCCCACTGCAGGCTGTTAACGAAGGTAGCAGCATATGAAATAAGTTTTCAGATATGTGAGTGGCTCGAAGACTTCTTAAGTAATAAAAACCAGTATGTTGTCCTCGACTTCGAATGTTCATCATCAGAGAGAAGGGTATCATCAAGAGTGTCCCGGGAAAGTGTGATAGGACCGTTGTTATTCTCAATATACATAAATGATTTAGCGACCCTTGTATCGTACAGGCTTTTGTTTGTTTTGGTTAGTGTAGCTCAGTTTCGATTAGACCGTCAGTGAGAGAGCACATCAAGTTCCTGCTGCTAATAAGCCGAGTACACCGTTCGTTTGTTATATATTTTTAGGAGCTTCAAACAGGAGCAACTTATTTTCAGTTATTTGTGTAGTTACTACTTTATTTTTGTAAATTATTGCACGTTTGAGTGTTTACTAGGCACAAACTTTTATTTTAATAACAGTGTAGCGTACAGTACCGCCATTGTTATCGACACTTGTATCGACCCCTCTTAACTTAAAGGCTTTTTTTCGTTCTGGTTAGTGTAGCTAAGTGTCAGTTTGACCATCAGTGAGAGAGCACCTCAAGTTCATGCAGCTAACAGGGTGAGTGCACCATTCGTTTGTTACATATTTTTAGAAGCATCAAACAGGAGCGACTTGAGTAATGGATAGGAACTGTGATTGCTGTGTGCAGATGCCAGCTGAGATGGTAACCCTTCACTCACAGCTCCAGGTAGTGCTGGCTCCTGTCATACAGCTTGAGGCTGCTGCCAAGGGGCATCACTGTGTGTGTGTGGGTGGGGGCGGGGGGCGGGGGGGATAGAAGAGGGACGTCGGAAACGTGCCACGTGTCCCCCGATCGGCCCACTCTGTGGCTTCCCTGGGTACTGCCTACACTGAAGTTGACCCCTCACCTGTGGTCGAGTTGGAGATCATTCCAAAGTCTGGCAGGCAGCGAAAGACTTTCTGAGGGGCCGATCGTAGGACCTCCCCAGTTTGTTTGACGAACAGGTTTCGGGCGTTATCTGTGGCTGACGAAGTCTCTAAGCCGGATGCAGTCGTCCACAGGATGTGTTTGCTGGTAGTTGGGTGCTCCAACATAAGGCGCGTAAGGGGTCCTCTTAGGAACGTGGCTGCCAAGGAAGGGAAGAAGTCATTCCGAATGTGCAAAGGGTGCTTCCGGATACCATAAAGAGTACGGGGTGCAGCCAACTGCAGGTGGTGGCTCATATCGGTACCAGTGGCGTCTGTCGCTTTGTATCGGAATAGATTCTCTCTGGTTTCAGGCGGCTAGCGGAAATGGTAAAGACTGGCAGTCTTGCTGGCGAGATTAAGCCGGAGCTCACCACAGCAGCATTGACGACAGAACCGATTGTGGTCCTTTGGTGCAGAGGCGAGTGGATGGTCTGAATCAAAGGCTCAGGCGGTTCTGTGACCGTGCAGGCTGTAGATTCCTTGATTTGCGCTGTCGGGTGGTGGGTTTCCAGGTTCCGTTTAACAGGTCAGGAGCCCACTACACACAGAAAAAGTTGGGAAATTTGTGGTAACGACTATGGGACCAAACTGCTGAGGTCATCGGTCTCTATGCTTATTCACTACTTAATGTAACTTAAACTCTGACGGGGGGAGGTGGGGGGGGGGGGGGTGCGAACCGTGACAAGGCACAACGAACCGCACGACTACCCCGCGCGTCTCACTACACACAGTAAGCGGCTACACGGGTAGCGGGGGCTGTATGGAAGGGATTGGGCGTTTTTTTATGTTAGAGGGTCTCAGAAAACCACAGAAAGGGCTTCCGTCTAAAAGGGGGCAGGTAAAACACAGTAACGTAGTTGTAGCAACAATCGGTATTGTAGTTGTGAATTGTAGTAGCCGTGTTGGGAAGGAATCAGAGCTCCAAGACCTGATAGAAAGTACTGAAGCTCAAATAGTTATAGGTACGGAAAGCTGACTAAGGCAGGACATAAGTTCAGTCGAAATTTTTTCGAACGATCTAACAGTGTTCAGAATGGATAGATTCAATACAGTTGGTGGAGAAGTGTTTATTGCTGTCAGAAGTAGTTTGCCTTGTAGTGAAATTCAAGTAGATAGTTCCTGCGAAATAGTATGGGCAAAGGTTATACTTGACAATCTGTCTAAACTATTAATTGGATCGTTTTACCGATCCCCCCCCCCCCCCCTCCGACTCAGAAGATACAGTTGCTGAACAGTTCAAAGAAAACTTGAGTCTAATTTCAAATAGGTACCCCACTCATACAATTATAGTCGGTGGTGACTTCAATCTACCCTCGATATGCAGGGAAAATTACACGTTTAAAGCCGGCGGCAGGCATAAAACGTAATCCGAAATTGTACTGAATGCTTTCTCAGAAAATTATTTTGAACAGTTAGTTCATCAGCCCACTCGAAGCGTAAATGGTTGCGAAATAATACTTGAACTCTTAGCAACAAAGAATCCTAGACGAATAGGGAGTATCATGACGAATACAGGGATCAGCGACCACAAGGCAGTTGCTGCTAGGCTGAATACCGTAACACCTACAACCACCAAAAAGAAACGCAAAGTAAATGTATTTAAAAAAGCTGATAATAATGCTCTTAACGCCTTATTAAGAGACAGTCTCCACTCCTTCCGATCTGATCACGTAAGCGTAGAAAAGATGTGGAATGATTTCAAAAAGATACTATCGATGGCAATTGAGAGATATATACCACATAAATTAATAAGTGATGGCACTGATCCCCCATGGTACATTAAACAGGGGGAGGGGTCACCGTTGCAGAAGCAACAAGAAAATCATGCCAAATTTAAAAGAACGCAAAATCCCCAAGACTGGCAAAGTTTTGCAGAAGTTCGAAATATAGCCCGTACTTCAATGCGAGATGCTTTTAATAATTTCCACAACGAATCTCTGTCTCGGAATCTGGCAGAAAACCCAAAGAGATTCTGATCATAGATAAAGCGCACCAGTGGTAAGATGCAGTCAATTCCTTCACTGCCCGATAACTACGATGAAGTCACTGATGACAGTGACATTAAAGCAGAGTTATTAAACACGGTTTTCCGAAACTCCTTCACCAAAAAGACGAAGTAAATATTCCTGAATTCCAATCAAGAACAACTGCCAACATGAGAAACATAGAAGTAGATATCCTCGGTGTAGCAAACCAGCTTAAATCACTTAATGAAGACAAGGCTTCCGGTCCAGATTGTATACCACTCAGGTTCGTTTCAGAGTATGCTGATACAAAAGCTCCATATTTAGCAGTTATATGCAACCACTTGTTCACAGAAAGTTCCGTACCTGAAGACAGGGAAATTGCTCAAGTCAAACCAGTAACTAAAAATGGAAATAGGAGTAATCCGCTGAATTACAGGCCCATATCACTAACGTTGATTTGCAGTAGGGTTTTGGGGGCATTATGAATTACCTCGAAGAAAACGAATTATTGACACATAGTCAGCATGGATTCATGAAACATCGTTCTTGTGAAGCACAAGTAGCTCTTTATACTCATGAAGTAATGAGTGGTATCTACAAGGGATGTCAAATTGATTCCATACTTTTACATTCCCTGAAGGCTTTCAACACCGTTCCTCACAAGCGTCTTCTAAGCAAACTGCGTGCCTGCGGAATATCGCCTCAGTTGTGCGACTGGATTCGTGATTTCCTGTCAGAAAGGTCACAGTTCGTAGCAATAGACGGAAAGTCAGCGAGTAAAACAGAAGTAATATCCGGCGTTCCGTAAGGAAGTGTTATAGGCCCTCTCATGTTCCTGATCTATATTAACGACATAGGAGGCTATCTGAGTAGCCCTGTTAGAGTGTTTGCAGATGATGCTGTCATTTACCATTTTGTAAAGTCATCAGATGACCAAAATGAATTGCAAAATGATTTAGATAAGATATCTGTATGGTGCGAAAAGTGGCACTCGACCCTGAATAAAGAAATGTGTGAAGTTATTCACATCAGTACTAAAAGAAATCCGCTTATCCGATTAGCGACACAAATCTTAAGGCTGTAAATTCAACTAAATACTTAGGGATTACAATTACAAATGACCTAAATTTGAACGATCACATAGATAATGTTGTGGGTAGAGTAAACCAAAGACTGCGATTCATTGGCAGCACACTTAGAAGGTGCAACATATCTACTAAAGACACTGCTTACACCACGCTTGTTCACCCTATCCTGGAGTATTGCTGCATGGTGTGGGATCCGCGAAATTGGGGAGACTGTGCTACAGACATGATACGTGAATTGGAGTGGCAATCATTTTAACCAAGGCGATTTTCGTTACGACGGGATCTTTTCATCAAATTTCAATCACCAGTTTTCTCCTCCAATTGCGAAAACATTCTGTTGGCACCCACCTACATAGGGAGTAATGATCATCCGGACAAAATAAGAGAAATCAGGGCTCGCACAGGAAAATTTAAGTGCTCGTTGGAGAGTGGAACAGTAGAGAGACAGCTTGAAGATGGTTCACTGAAACTTCTGCCAGGCACTTTATTATGAATAGAGGAGTAATCATATAAATGTAGGTGTGGACAGCAATCTGCGGTGGTTTGCTCTGGTGTATGGTAAAGTGTCGAAGTTGAGTGACTGTAGGAAGATACAGAAGACAAAATTTTTAGTTGGGGTGATGAATGGCAGCTATCTCTAAGTGTGGGAAAATGTTAGTCAGTTCGGATGAGTAGGAAGATCAAACCTGAAATGTTCGGACACAACGTTAGAAGTGTAGTGCTTGATACAGTCAATTCGTTTAAATATCTGACCGTAACGTTGCAAAGCTATATGAAGTGGGACGAGCATGTGGGGACGACAGTAGGAAACGCGACTGGTAGGTTTACTGAGAGAGTTCTTGGAAAGTGTGGTTCGTCTGTAAAGGAGACCGCATATTGGACACAGGTGCGTCTTATTGTTGAATACTGCTCAAGTGTCTGGGATCTGTACCAGGATGGACTGAAGGAGGACATCGAAGCAGTTTAGAGATGGGCTGCTAGATTTGTTACGGTTAGGTTCGAACAACACGTAAGTGTTACGGAGATGCTTTGGAAACTCAAATGGGAATCCCTGGAGGGAAGGAGTCGTTGTTTTCGAGGAACACTACTTAAAAATTTAGAGAACATGCATTTGAAGCTGACTGCCGAAATATTCAACTGCCGACAACATACACTGCGTGTAAGGACCACGAAGATAAAATACGAGAAAAGAGGGTGTATACAGAGGCATGTAGACAGTTGTTTCTCCCTCGCTCTGTTTGCGAGTGGAACAGGAAAGGAAATGGCTTGTAGTGGTACAGGGTCCTCTTCGCCTAGCACCTTACGGTGGCTTGCGGATTATCTATGTGGATGTAGGTAATTCACCCTGAATATAGATTTATATGTCAAATCACAAGACCAGGCGTGAACAATGTTATTGGTATCCACGTTACATATGAGTATTTCATAACGTGGCCAGATATTCTCCTACAAGGAAATTTTACGTACTCCTTGGCTAAAGAATATGGTATTACCAGACTGGAGGGTACAATATAAAGCTACAGAGTGGATCGTGTGTTTAACCTGTTGAAAGACTGTTTAAATGTCTTAAACACCAAAGAAAAGGATTTAAAATGTGCTCCTCTCTACTCTGTGGCAGTTGCTTCCCTGTGGCGTCAGTTACCGAATAATTTACACAAACAGCTCTTACGTGATGTTTAAAAATGTTCTGCAGTATGCCTACAGGAATAATAAGAATAAATGAAAATTGACTGGTGTACAAGCTAGTCTTCCAGACTCGCAAGACCGAGAAAAGCTTATAAACTGTGTTCTCTTTGCATTCAGTTTTATTATGTACCGAGATTCTTGATACTGACTCCAAGAAAGATGAAGTACGTGTTGTACAGAAGCGCCGTATTAAAGCAGGAATAACATACCTCTCTCAATCTAGGATACTGTCCTCCACAATACCATAAAATATGCCAAGGTACTGACAAATGATAATTGCTTGCTACCAACAATGTTAATTCAGAAGTTTTAAGAAAAAGAGTAAATGCGTCACACAGACTTAAACCACTTCATCTAGTTACCGTGTTATTTACACGAAAAAGAAAACTAGAAACTTCCTGGAAGATTAAAACTGTGTGCCCGACCGATACTCGAACTCGGGACCAGATACTGGCAGAAGTAAAGCTGTGAGACCGGGCGTGAGTCGTGCTTCGGTAGGTCAGATGGTAGAGCACTTGCCCGCGAAAGGCAACAAGTCCCGAGTTCGAGTTTCGGACGGGCACACAGTTTTAAGCTGCCAGGAAGTTTCATATCAGCGCACACTCCGCTGCAGAGTGAAAATCTCATTCTGGAAACATCCCCCAGGCTGTGGCTAAGTCATGTCTCCGCAGTATGCTTTCTTTCAGGAGTGCTAGTTCTGCAAGGAGAGCTTCTGTAAAGTTTGGAAGGTAGGAGACGGATACTGGCAGAAGTAAAGCTGTGAGACCGGGCGTGAGTCGTGCTTCGGTAGCTCAGATGGTAGAGCACTTTTCCGCTAAAGGCAAAGGTCACGAGTTCGAGTCTCGGTCGGGCATACAGTTTTAATCTGCCAGGAAGTTTCATATCAGCGCACACTCCGCTGCAGAGTGAAAATCTCATTCAACAAAACTAGAGTTCGAAAAGAGTCAAGTCAAAAATGATAACTGTTGTATATCGTTAAGACAACTGCCTTAAAGGAAGAATATAATGTGCAACTGCAAACACAAGGAGTAAATGCAGCTGTGCAAGCTAGGTTTACATGTGACTTTAAAAACTGTGTGTGGAGAAATCTGACTACGACTAGGGAATACAAAGAATTTGCATTTACTGTAAACACCAGTAGTAAATGTTCATACGTCATAGTCAGGCAGCAGTAGCCGGCCGCGACACAAGCAGCAACAGGGAAGTACCGAGTTTGTGACTTTTACGAGTTCCTGACCAGGAATTTAATTTTATATCATCTGTGTGCCTTAATAGTTTAAAGTCCCCTAGAGAAATATTGACCAATGTTGCCTCTATAGCCATCCATAAAGGCGGAAGTGTTACCGGTGCAGGATTTTTTGCACGAACAGACTTCTCGATTATGTCCCTTAAATGTTCAATGCGATTCTTGCCGGACAATTTGGGTGGCCGAACCATTTGCTCGAATTTTCCAGAATATTCTCCAAACCAGTCGCGAATAATTGTGACCAAGTGACTTGGCGTACTGTCATCCATAAAATTCCATTGTTGTTTGGGAACGTGCAAATGGTCTCCAAGTTGACTTACATCCAGAGGACCCATTCCATGTAAACACTGCCTACACTATTATGGAACCATTATCAGCTTGAACAGTGCCTTGTTGATAACTTGGGTCCATGTCTTTGTAAGGTCTGCGCCACTAGCATCAGCACTTGCCAATAGAAATCGGGACTCATCCGACTAGGCCACGGATTTCCAGTCGTCTAGAATCCAACCGATATGGACACCAGCCCAGGAGAGGCGCTGCAGGTGATGTCGTGCAATTAGAAAACACTCGCGCCGGTCATCTGATTTCATAGCCCATTACCACCAATTTTCGCCAGACATTCCCAACTGATTTCTACGATTATTTCACGCAGTGTTGCTTAAGTGTTAGCACTGTCAACTCTACGCAAACGCCGTTGCATTCAGTCGTTAAGTGAAGGCCAATGGCCACTGCATTGACGGTGATGAGACGTAATGCCTGAAATGTGATATTCTCGGCTCACTGTAGACACTGTGGACCTCGGTTTACTGAATTTCCCAACGATTTCCAAAAATGAATGTCGTATCTGTCTAGTTCCAATTTCCTTTCCGCATTCAGAGTCCGTTAATTATCATCGTGTGACCACAGTCACGTGGGGAACTTTTTCACATGAAACATCTGATCACAAATGGCAACTCTGCCATTTGTACCCTGTATACGTGATACTATCGCCATCTGTATTCGTGCATATTGCTATCCCATGACTTTTGTCACGTCAGTGTACATTCACTCCGTATTACCAACAAAGCAGAAATGTCCCTTGAAGTACGACATAGATGGTCCCACTCACCCACGGCAAATATTACTTTGATGTAACTAAATCATGGGTTTTCAAATCCCACTACTGTGTAGAATTCACGATCAAACTTCACACCCTCGCTGTTTTCTAGTTTAGTACCATATTTGTTTAAGATGTAGATTTAGTTATATAATATGATGTGTGCATTGGGTGACCGCTTCTGCTGCGACGGCAGCACAACATCTGTAAGGAGAAAAAATTATTAAGCATTTTGTAAAGGGTGCTGAAAAAATTTGTCAAATACTTTGAGAGGTGTTAGTACTCATCGAAACGCATACTTTCCGAGATAAACACGTGTTGATGGGAAGGGCTGTGCGGCGCTTGGTTGCGGCTGTTGGCACAGTCGTTGCATTGGCGCTCCGTCATTTGTGTCAAATGGTTCAAATGGCTCTGAGCACTATGGGACTCAACTGCTGAGGTCATTAGTCCCCTAGAACTTGGAACTAGTTAAACCTAACTAGCCTAAGGACATCACAAACATCCATGCCCGAGGCAGGATTCGAACCTGCGACCGTAGCGGTCTTGCGGTTCCAGACTGCAGCGCCTTTAACCGCACGGCCACTTCGGCCGACTCATTTGTGTCGGCAGGGTACTACGATGTCCCACTCACAGTACTGTACCTACCGTTAGATAGTCTACAGTCAGTTGTGTGGTTCGAGCTTTGTTGTAGGCTACGTTAGTTTTCGTCGTGTTTCTGTGGGTTATTGTAAAATACTGTCCCTGGGTACGTATCATGGTGTTTCACCTTCTTCCAAACGCGGATTCACAATATGTGTTTGCTGTTATTGCGCTGTTTGTACGTACTGTATAAGTGGTGTAGTACATTTACATATTCTCTCTTGGATCACTTGTTAGCAATGGAAGCCAACTACTCAAGAAGTGAAATGGCGGATATGATGTTCTGCTATGGTTTATGGACATAGCCTGCGAGCCCATGCCCTCTACGCTGAATTGTATCCACAGCGTAGTGTGCCCTCTGATAAGCTATTCGGCAGACTTTTCCAGGGTATGAGGGACTCAAGTACCCTTGCACCTCGGAAGATTGACAGTGGAAAGCCCCGTACAGTCCACACGCCTGACTTGGAGGAACGTGTGCCACATGGGACCAGAGGGCAACTATTAGCAGCTGCAGAAGGTGTGTCTCACTCTCTTATCTGAGGGGGAGGGGGAGTTACTTCATGAACGATCACTGTACCCATATCATCTACAGAGCGCTCAGGCCCTAAGACCACAGGATCGTCAACGCAGACGGCGTTTCTGTGAATGGGTGTTACAGTACCGCAGATCCACTGTTCACATCCAAGGTTTTATTTACGGACGAGGCAGGGTTCAGAAGAGTTGGTGTTTTGAACTTCCATAACTAGCATATACACTATTTGATCAAAAGTATCCTGACACCCCCAAAAACATACGTTTTTTCATATTAGTTGCATTGTGCTAGCACCTACTGCCAGGTACTCCGTATCAGCGACCTCAGTAGCAATTAGACATCGTGAGAGAGCAGAAAGGGGCGCTCCACGGAACCCACGGACTTCGAACGTGTTCAGGTGATTGGGTGTCACTTTTGCCATACGTCTGTACGCGAGATTTCCACACTCCTAAACATCCCTAGGTCCACTGTTTCAGATGAATAGTATAGTATAGTAAAGTGAAGACGTGAATGGACACGTACAGTACAAAAGCGTACAGGCCGACCTCGTCTGTTGACTGACAGAGACAGCCGACAGTAGAAAAGGGACGTAATGTCTAATAGGCAGACATGTATCCAGACCATCACACAGGAATTCCAAACTGCGTCAGGATCCACTGCAAGAACTATGACAGTTAGACTGGAGGTGAGTAAACTTGGATTTCATGGTCGAGCGGCTGCTCATAAGTCACACATCACGACGGTAAATACCCAACGAGGCCTCTCTTGGTGTAAGGAACGTAAACATTGGACGACTGAACAGTGGAAAAACGTTGTGTGGAGTGACGAATCACGGTACACAATGGGGCGATCCGATATCAGGGTGTGGGTATGGCGAATGCCCGGTGAACGTTACCTCAAAAAATGGTTCAAATGGCTCTGAGCACTATGGGACTTAACTGCTGTGGTCATCAGTCCCCTAGAACTTAGAACTACTTAAAACTAACTAACCTAAGGACATCACACACATCCATGCCCGAGGCAGGATTCGAACCTGCGACCGTAGCGGTCGCGCGGTTCCAGACTGTAGCGCCTAGAACCACTCGGCCATTCCGGCCGGCCGAACGTTACCTGCCAGCGTGTGTGGTGCCCACAGTAAAATTCGAAGGCGGTGGTGTAATGGTGTGGTCGTGTTTTCCATGGAGAAGGATTGCACCCTTTGTTGTTTAGCATGGGACTATGACTGCACAGGCCAACATTGATGTTTTCAGCACCTTCCCGCTTACCACTGTTGAAGAGCAATTCGGGGATGGCGATTCAACACGATCAAGCACCTGCTCATAATGCACTGCCTCTGGCGGAGTGGTTACACGACAATAACATCCGATTAATGTACTGGGCGGCACAGAGTCCTGACATAAATCCTGTAGAGCACCTATGGGATGTTTTGGAACGCCGACTTCATGCCAGGCCTCACCGACCGTCATCAATACCTCTCTCCGTGAAGAATGGGCTGCGTTTCCCCAAGAAACCTTTCAGCACCTGACTGAACGTATGCCTGCGAGAGTGGAAGCTGTGATCAAGGCTAAGGGTGGGCCCATACCATATTGAATACCAGCATTATCGATGGAGGGCGCCACGAACTTGTAATTCACTTTCAACCAGGTGTCCGGATACTTTGAAGCCTGGTTGGTCCGGGTATTTGGGGGGGGGGGGGGGCACACCTTGGCCTCCTCGTTCCCCAGACGTCAAGCCCCTAGACTTTCCGTTATGGGGAAAATTCAAGGGAGTGGTCTGTGCGACGCCAATCAACGATGTGCGAACATTATATGGTCGCGTTTTCAAAGTGTGCGTCATTCCTTAGGCCGGAGGGCAGAGGGGTGCATTGTCTTGACTGGGCGCGACGTTGAACGCTTTCTGTAACCATGTGTTTATCGCAGAAGGTATGCATTACTGGATCAATGTTTACTGGACTTATCTCAGAAAGTACTCATTTCGGGACCAATGTTTACTGGACTTACTTTTCTTGTTTCGATTACTATCATTTCTCAAAATATTCTACACATTTTTCTGAATACTCTGTATATTATTGACGACATTTTCCTCATTTGTGGTTCAAATGGCTCTGAGCACTATGGGACTTAACTTCTGAGGTCATCAGTCCCCTAGAACTTAGAACTACTCAAACCTAACCAACCTAAGAACAGCACACACATCCATGCCCGAGGCAAGATTCGAACCTGCGACCGTAGCGGCCGCGCGGTTCCAGACTGTAGCGCCTAGAACCGCTCGGCTCCTCATTTGTCATCAGTACTAATAATTACATTACAACTATCTTGGCGCTATATGCTTTGAGATGCTCACGTTTTGAGAGACCTCACACTACTGGTTGATCAGTTTATCGATAGCTGTAAATATATAAGTTTCGGTATAGCGATTACAGATTGTGTCCATTATTAATTAAGCAGCTCGAGTGCGCTCGAGTGATTAAACAGTTTTCATTGGAATTTATACTGTTCCATTTGTGTTTTAGGTGGCTTGTGCTCACTGTGCAGTGCTATGACTGTCTATTGATTCATGCACCCTTTGTGGAGTACACATGCATCACTGAGCAGGAAGCAGAGCATGGCTGTCAGGTTCCCGACGATAGCACACTTTGTGTCTCAAAGGCAAAGTAGCGAGCATTGTGCCCATATCGTGATTTATGTTCAACATATGTGCAGTGTGTACATGGTGTAATTTTGGTGTATGTGTCAGCATCAAATGTTAACATATTACGCTGGTGATACACCAATGCACACGCCACAATTACGCTAAGTGCTTGTGTGTGTGTGTGTGTGTGTGTGTGTGTGTGTGTGTGTGTGTGTGTGTATTTGTGTGCGTATGTTTTAATAGGATTGAAAATGAAACATTTTTTGAATGGGATACATTTGCTTACAACCGGCAATTACAGTAATAGCCAACCTTTGTGTCGCTATATATATTCCTACTGATTGCCTGACAATCTACGTAAACTTATGTAGAAGGCCCCTTCTGTGAACACTTTCATGTTGCTCATAGCACTGTGAACTATTGCATATGTTGTTATGGTTTCGGCCATAGTAGTTCTACTAGCGCTGTAATAATAATGATAATAATAATAATAATAACGAAGTCCTAATTGTACCAAAACACACACACACATAATAGTAATTTCTTAGAGACGGACGATACACGTATTTCGAGCACAGCTCACAACTGCTTCTTACATGGTGGAGTACTGGATATACATTTTAGAATGCATATAAAATTCCAGCAAATGCAAGTGTGCAATTATGCAGCTGTGAAGCCACCCGCATGGGCAGTAAAACTAATCCTCTAAATTACAGTTACATGATAAATCACACATATCTAGAACCTGTAAACTCAACTAAATACGTAGGGATTACAATTACGAATAACTTGAATTGTAACGATAACATGGGGGAAACAAACTAAAGACTGCTATTTATTGCGAACACACAGAAAATGTAACAGGTTTACTAAAGAGATTGCTTACACTATGCTTGTCTGCCATTTTGTGGAGTACTGCTGTGTGGTGTGATATCTGCATCAGACAGCGTTGATGGATGACATCGAAATAGTTAAAAGAAGGGCAGTTGGTTTTGTATTTTCGAGAAATGTGGAGAGAGTGTTCAAATATGATACACGAATTGCGGTGGCAGTCATTAAAACAAAGGCGTTTTCCGCTGTGGCAGGATGTTCTCACGAAATTTCAATCAATAACTTTCTCCTCAGAGCGTGAAAATATTTTATTGGCGCCAAGCTACACAGAGATAAATGTTCATCATAATAAAATAAGAGAAATGAGAGCTCGCAAGCAAAGATACAGGTGCTCATTTTCCCCGAGTGCTGTTAGAGAGTGGAACGGTAGAGAAGTAGTTTAATGGTGGTTCGATGAACTCTCTGCCAGGAACTTAATTGTGAATTGCAGCGTAATCACGTAGATCTACATGTAGATGTAGATGTAGACGTTGTGTTGGGGGAACCAATTAGACAATAAATATTTTTGCCATTCTGTTGCATTGCCGTTTTACACTGATAAGCCAAAACATCGTGACCACTGCTCACCGTAACGTTGGATGTCGCAAATGGGGAAATCCATTGAGATAAGAGACTTTGACAAAGGGCATATTATTATCATGCAGAGCCTGTGAACGAGTATCTCGAAAACGGCGAAGCTGGTCGAATGTTCACATGCTGTTGTCTTGAGCATCTACGGAAAGAGGTAGAAGGACAGTGAAACTACCACTAGGAGCTAAATAGTTGGATGTCCACGACTCTTCACAGAACTTCGTGTTTAGAGGCTTGTTGCTCTGTAAAGTAGGATAGATGGTGATCTGTGGCATCTCTGCCCAAAGAGCACAATGCTGGTGCACGCACAAGTGTTTCGGAGTACAACGTTCATCGTACATTGTCGAACATAGAGCTCCACAGGGGACCGCCCCTACGAGTTCACATGTGGACCCAACATCATCGTCAATTATGACTGCAGTGGGCACGGGAACACCGGGATTCGACCGTCAATCGATGGAAATGGGTCGGCTCTTCGGGTGAATCACATTTTTGCTTCATCATGTCGATGGTCGTCTCCATGAACGCCGTCATCTATGTGAACGGCGGCTCGAAACATGCAGCGTGCCAAGGACGCAGGCTGGTCGGAGCAATTTTATACTATGGGATACATTCTCCTGCGTTTGCAGACAACCACAAAGGCCAGCGAGCAGTTAACGTGTTACGCCGCAAAAGGCATGACTTTCTGAAGGGAACCCTCACTGGTGATGAGTCGTGGGCATACCACTACACGGCCGAAACCAAGCATGCCTCTGAGGATTAGAAACATGCTGGTTTCCCAGTACGAAAGAAATTCAAAGTGACTCACTATGCTAGGAAAATCCTTGTAATTGTGTTGTAGATTATGCACGATGTGTTATTGGTGGCTTTTGCTGAACACGGGACCACTATGGGTGCTGCAGCCTATATTAAATCTTTGCTTAAGCTGCGTCGCCCCCTCGTGACAAACTCCACAACATTAATGCTGACGGTGTCAAACATCTTCATGACAATGCATGCCCCTATGCTGGTGCTCCTGTTTATGAGAAAAACCCCAGATTTGGCTGGAAGGTGCTCCAGCATCCACCATACACTCCGGACTTTGCACTGTCGGACTTTCATCTGCCTGGTTCTTTGAAGAAATTCCTTGCCGGCGAACACTTTGCGGCAGATGCTGCACTGAAATAAGCTGTCTGCAGATGGCTATACTTCAACTAAATGTACTTCTACGAACAGGGGTATTGAAACTGGTACCACGATAGGAGAAGTATGTTGAGGTCGTTGGTGACTATGCAGGAATGTAGGTGAAAGACGTAACTTCGTTTGAGATTTTCTTTGTTTGTTACCTATTAAACTTTTTGGTAGTAAAATTATTGTGCGTTGCTTTCCGATCTTCCCTCGCTTGAACTTGAAATTGCTCAAAGTGGACCGAAATTGCAGGCCATTGGTGCTCCAGGAGCCCCAATGCAAATGGCAGTCAGAACGATGATATCGACTCACATACGTAGCGCCATTGGCCAGAGGGTTGATGGAAACAATTAGGGACAGGAAGTTCCGGGAATGATGCCACTGGCTGAGTTCTAGATGCTGGTTTAGTGATTCAAGAGAAGCTGATCCTGATGTCATCAATTCCTGGAATGCAGAAGCTCATGTAAGTGAAATTATCGCCAGAGCTTCGAGTGACCCTCTACTCAGGACACGCAGAATTCTTCTCTGTGCTTAAGAGGTACGGCCACGAAAGTCAACAACAGTTTTTTTCTGGTAAAGACTGGTTCCACTGGTGAGAGTGATTTAGCATTCGGACACCTTCATTCCTCCGCATGGGGCTCACTTGATTAATTACAGCCTGCAAGATATACACTTTTCTGATTCAATGGTTAGAGTACCATATGGACTTGTATCTTCCTGGGCAACGTGCTGCACTAGGCGAGCGTCACGCATGACTATTTCAAAGTTGAAATTCGTTTCTCTTTGGGAGAGAAGAATGTTTTTTCAAGAATAATCTCACTAATCAAGGCCAAGCACAGTGACACAGCATTGGCCTTTCGTGATGACCATGTCCCACAATAAAGGACAAGAGGTACTCTGGCATCGCTTGTTCTATTTGTGGAAAGATCTCATATTTAAAATGACGTAGCTAAAAATTATGGAGCACCTTCGTCTGTGTATTCCATCATATTAACGACGTATTGTCCTGTTTACTGTATCAGATTTAATTAAATTTTATCATTCCGTAAATAGGATCACAAACTTTCGTCCAGTTGCTAGACTATCACATTCTGTGGACCGTAGGCACCATGCCTAATCCGACTACAGGAAACGCTTCTGAAATTCCAGAATCCACCTACAGGTCCGGGGTTAGAATAGGCCCGAGGTACTCCTGCCTGTCGTAAGAGGCGACTAAAAGGAGTATCACATATTTCGGCCTTTGTGATGGTCCCGTGTAGGGTCTGACCTCCATTCTTCCAAATTTTCCCGAAGAGCGAGCCAATTGGGGAAGGGCGCCTTACATGGCGCATCGTGTCCATCTTCTGCTGAGACATCTCGCATCCTTCGTCGACGTGGATTTGCACTTCCGCTCATTCTCCAGCTGTTAGGTGAGGTCACCCTCTTGGGTGCGTTTTGGTTCAAATGGTTCAAATGGCTCTGAGCACTAAGGGGACTTAACTTCTGAGGTCATCAGTCCTCTAGAACTTATAACTACTTAAACCTAACTAACCTGAGGACATCACACATACCCATGCCCGAGGCAGGATTCGAACCTGCGACCGTAGTGGTCGCGCGGTTCCAGACTGTAGCGCCTAGAACCATTCGGCCACTCCGGCCGGCCGAGGGTGCGTTTTCCTCCATCCACTGTGCAGTATCACTTTCTGCGCTGACGACGATGATGGACTTCTTTGCTGGTTTGCACCTGATATCCAGCACGGAAGCCATTCCGTTGTGATGGCGCCGCCATGTACCCTGTTGGTTGTAGCCCCCTGACAACACAGGGATCTCTCTGCTGATGCGTGCGCCGTTAATTCCCCACGTATGCTAAGTAGTAGATGCCCGTCACCTTGGGGCATCGGGACTCCCCGCAATGGGCATCCTGCCAGGTGGCCTTTGCTGCAGCTGGGGGCGCTCGTAGGGAGGTCAGAGTGGGTGGTATCAGGGCGAATGACACGCCTTGAAGCGCAGTACGTCATCTCTTGATGATGGCTGCCTCTAAGCGATCGAGGTCTAACTTCAGTGCTAAGACATGCGACCGAAAATCGTTCCCCTCCCTGGCCACACCATGGGAGGACTGCCAGGCTAAGAATGGCAGCGAAGCTTATTCGCCTCGGTACCTCGTATGTACGAGAGTTGATGCGGAATCTTTCATGTCAATGAAGCCCCAGTTTTTTGTGGAACATTTAGAGCTAACGCTAGTGGAGGTACAGGGCTTGTCCAAAATGCGCTCTGGGTCAATCATGATAAAAACAGCATTCTCTACCCTGTTATGCGCATTACTCGCCTGTGACAAGCTGGGGGATGTTTCTGTTTCCATGACATCCCATAAGAGCTTAAACATGGTCCTGGGTATTACATTCCACAGGGATCATCTTCTACAGTCTTATGACGAGCTGCGCGCCAACTTAGAGCGACAAGGTGTTCATTTCAACCAGCACGTCCATTGGGGTCTGATGAATAATCAGGTTGCCACTGGTGTCTTCATCTTGGCTTTCGAGGGTGACACATTACCCGAAAAGGTCAAGGTGATGGTTTACCGCTGTGATGTGAAACCATATATCCCTCCTCCAATGAGGTGCTTTATGGGCTGGAAGTGCGGGCATATGCCTTCCCGCTGTAGTTCTAGCATCACCTGCCAAGACTGTGGACGTCCATCATATCCCACTACTCCAAGTGCCCTCCCCCCCCCCCCCCCCCTGTGTCAACTGCAGAGAGCACCATTCGCCTTTCTCACTACTCACTAGACTGCAGGATTTTACAGAAAGATAGGAAAATATTGGAATACAAGACCCTGGTCCAACTCACCTACACTGAGGCTAAGAGAAAAAATGAGAGGCTACATGCTGCGTGTATGACATCCACATACGTCGCTGCTACGACAACAGTTCCAGCTCCTTCTGTTCCGCCTACTCCAGTCAGCTCTCAGAGCCATAAGATTACACCTGCCCCCTTGATGGCGGGGGGGCAATTCCCTCCTTGTTGCCCCTGCACCAGCTACCTCAGGAGCACTGCCCCCAAAGATCAAGGACATCAGTCCCCACTTCTCAGAAGTGTAAGTCTTCTTTGGCTCCTCTCGCTAGGAAGGGGTCCATTGGGTGCCTCCCTTCCTAGGTTTCTACTAGTGGGAAAGATGACACCTGTCAGTGGCTGAAGTGCCCAATAGTAGCTTGTTGTATGGCTTCACGATCCTCGTCTGTCCCAGAGACTGAATTAGTAAAGCCCTCCCAGCCAGCAAAACCCAAGTATCAGCGAAAAAAATCCAAAAGGAAGACCCCCAAGACCAAGGAAATTGCGGTGGCACGCCTATAGGCTCTGCATCTGAGGATGACGTGGAGATTCTGTTATGCGGTGAGGACCTAGATATCGCCAGACCCTCAGACCTTGTGGATATAGACGGCTCACCCTGAGGCGTAAACTGTCTCATTGAATGTTCCATGCCTTCCCAGCCTCACGATCACGTCATCCTCCAGTGGAATGGCGGCGGTTTTTTCCACCGCCTGGCTGAGCGACGGCAACTATTAAGTTTTACACCTGCTTTCTGCCCTCCAGGAAACCTGGTTCCCAGCAATGCAGAGCCCTGCCCTCCGCAGGTATAAGGGATATTACAGGAACCGTAGCGACTACAATAGAGTGTCAGGTGGAGTTTGCGTCTACGTCCTGAACTCAGTATGTAGTGAAACTGTGTCCCTTCAAACCCCTCTTGAAGCTGTGGCTGTCAGGATAAGGACGACGCAGGAAATAACTGTCTGCAATGTATATGTTCGTCCAGATGGTGCAGTACCCCTGGTAGCTGAGTGGTCAGCGCGACAGACTGTCAGTCCTAAGGGCCCGGGTTCGATTCCCGGCTGGGTCGGGGATTTTCTCCGCTCAGGGACTGGGTGTTATGTTGTCCTAATCATCATCATTTCATCCCCATCGACGCGCAAGTCGCCGAAGTGGCGTCAAATCGAAAGACTTGCAACAGGCGAGCAGTCTACCCGACGGGAGGCCCTCGTCACACACACACACAGTACCCCTGAACGTATTGGCTGCACTGATTGATCAACTCCCTAAACCTTTTCTACTATTGGGAGATTTTAACGCCCATAAACCCTTCTGGGGAGGCACTGTGCTTAATGGCAGAGGTAGAGATGTCGAAACTTTGCTGCCCCAATTCGACCTCTGCCTCTTAAATACTGGGGCCGCCACACATCTCAGTGTGCCTCATGTTAGTTACTTGCCCACTGATTTATCACTTTGCAGCCCAGGACTTGTCCCATATGTCCACTGGAGAGCCCACGATGACTTGTGTCGTAGTGACCACTTCCACATCTTCCTGTCACTAACCCAGCGTCATGCCCATGGACGCCTACCCAGATGGGCTTTCAACAAGGCAGACTGGGAACTTCCACCTCTGCTGTCACCTTTGAATCTTCCCCACATGGTAACATCGATGGGATGGATGAGTATGTCACCAGGACGATAGTTTCTGCTGCGGAAATTGCGATCCCTTGTTCCTTGGGGTTCCCGCAGCGAAAGACAGTCCCTTGGTGGACGCCGAAAATTGCTGGGGCCATTAAGGAGTGTAGGTCGGCTCTACAGCGACATAAGCGGCACCCTTCTCTGGAGCACCTAATACCTTTTAAACGGCTCCGTGCCTGCGTTCGCCAGCTTATAAAAAGACAGAAACAGGAGTGTTGGGAGAGGCACGTCTCGACAGTTGAGTGCCATACGTCACCTTCCCTCGTCTGGGCAAAGATCAGACGAGTTTTTACGTACCAGACCCCAATAGGTGTTCCCAGCGTTAACATAAATGGCGTGTTATCTACCGCCGCAAACGTGATTGCGGAGCAATTTTCTGAGCAATGTGCTCGTGCCTCTGCGTTGGAGAATTACCCCCCAGCCTTTCGCGTCCTCAAACGGCGGATGGAAGGGAACATCCTCTCATTCACTACACGCCACAGTGAAACCTATAACGCCCCATTTACAGAGTGGGAGCTCCACAGTGCTCTTGCCCATTGCCGCGACACATCTCCTGGGCCATATCGGCACTGACAATGGCACTGAGCACTATGGGACTTAACAGCTATGGTCATCAGTCCCCTAGAACTTAGAACTACTTAAAACTAGCTAACCTAAGGACATCACACAACACCCAGTCATCACGAGGCAGAGAAAATCCCTGACCCCGCCGGGAATCAAACCCGGGAACCCGGGCGTGGGAAGCGAGAACGCTACCGCACGACCACGAGCTGTGGACTGGGCCATATCGGATCCACAGTCAGATGATTAAACATCTCTCTTCCAACTACAATAAACATCTGCTCGTCATCTTCAACCGGATCTGGTGCGATGGCGCCCTTCGATCGCAATGGTGGGAGAGCACCATCATTCCAGTTCTCAAACCCGCCAAAAACCCGTAAGCTGTTAGAATGTATGGTAAGTTGGAAGTTGTGTTGACTCCTGGAGTCACGGGGCATAATGGCTCCATACCAGGTCGGTTTTCACCAGAGCCGCTCTACCACTGATAATGTTGTGTCCCTCGAGTCTGTCATCCGAACAGCCTTTTCCAGGCGCCAACACCTTGTTTCTGTCTTATTTGATTTATGGAAAGCGTATGACAAGATCTGGCGACATCATATCCTTGCCGTTTTATATGAGTGGGGGCTTCGGGGCTCACTTCCGATTTTTGGCCAAAACTTCCTTTCAGTCCCTACTTTCCGTGCCCAAGTGGGTGCCTCCCATAGTTCCATCCATGTCCAGGAGAATAAAGTCCTGCAGGGCTCTGTTTTGAGTGACTCTCTATTTTTAGTGGCCATTAAGGGCCTAGCAGCAGCTGTAGGGCGATCTGTCTCGCCTTTTCTCTATGCAGATGACTTCTGCATTTCGTACTGCTGCTCCAGGACTGGTGTTTCTGAGAGGCGTCTACAGGGAGCCATCCACAAGGCGCACTCATGGTCTCTAGCCCACGGATACTAGTTTTCAGCCGCAAAGTCGTGTGTGATGCACTTCTGTCGGCGTCGTACCATTCATCCGGAACCAGCACTTTACCTTCATGACGATCCACTCACTGCAGTGGAGACATGTCGATTCTTAGGACTGGTTTACGACGCTCAGTTGACTTGGCTTCCTCATCTTCGTCAGCTTAAGTGGAACTCCTGGCAGCACCTGAATGTCCTCCGCTGCCTGAGCAACACCAACTGGGGCGCAGATCTCACCACGCTGCTGCTGCTCTACAGAGCCCTTGTTCAATCCTGCCTTGACTATGGGAGTGTGATTTATAGTTCGGCGGCGCCCTCAGCGTTGCGTTTAATCGCCCCAGTGCACCACTACGGTGTTCGACTAGCGACAGGGGCTTTTAGGACGAGTCTGGTGACCCGAATACTGGTGGAGGCTTGAGTCTTTCCACTGAAGATCAGACGTGCACAACTGCTCGCCAGTTACGTTGCACACATTCGTAGCTCTCCTGAGCGTCCTAATTACCGTCTTCTTTTCCCGACCACGGCGGTTCATCTCCCGCATCGACGGTCCAGGTCAGGGTTTACGATTGTGGTACTCATCCTCTCTTTTCTATCTGAACTGGAGTTCTTCCGTTCACCACCTCTTCTCGAGATTTATTCACGTACACCTCCATGGTATAAACCTCGGCCGAAGCTTCTCCTGGACCTTGCACATAGCACTAAGGTCTCAGTTCACCCCGCGGCTCTCCGCTGTCACCTCCTCCCGATTCTCCACATGTACTGGGGCCACGAAGTGGTTTACACCGACGGCTCGATGGCTGATGGTCACGTTGTCTTTGCGTATGTTCATGCAGGACATATTGCACAGCACTCCTTGCCAGATGGCCGAAATGTTTTCACTGCAGAGCTGGCATTAATATGTCGTGCTCTTGTGCACAGCCGTTCATGCCTTGGCGGGTCATTTCTCCTGTGTACTGACTCCTTGAGCAGCCTACAAGCTATCGACCAGTGCTACCCTCGCCATCGTTTGGTAGCGACCATCCAGGAGTCCATCTATGTCCTGGAATGGTCCAGTCATTCAGTGGTGTTTGTCTGGACCCCAGGTCACGTCGGAATTCCAGGAAATGAACTTTCCGACAGGCTGGCCAAACAGACTACACGGCAACCAGTTCTGGAGGTTGGCATCTCTGTAACTGACCTGCGTTCGTTATTACGCCGCAAGGTTTTTCAGCTTTGGGACACGGACTGGCATTATCTCAGTACCCACAACAAACTACGTGCCATTAAGGAGTATACGAGTGTGTGGAAGTCCTCGACGAGGGTCTGTCGCAGGAACTCCGTGGTTCTCTGCCGGCTCCGCATTGGCCACGCTTGGGCGACTCACAGCTACCTCCTGCGCCGTAAAGACCCGCCTCAGTGTCGGTGCGGTGCCCGGTTGACAGTGGCCCATATTCTGGTACACTGCCCCACTTTGACGGCCCTGCGACGAAATCTTCGGTCACCGGACTCGTTGCCTTTAATTTCATCTGAAAATGCCTCATCGGCTGATTTAGTTTTACGTTTTATTTGTGAGGGGGGGGTTTATCAATTGATCTAAGTTTTAGAGCATGTCCTTTGTCCCTCTGTGTCCTGCACATTAGTGCTTTTAGGGTGGAGGTTTTAATGTGTTGCAGAGTGGCCGGCTTCTAGTTTTTATTCTCATGGTCAGCCAGCCATGGTAACCTTGATTTCTTGTTTTAATTTCTTCTATCTGTTTCTTTCGTCTCTGTGGTTTTCTTGTCTCTTTTTGTCCATATAAGTGTTTATAGCCCTTCCGTCGTTCTTGTGAGTTTTTCCTTACTTTCCGTTTTGTGTTGTAAGTATCATTTGTTTTATTTTCACCATTGTGGTATTGTTTTATTCGGAACAAGGGAAAGATGACCTAACAGTCTGGTGGCTTCCCCCCTCTTTTAAACCAACCAATCAAACAAACAAATTCCAAAAGTATTCGCAGAGGTTTCCGCTACCCGAGGAACTTATCTAATTAATTAAATTACGTGTTGTCATTTTGTGTGAAGTAACCTTGTTGTTGACCATAAAAATGTTCAGAACGACGTTATTCTGAGATATTTGATGGAAGGCAGAGTACAAATATAGTAGCGTGTTCGTTATTTTCCTGCAGTTCGCTTCGCTATTGTGACACCGCAATCTACTTAAACGTCCGGGTACCAACCTCTTCAGTTACCGATGTAAGTCGACTGTTACACAGGAGAGCTATATGATGACCACATACCTTTGGTGCTTCAATTTAATGTGAATAATCTTCCTTCTCACTGCATACATTGCTATAAATTTTCAGCGACCAATATTTACGGGCAAAGGAAAGCATTTTACGTAAGTTTTCAGAGAAAACTGCTATGGTTTTAACGTCATTAGATTCGTCCTGCACCTCAAATGAAAATGGAACTCTACGGAGAATGGAAGAAGGAATAAATAATAGACTTTACTTTAATTTCTTGGGGCGACCAACAGAAAGATATGACGAGTATTAACGAATGATGGCCAGATCTTCTGACCACTAGGCGTATACTGGGTAAAACCGAAAGTCCACCGAAAACATTCCAAAAGTAGTTCTGGGATATTTTCTGAGTATTTCGCTACAAATGGTCAGTGGTTTGGGCGGCTCTGTATAAAGTACTGCATTGCGTTTGATTCCTTACTCCCATGTATCCTTGCATCTGTTTTGTATTGAAAATATCTGCCCAACAGAGCAACTGTCGACGCCATGCCCTGTGTGCGTTGTTTGGAAATAAATTTTTCTCTTAACTGCCAGTACTTTCTACTCACAACATTAATGTGCACTATTCTCTTCGTCCTCAAGCTTGCACTCAGTATTGGTCGATTCTATTTCCGTTTTGTCCTTTGTACAAAAATTTTTAGAACTGCCGTAGGCTACTGCAGTATGTGTAACCAAAGGCAGTTTTCCTAACACTCTTAATCAGTTAAGGTCGTGACTAATGGCCTCAGATGTTAAGTCCCATAGTGCTGAGAGCCATTTAAAAAAAAAGAGAGAGTTAAGGTCGTAACCACATTACATGTACGTTAGGTGTATTGCCCTTCTATCGGGCGTTATCCCTTGTCGACCCCTTTGTTTGCGTATTAGATCCATGTCTAAATAGATTCCCCTACAAATCGGAAGCGACGAACTGTTTACAAACTGAGTGAGGATATATAAAAGACCTCCTAACGTAAAGAAAATTTGGTTCTACATATTCGTCCTCCTGACTGTTACTTAAAAATAATTACTATTTATAGTAAAACTGAAAGTATCAATTTTTAGTTCAGTTTTTATTCGAAAATTATTAATTTGTAACGTGAAAAAGAGGGTCTTCGTCCATGATAACGAACGCTGTAGTGAGTACAACATAACAACAATAATTATATTTAGTTATCTAGAAGCGCAGACGTTGCATAATCATCTAACATTCATTACTTATAAAACGCAATTTATATTTTGTAACGATATAAAAACCGCACTCGACTTACGCAGAACAATGTTCGTTTCAAGTTATGTGCAAAATACAGAAACAAACAAACAATAAACAAAGAGGAATTGTCACCTCCCAGATTCTCTCTCAAATATTCATGTTTTTTTCCCTACCAATGCTACCAGTACTAACGGTAATCTTACCATTTACTTCGTCATTTATGTAAAACTACGATTCGGTGGTTTTGGTAGAGCGCAAATCCAGTTGTAGGTTAATAGTGATAGACACCCATAGGGAAAGGTATAGTGACGAAAATTTGGCCGATCTTCACCTCATACGCGGTTTCACTGAATTCAATGGGAAAGCGGCACAACGACGCTACACTCAGCTGTTTCCACTGCACTTGTTTCTTTTGAGGGTTCTTGCATTACTACGTATTTCTTGTTGTACGTTTTGGTGAATGCATAATTCCCTGTTGTGTACTAACTGAATACATTGGAATTATATTACTACCTTACGAATGAGAGACAAATCATGTTAGACGGATCATTATCATTTATAATAAGCACTTTGCGAATCACAGGCGCCATGTAAAGATAAGGAATACTAACGTTTCGGGATCAACCGAGAAGTCGTAGTGGGAAGACACCGGACTCGCAGTTCGAAATTCGAGTGTTCTAACCTCAAATTTAGGTTTTCCTTGATTTTCCTAAATAGTTAAATGGAAGTGCCTGGATGATTTCTTTGAAAGAACACTGTCGTTTTCCGAGCCTGTGCTGCGTCCACTTCCAGTTTTGTTTTTCTTTGTTTTATGTTTTAGTATTCGTCATTCGGCTTTCAGTTGTCGCACTCGCGCGTAACAAAGCAATACTGAATACTGTCCTTGTGCGTGCCTCGAATGACTGAAGAAAGCTGTGGCTGTACGGTTGTGTGCTACATGGCTCGGCAGGGATGTGAGGGCGACGCAAACACAAGACGGGCGGCGCTGCAGCCGCTCTGCCGGGCTGGTCATCGCTGATTGGCCGCTATTCAAGCATTTTCTGGCCACCATTCCAGGTGGCAATTGCACAGGCTACTGCTGCGAATTTAACGTCGTTCACGGGGTACGTTCTGGAAACTGAAATTCGTCATCTGACAAAGGTGGTGGTTATTATGTTTTATATTTTATTTGATGACGACTATACTGTTCTATAAATTTTGGGAAGTAAAAGAGTATGGTGGACAGAAAAATATATCATTATGTTTTTTGTAGCACCGAACCCGAAAGTGAAGTTTAAATTTATCAACTTGCTCTCATTTTTTACATAATTTTGGTTTATCTATTTGTCAAGAATAAAATAAGAAAAATATTAAAAAAAATGGTTCAAATGGCTTTGAGCACTATGGGTCTTAACTTCTAAGGTCATGAGTCCCCTAGGACTTAGAACTACTTAAACCTAACTAACCTAAGGACATCACACACATCTATGCCCGAGGCAGGATTCGAACCTGCAACCGTAGCGATCACGCGGTTCCAGACTGTAGCGCCTAGAAAAATATCAAATAAGACAAATATATAAATATGAGTATGCTTTTCTGGACACCTATCTGTACTGTGTTGCAACAGTGATTCTTTTCATCACCCAACAATAATCACATAACGTGGAATCATCTTATGTTTGTTCAGTTAGTCAAAGGTCTCCATTTTCATCGCTCGCATCAATACATTTCGGCGGGACAATATCAGTTCTTTATCGCAGACAAGGTGTTTCTAACGACACGTTCATGTAGGCGCAGCAGGTCATCGACCAATTACTTAAAATTTTCTGGTTGGAAGTTTGCTAGAAAACAATGAGAAACGTCCTTAAAGGATTGTCAGACTGTTCTGTCCATGTCCTTAAGCACAGTTCAGAATGAGTGTCTTTAAAACGTTCTCTGATCTGTGGAAGGATACACACACCTGGTCTCACGTTTTCGTAGTTGAACATGTAAGACTTGTCATGAGCGTAAATGAATACAGTACCGTTCAGATTTGAAACGTTTACAAAAATCCTCGTAAGCCGTAGTACGATATGTGGTACAAGGAGCGAATGTTTGCTTGCCTGTATCAATAGTTCCTTCTCAGTTTTCATTCCAAGAGTTAACGACTATTGTTCGACTAATTTTGCTGGAAACAGAGTCTGTGCATAGCGCGACTATCTCACTTTCAGATGGAACAATAACACTCAGTGTAGCAGGATTGCACTCCTAATAATATGACAATAAATTTTAAATTCCCACAAATTTTTCTTCTGACAACTCACACAGTCTGTTTATATCGCGATGTTTCCTACATTTGGATATGTTTCTCTTTTATACTGGTGGCATACGCCAGGTGAATAGAAGCAAACTTGTTAGCATTGCGTAGAACTGTTATTTTAAGACTTGTTTTCAAAACAGTGCACAGTCGCTATAGATCAGAACTTTAAATCATAGTCATTGTATTCATCAGTACTCTTATGTCTTTGCAGTCTTTGCCTCCGACACTTCTTCCGGCCAGGCTGTATATGATATCCTTTGATCATAGAAAACAGGCTTTCACGGCCGGTATTTGCGTTATTGCGTGGATGCATATAAGTAGCGCGCCTTGCTGATATTTTCTGAGCTTGTTTAAGGCTGCGACTACTTTCTGAGTCGGTAAATCCTCTGATGATGTCTCCAGCATTGGAAGACGAAACATTAGGCCGAAACCTCTACCTTGGACCACGACCTTCTGCCCATAAAAAAAATATGAGCTATGACATCCTTTTGTTACCAGTCCAGCCTTTCATTACCACGGAAGCCATTCCGTTACGCTTTGATAAACCAGAAGCACGTATCTAAACTTGTAGGTTTACCCCGTAAATACTCGGAGGGGTACTCATCGGAGCTTTGAGTAAGCTAATATAGAAAAGCTACCAGAATTTTGTGAAACTAAAATGGAATAGAAACTTCCTGGTATATTGAAGACCCTCCCGGGTAGTCACGCGTACTAACGCGACGGCTTCCAGGACGGGGAGGTAAGTCGGTCACAGGTCGAATGCGCCCTGAGGATTAACGACGGCCAGCCTGGATGTGGTTTCTAGGCGGTTTCCCTCATCCCACTAGGTGGATACCTGGTTGCGTCCCATGTTCCGCCACAGATATACAGATATACGCTGCACAAACATTTATAAAACTTTCTCACACTTTGCTCTAATCGCAGACACACTGGATACACTACTACTGTACTTCTTGGTGAATTGGAGACTGATGACGTTAGCTGTCTGATCTCCTTAAACACTTACTCAGCATGAGTAGCAAGTCATAACTGTGTGGCAGATGGGGAACAGAACATCCCATATGGTATACAGGACTTCTGTGAATGTCGTAAGGTACGAGAGAGGGACTGGCGGAAGTAAGGTTGTCACAGCAGGCTGTGAGTCGTACCAGATCAGGTCATTCGGCAGAGCTCTTATCTGCGATAGGCGAAGATCATATCACCACGCTCCGGTACACACTTGTAAGCCGGCAGGGAGCTAAAAATCACGACAGACTCTACTGCAGCGTCAAAGTTAACCGCAATAATCTTTCCTTTCAGGTCTGAGATCTTTTCCACAGTGTGGAAAGCATACTGTTGCGTAATATGTATTCATAAACACCTGCTATCAATTAACTGTCGACTAAAGCTAACGGTCCGAAAAAAACAGATGTACAGCCCCATCCGACTTATTATCACTATTGAATTTCATTTTTGCAGCTCGTTCAGATGAATAGCTTTCTAAGGGCTCCGCTAAGTCTCTACTCGTCCTTTCGAGTGCCAAAACACTCATCCTTCCTCATCACTTCCTTCCACTGTCCAGCAGATCAATGATGGCGTTGTTGGCTTAGCCCTGCGCGACTCCAACGCAATTGTTTTCGTCATCAGTGCCTTTTGGACAAAATCGCGGTGATTAAAGACGACTCCTACCACTTACATATCGATCGTTCTGTCTCCTCGAAGGTAAAGTCTGACAATTCATTCGTACAGTATACTTTCCATTTCATCAAACTTTCTAAAACGAACTCCAATTGGGGGGTGGGGAACATTTAACAACTGTGAAACGTGTGACGGGGTGTTCGAGTGTAGTGACGTCGTGGTAAGGCAGTAGTCTCCTATTCATACCGACAACAGTTCGAATTTCAGGCCGGCATTAAAATTTAGGTTTTACCTAAACCGCTCAATGTGAATGCCGGCATGGTTCCTTTGTAATGGACATGGCCGATTTCCTCCCTCATTCTTCCACAAACCTAGCTCGTCCTACTTCTGTAATGATCTCAGCGACGACGGGCGGCCGGCCGGAGTGGCCGAGCGGTTCTAGGCGCTACAGTCTGGAACCACTACGGTCGCAGGTTCGAATCCTGTCTCGGGCATAGATGTGTGTGATGTCCTTAGGTTAGTTACGTTTCCAGTACAAAATACAACTGAAGGAAAACGAATCGTCATTCTTGAATATGTGCAGTCGACTGCACAAAACCCTCCGCATGTCCTGATAAGTTCGGGTACCTTCAGTTGTGTACAGCTTGCGTCAGCGGTAAAAGAGCACGCTCTGGTGGCGGCGGCAGAACCACATGTGACATACTTATAGCAGTGTATTTTCTCCCGCCTTATTCTAACGATTTTAGTTAAGACCGTTTTGATTTCCTGTAGCTGCGTATAATTACTGCATATTGTTTTATATAGACACTACAACATTTATTTTTATCTGTTTAAAACGCAGAGATGTTTCTGCCTCGAATACTGTACAATTTAGAGCAGAATTACTAGATACATTGTAGCCACGTGGAAGCGTTGAAAGATCTAGATTTTCCCTGAAGTACTCATAGCTTGCGTACTTTGACTCGCCGGTCCACACAAATCGAATCGTTGAGCAATGATTTTCGCAACAGGCTGGCGTCGACCTGGCCTGTTTGAGTGCCAGACCTGAGTCCCATTGAAAATTTGTGAGAAAAAATGAAGTGTCACATGAACTTACACAGGCCGATACCGGCACAGGGACCTAGTGTTGGATACATGGGAGAATCTCGCGGACGATGAGACATGTTTCTAGAGGCTGACCGCTTTCAGCACTCGCCGAATGGGGCATGTAATTGATGACAATGGTGGATGGAGCTCCTAGTAGCCTCTCCCTGACGTGAAACTTTCCTCGTATCATATTACTTCACTTTATATTGCAACATTTTATGCAACTGTCTCTTTTTAAATTGGAAATCTACATTAAATCATTATACTTTACATATTATTTGCTTATTTCGTGTTACAAGACTCTTTACACATATAAATTTGATAAAAGTTTAAAGAAGTCAATCTGAATAGACATAGATTTATATTAACGACATAGGAGATAATCTGAGTAGCCGTCTTAGATTGTTTGCAGATGATGCTTTGATTTACCGTCTTGTAAAGTCGTCAAACGATCAAAACGAATTGCAAAATGATTTAGATAAGATATCTCTATGGTGCAACAAGTGGCAATTGACCCTGAATAATGAAAAGTGTGAAGTTATTCACATGAGTACTAAAAGAAATCAGCTAAATTTCGCTTACGCGGTAAGTCACACAAATCTGAAGGCTGTAAATTCAAATAAATACAAATAATCTAAATTGGAACGATCACATAGATAACATTGTGGGTAGAGCAAACCAAAGACTGCGATTCATTGGTAGAACACTTAGAAGGTGCAACAGGTCTACTAAAGAAACTGCTTACACCACGCTTGTCCACTCTAGTCTGGATTATTGCTGTGCGGTGTGGGATCCGCATCAGGTGTGACTGACGGATGACATCGAAAAAGTACAAAGAAGGGCAGCTCGTTTTGTATTATCGCCAAATAGGGGAGATAGTGTCATAGACATGATACTTGAATTGGAGTGGCCATCATTAAAACAAAGGCGTTTTTCGTTGCGACGAGGTCTTCTCATGAAATTTCAATCACCAGTTTGCTCCACCGTTTGCGAAAACATTCTGCTTGCACCAACCTACATAGGGAGAAATGATCATCACGATAAAAAAAAGAGAAATCAGGGCCCGCACAGAAAAATTTAAGTGCTCGTTTTTCCCGCGTGCCGTTCGAGAGTGGAGCGGTAGAGAGACAGCTTGAAGGTGGTTCATTGAACCCTCTGCCAGACACATTATTGGGAATAGCAGAGTAATCATGTAGATGTAGATGCAGAAGCGGTGTTCTAATGCGAGGTAGTGACAAGAAACACTTGAACTGACCAATGTAAGAACAAGTAAACCATAAAATAATAATTTTCTTTTCCTTGCTGCCTCTCCAAACATTTTTGCATTTACTGTACAAATGAAGTGCAGTCAAGACATATAAAAGCTATTTTGGAAGTGACCATTCCTTGGGAGTCCAAAGAAAGCATTCCTTTTACTGTGTCCATTTCTCTTTGTAAATTTTTGGAAATTTGTGGTAAGGTCTTATGGGACCAAACTGCTGAGGTCATCGGTCCCTAAGCCTACACACTTCTTAACCTAACTTAAACTGATTTACTCTATGGACAACACACACACACCCATGCCCGAGGGAAAACTCGAACCTCCGACGTGGGGAGCCGCACGGACCGTGACAAGGCGCCTGAGACCGCGCGGCTACTCCGCGCAGCTCCATTTCTCTATTTTAATCTTCAGACAATCGACCACTGCAGAATATGCATTCAGTGTCTTCTGCAGATTGTACATCTGAAGCAGTGTCCTCAGTTATATTTTTATCAGCCTACTATTGACTGAAGACTGTTTCCTGTGTTTTACTAGTTTTCCTTTTCAAGTTCCAAAATTTCTCTTCTGTCTCCTTGGATTCCGCTGCAGATTTTATCACTTTCAAATTTTTCAAACAATTCCTGTATGGAGACGACGTTAGCTGCCTCATAGGCTCAGAACGTTAGTCGTTGGCTAATATGAGATACCTTTTCCAGAATGTGATATTGTCACTTATTTGGATACCAGTGGCGTCGAATATTAGAAATAAGCCATCTTACGCTAAAAAAACTAGCTTCATGGTTCCGTTGCTCGATTTGAAGGACAATTCATTATAGCAAATGCAAGAGAATTTTGTGAAAAACATAATCACATCAATACTGCTGCAAGAGCTACTCAATTTCAAACATTAGAGTTCTACAAGTACATACACTTAAAAAACTTGATATTAAGCACATTGCACATCAAGTATTCCGACAATTTCCACCTCCGTAACGGACTTACTGTCATTACTCTACGCCCCAGGAGAAGTGAGGATTAAATTCTGATACTTCACGTCAGAGCTGAGCACATATTTTAGCCAAAATCTATCTTTCTCACTGTAATAGGCACCTTTCCTCTATATTCAAAATCATTTTCGGTAAGGATAGTGCCCCTTGCGTAAAATAAAATGTAACTTCCCCACAAAATTCCTTCACATCTAGTGTAACCTTAAAACAGAAAAATTCCTAAACTTCTCAACAGTAAAAATTATAATTATGTCTTTCACATTCAGTGTAACGTCCCAACAAAAAAATAAATTCAGTAACTTGGTAATAATACAATGTAACTAACCTCTCAATTAAATTGTCGCTCACTTATAACTTTTCAATAACTGACTGTGAATTTAACCTGGTAAATTTTGGACGTCAGCAGACGTCATGGCCCTGAAAGATCATTCTGAATAAAAAAAGAAAAATTCTTAAGTCAATGAAGTCGCCGGATAACGCATATATATCTGCTCTTACAATAAATTTTTCTGGCACAGCCCTGTGCAATGCTGGCCGATAGATTTGTCATTTATGAAAAGAAACAACTGATTTTTCTTTTGCGATAATCGAGATGATCATGGATTGGAGAAATTAGTAAATTCTTTAAATTGAAATGAATGGTTGTTAAAAGTTACCTTTTATGAGAAAGATTATTATTAGGACATTTTTAAAACATTTACGTGGGACTTGAGATGACAATACTACATATGCGCGAGGCTGCTTTTACCTTATACAATAATGCTCAGGCTCCGGCATCGCTGCACCACGACCAGCCCAGCCAACACGATACACCAGACCCGACTAGACCAGACTGCTCGCTAGCAACTACTCACTGCTACAGCTACACTGTTTCTACTGCAGTCACCACTGCTCTCTGGTCTGAGATTCTGTTATTCCTTACATATCGCAGGCAGCGCGTGAGCAATACATCGAAATTACATCTGCTCGGACCTCTTACAAAAATCATGCAAAATCAGAATATAAATATTATTTCATCCCACAAATTACACTGAAATTGCAGTAAGGCAAAGGGTGATGCATTCCCTAAGCTGACGTCTTTAGTTTCTTACCCGCAGCTCTCTGTCATCAGACTGAGGTGACAAAAGTCATGGGATGCCTCCTAATATCGCATCGGACCTCCTCTTGCCCGGCGTAGTGCATCAACTCTACACGCCCTGGACACAACAAGTTGTTGGAAGTCCCCTTCTGAAATACTGAGCCATGTTGCCTCTATAATGGCGAAAGTGTTGCCGGTGCAGGGTTTTGCGCACTAACTGGCCTCTCAGTTCTGTCCCATAATGTTCCATGGGATACATATCGGGCGATGTGAGTGGCCCAATCTCTCGATCGAATTGTCCACAATGTTCTTCAAGTCAGTCGCAAACAATTGTTCTCCATAATAATTCCATCGTTGTTTCGGAACATCAGGTACTTGAATGGCTGCAGATGGTCGGTAAGTACCCGAACATTACCATTTCTAGTCTATGTTCGGTTCAGCTCAACCAGATGACCCAGTCATTTCGACGTAAATACAGTCCACACCATTATGAAGCCACCATCAACCATCAACTTGCACAATGCCTTGTTGACAACTTGAGTCCATGGCTTCGTGGGGTCTGTGCCACACCCTCATCCTGCCATCAGCTCTCACCAACGGAAATCGGGACTCATCTGAACAGACCACGGTTTTCCAGTCCTCTGGGGTCCAACCGATATTGCCAGGAGCCCAGGAGAGGCGCTGCAGGCGACGTCGTGCTGTTAGCAGAGGCACTCACGTCTGTCGCCTAAGACCAGAGCACCACTGCCCCAACGGATACGTTCATTGTACGTTGTACATTCATTTCTGCGGTTACTTCATGCATTGTTGCCTGTCTGTTAGCACTGACAACTCTACGCAAACACCACTACTCTCGGCCATTAAGTGAAAGCCGGTGGCCACTACGTTGTCGGTGGTGAGAGAAATTTCGTGTTTTCAGCAGACTCATGGCACTGTGGACCTCGGAATACTGGATTCCCTAATGATTCCCTAAACTGAATATCCCATGCGTCCAGATCCAAAACTCCGCGTTCAGAGTCTGTTAATTCCCGTCGTGCGTCCATAATGTCGTGGGAAATCTTTTTACATGAGTCAACTGTAATGGTACTTGAATTACATAACCATTATGTGTACTGTTGTAAAGACAGTGAAGGGAGCCATGATTTTACAACGAGACCAGCATGGGAAACACGAAAAGATGAGTGCCTAGTTTATTCATTATTACATGAAATGACTTTATTAACTGTTCTCTAATGACACATGCCACATAATAACTTTGTTGTTGCCCGAAAATGCAGTATTTAGCAGCGTCAGCAACATCACAATCATTATTAAATTTTGACCTTTGTTGTGGTAGGGCTCCGGCAATGCACTCCCCTTTTATACCTCCTGTATTCTATACTGCCGCCATCTGTATGTATGCATATTACTATCCCACGACTTCTCAGTGTATCGCGCTCTATTTTCTTTGAAAGTTACGGAGAAACAAACCTTAATTTTCTGTTGTTAACCGTACACTACGCTTGTCCTGTCAATTCGAAGATCGTGCACTTTCGTAATTAATTATCTCTCTCGGATCATTACACACGTTCAACAGATTTTTGTTGTCTGCAAAATTTAAACGTCTTATTCAGTCCCAATACCTTGTATGGTTGAACTTATTTTTCGCAGCATAATTGTAACTTTACATCGAGACCAAAATTTATGATCTCATCGTTAAATATTTACTGCCTCTTACTCTGTTTCAACTCATTGATTTCTTTGCTGCATTAGTTTTTGCGTTCTGTCAGTTACTTCCGTGAATAATTTTATGCATACAGTCCACACTCTCTGATTCGCAGCTTCATTGAAGCCTGATTTTTTCTGAAATTGAGAGTGATGGTAAACTTTAGTGTTCCAGAATAAAAGGGAATAGGAATTCCTGTTGAGTATGGCGCTTACGTTTGAGTGCGTACTTTGATACAAAAAGCATCATTATTAATTTCATTTGTGCCAAAGAACTGAATAATTATTCGATTACTTACTATCTCCTACCTTTGAATTATGAGCATCGGAAAAGATAAAAACTTTTCTTGAAGTCTGATTGACCTAAAATCATTCACGTAATAATGTTCTCTCATTGCTATAAGACGAATGCCCTTGAAATAACTTGGATGGATTTTGTTTAAAATTTCGTGAGTTTTTGATACAGTTTTTTTAACTCGTATAACGATAATTCTCTTAAGGACTACAAATAATATGCACCAGTGTTGTAATGATCAAGACAAGAGAATCTACCACAAAAAAAGGTGTTAGGGCCATTGACCATGAGTTACTAAGCAACGATGACAACAACTCCTTCGGACCGCTTCTAGCGTTGCCAGTCATATCACTGCCAGTTTCGTGATCGCTGTCGATATCCTTTACTTCCGTGTGTAACGTTAAATTGGTATTAATTTTCGGCGTGTCTTTTGTAAGTTTCGTAGGTATGATAACATGTTACCGCTGTAATGAAAATGGGCATTAACGGGGAGAAAGTGTTGTCATAAACTGTGTTGTGACTGTACACTTCGAGGATGCCCGATGTGGTACCCCGTCATATTTCGCGAGAACAGGTTTATCTGCTGTAATTTGATTCAAATAAAATTTCTTTCTTTCAAAGGGCACTCTTCACTGGAACTATATATTCATCATGTATTCATTAGAGGGTTTTCCTCAATTTTGTTTTCATCTCACAGCGACAAGATCCATTCCTTAGTAAATCAAATAAGGATACGGCATTTCCTTCCAAGAGCTTCAAAGATTCCGCAGTGTAAATTGTTGTTTGGCTCAAATGGCTCTGAGCACTATGGGACTCAACTGCTGAGGTCATTAGTCCCCTAGAACTTAGAACTAGTTAAACCTAACTAACCTAAGGACATCACAAACATCCATGCCCGAGGCAGGATTCGAACCTGCGACCGTAGCGGTCTTGCGGTTCCAGACTGCAACGCCTTTAACCGCACGGCCACTTCGGCCGGCCAATTGTTGTTTATGGAGAAAGTTTCTCAGATCACAGTGTTGTGGAAAACCTAAGTGCGTAACCCACTGCATCTTCGGTTCTACGTTTTCCTCGGTCAGCACTAATATATGATGTATATGAGCACTGTTTCTGAAAATAAATCAAGATTCTAATTATAAGGTTACTCTGTGACATACTGTGGTCTGAATATATTAGGGACGGAGGACGTACACGATTCTGAAAGATTTTCATGGAAATATCAGCATGTTAGAAAACTGTCATGCTAATTTTAGTTCATTGTCCTCTCTTCTGAGAACTGAATGACCTCATGTATTCATTTTCTTTACTAAGTACTCTGGCGTCTTAACTCTCCAAAAATGGTTCAAATGGCTCTGAGCACTATGGGATTTAACATCTATGGTCATCAGTCCCCTAGAACTTAGAACTACTTAAACCTACCTAACCTAAGGACAGCACACAACACCCAGCCATCACGAGGCAGAGAAAATCCCTGACCCCGCCGGGAATCGAACCCGGGAACCCGAGCGTGGGAAGCGAGAGCGCTACCACACGACCACGAGATGCGGGCCTTAACTCTCTGTTCGTATAAATCTATGCACTGTCAAGTGGAGGGAAATATTAGGTGCAAGCCATGTTTCAGTGACCTCTGCTATTGGGATCCCTTAGGCAATTACTTCTTTCGTTAGATGTTTCGTATTAGTAAGAAATTACATCGTAACATCTTTAAATCCGTTATTGAGAGAAAAGTATTATTTTAATCGCGAAGGTCACAGTATATTATAATAGTTGTCATACAGTTGAACAATTCGCTGTTTCTGGTGGTTAAACTTGGATTTCTAGAATAACCTACACGTTTAAACTGAATAACGTTCCTCGCAAGGCAATTTGGAAGTGAGAAGATGTTCCTACTTGTGACGCTGGGACTGAGTTTTTATTACAGGGCCCACTTCGTCGCACGATGACACGATGTTTTTGTCCTTACGGATTGTTATGAATCGGTTTGAGTGGGAAAGCGTTTGCAGTTGTGTGACACACTCCCACTGCCTCAATGGCGCTGGGCGATCTGACGCCTCTGTTTGTAAGCCGTAACTATGCAGGGTTCAAAAATGGTTCAAATGGCTCTGAGCACTATGGGACTCAACTTCTGAGGTCATTAGTCCCCTAGAACTTAGAACTAGTTAAACCTAACTAACCTAAGGACATCACAAACATCCATGCCCGAGGCAGGATTCGAACCTGCGACCGTAGCGGTCTTGCGGTTCCAGACTGCAGCGCCTTTAACCGCACGGCCACTTCGGCCGGCAACTATGCAGGGACCAGCCAATACTGGAAAGGCTTCTCATGGCGGGGAACAGTTTGAGCATGAACTGCTTCTGCATAGGATATGGGGCATGCTTCCATGTCGACTTCCTTTAAAGCCTTAGTGGATATTTCTTCTACTTGACTTTTGTGCAAGTATATGATCACGTCCACTTTAACACGTCGCGTGAATCGTTGCAATGGACACATCCCCCCTCCTTTGAGTGGCAGTCGTCATGAAAATGACTGTCGCAACAGTTTTCACATCTTTAAGCAGAGGTGACTGAATATTTAGATGATTAAAGTCGTTCGAATATTGTCAGATTTCCGGGGATGTATACCTCTTGTAGACAGCGCGTGCCATTAATTTTACCTTTGCCTGTAAGCACTTGTGAGTTCAGATATCCAACGCGTTTTTGTATAGTAATTGTACTAAATCTGTAGATTTTCAGTGCTGTCGTCATGCGCATTAATAGCAAAGTAGTGACGGGAGTGACAATGGCGTGAGAGATTTCATCTTCGTCTAGGCGGATTTTTGATTACTCCGTAAAACATAATTACGTCGCTCACAATACAGGTATTTTGTTGATGAACTGGTAGAACTGGAGATACAACTAATAAGGAATTCTACGATACTTATATTCAAGAGTGACCATATTTCTTCATGTTTATTCAGTAGTTATAACGGTACTCCCACATCTACAATTTGCTGAGTACACGATGTTGTCTATCACAATAGGATCGAATCTACCAACAGTTCCCGTGCACAAATCGACGTTCGTTCTAAAAGGGTCAATGACACTTTCGTACTTCATATGCTGTATATGATGTCGGACGGAAGTGTCCACCATTGTTCAATTCACGAGGTTTCAGGTTTAAAGATTGCTCTAAGGTTACATAGCAGTCTGACTGGTGGGCTTGTCGTTAGCTCTGCCGAGCAGTGGCCGTTACCTCAGCCTGTCGGTTGTTTTGTGCCACGTCATTTGTTGTTCGTCTGTTCCTCTTCTCCTCTTCCCGGCAGAGCCAACGCCCACACTTGTGTGGAACCATTATCCGCACAGTCAGATGTAATTCTTACAGACAGAATTTCTGGGGCCTCTGCCGTTAGTGAAGGCACAGGCTGCTCGTCCGTTGTATACTGTTGCTCGGCTGCGAAGAAAAGTGAAGCATCGTCGTCTTTCCGGTTAAGTTCGCTTTCCAAATCAACGAATGTACCTGTCAGCGTTAACATTGAGCACATTAATAATAACAATGCGTACCAGCTCATAGACTTCAGGTCTTTCACGTCCTGTTAACACATAGACCAACGTTCGACGCTCAATAAACGTGTAAACAACAAGTTTTGCCCCTCTGAAATACCTTTATCAGCGCCAGATACGGAAAGTAGCTTAGCGTGCAATCAAGGAATTGGAAGCCTTCCTAGAGGTAACTAGGATCTGTATTTTACAAATAGAGCTGTAGATCGCGTAAACAACCGAATATGAACTGCATTTATTCACGGAATGAATTGAATATTGGCAAGTACGAACAAATATTCTTAAATAATATGATCTCCGAGTAAAACGCTCCAATAAAATGTTTTAAAATGTTTTCAAGTTCCGTATTACAACAGACTCCTTCATTATTTCATTGCTGAAAGTACTAGAGAAGACATTAAAAATTACGTTAACTATCCGCTGTAGCTGCTTGATTGAAATCTTCCAAACAGTTGTATTGTTGTATCTGAAAATTTTCTGCATCATACAATTCAAGAAAATCAGCTCCCAACGTAAAACGGATTTTCCATACCACTCTTAAATCTAGTCTAACTGATTTAAAAAGTATCGTGAAACATCTCGAATCTTAGAGCTACATAAAAACTGACTATCGAAGACTGGGCGAAATCATGTGTGCGCATTAAAATGAATATATATTATGAAAGTAAGTGTAAAGTGTGTGTGTGCCACTAAAAGTCAGAAACGAGTCCCGGTACGATCAATGGAGTTACATGATGTGGTAGACCTCTATCCCTCATCTACGAAGAAGGTTCCTGTTTTTACCTGAAGGGCGTGTTTTTGAAGATTTAAGGGGTATAAAGTTTCGCCCTCTAAAATTTCGAGAACATTCCAGAACATTCGAGAGTATTCAAGAACATTCGAGAGTATTCAAGAACATTCAAGAACATTCAAGGACATTCAAAAAGATTACAAAGTATTCGAGAGCATTCCACAACATTCCAGAACGTTCCGGAATGTTCCACAATGATCCATGATGTTCTGGAATGTTCTGGAATAATCTGGAAATTTATGAAGATTCCAGAATATTTTGGAACATCCCGAAACTTCCTGCATCATTGTGGAACATTCCAGAACACTCCCTAATGTTATGGAATGTTGTGAAACTTTGTGGACAATTAGAAGCCTTTTGGTATGTTCTGGAATTCACCACTGGTGGGGTATGTAAAGCCAGAACCGTCCTGGGTTCGAACGTCAACAGTGCGTAAAGTGTAAACAGTTTATATGATTTATATTTTAGACAATGTCCTAACGTAAAATAGGAGGCAATCTTTCCAGTTCTAAAGCAAAGAGGCGAAAACAAAAAGTACTGCGATAAAACGAAACAGATGAAGTGCACGAAGCACGTTTAAGTTCCCAAGGAACGACAATGAGCACCGTGAGAAGCAGAGAAACCAGAAGAACGACGAAATGAACGGGCTGAAGAATCAAGAATTGCGACACAATCTTGTAATAAAAGACTGAACTCAAGCCAGACATGAAAATACCGCCCTACGACAAGCGAGGACGAGGACAAGTAAAAAGTACAACATAACAAATGAAGCATTCCACAACGACCTGACGAAAAAATATAACAAACACAAACACGTTATAATGGAAGAAATAGATAACATCTGCTAATTTAGCAATGCAAACAAATTCAATACAGAAAAGCCAGGATTATGTTGCATGAATGGAAAAATTCGGTTACCACCACTGCAAGCATCTCCGCAGGAATTTTTACTTCACACGACCTGAGAAACTACAGAACCAAAAAGCTTTCATTAAAAGGTAAAAGCGTATAACACCTGCTTCTAAATGAATTCTTTCCGTATCACTACGATCAATACTAACAGAGATGAAACCGACTACACTTTTTCCATCCAAAGACAAATCTATCAGAACGTGGGATCGTTAATATCACTACCTGACGAAGGCCATAAATTTCTGCCAGTATATTTCATCGGAAATGAAGAAACAGTAATTAATCAACGATGTATAAATTTCAGTGGATTGAGACGAGAAGTAGACCAAGATGTACAGAGGATCTTACACAAATACAATCAGCTGATTCACATATTCAGCATAGCCGTAGAACGAATGATTTCTGATGACCATAAAGTTATAATTCAAGCCAACAAAAGACCACTTTGAGAACATGAACGTCGATTCAATGCACCTCAAACAGACGAAGTCGCCATCATAATTGTGGACAATGAAAGCACAAGCTGTGACATAATTGTACAACGAAGAAGAGAACGAATAAAACGCATCGCAGAGACACAACGTTCATATCATGCCCTCCAATATCCATTAACATTTATGCACCGAGAGGACGTATAACATTTCAATGTGAAACAAATCCAACGTGAAACAGGCGTAGAAACAAACAAAAAAAGTCACTTCCAAAGAGTTCTATGCTTACCGCTCAACTATCACAGATTGGGCCGGCCGCGGTGGTCTCGCGGTTCTAGGCGCGCAGTCCGGAACCGTGCGACTGCTACGGTCGCAGGTTCGAATCCTGCCTCGGGCATGGATGTGTGTGATGTCCTTAGGTTAGTTAGGTTTAAGTAGTTCTAAGTTCTAGGGGACTGTTGACCACGGCAGTTGAGTCCCATAGTGCTCAGAACCATTTGAACTATCACAGACAATGAAACACACAGTCACATTCTCAACACTTGCCGTTTGTTCCAACAACTCCTGGTAGATATGTCAGCAAAAACAGAAGCGGAATGGATGCTTCACATGAAACCGAATCAGAAGAAACTACGCACGAAAGAAAACATCCACCTAAAAGATGCAATCATAAATTACTGAAACTTTCATGGCACAGGAACAATGGTAATCTTACCCTTATCATACATAGGAAATCCGAGACCCATGCACGATTACACTCAAGATGCCATGATCTACATAAGAAAATATGGACAACCTGACTTCCTCGTAACATTCACATGCAACTCGTCGTGGACAGAAATCAAACAACAACTAAGATACGGACAAGCCCCCATACGTCGAAACGAAGTAACAGCCCGAGTTTTCCGACAAAAACAAATAACATTTATTGAAGTCATCACAAAGTACCACGTCTTTCGAACTGTTAGATGTTGGATGTACACAATCGAATGGCAAAAACGAGGACTGCCTTACTCACACAATCTGATATGGTTACAGGGCAGAATTCATCCCATCGATAACGACGAGGTCATCCAAGCTGAAGTTCTCAATCCACAAGAAGATCCGGAACTGTACAACATAATGATGAAAAAGAAGATTCACGGACTATGCGGGGCATTAAACACAAATTCGCCATGTATAAGTACTTGACAATGTAAAACAAAAAAAAAAAAAAAAAGAAGTTGATGGCTATCCCAAATACAGAAGGCGATCACCAAAAATGTTGGATTCACAGCAGTACGAGGGAGCGACGAACTAGAAGTATATGATCAATGGGTAGTAACATATAACACACTACATTCCAAAACATTCCAAGCACACATACGCTAAGAATACTGCAATTCAGTGAAACCCATCAAATCTGTCTGTAAGTATGTGAACAAAGGTCCAAAATTACACATTACAAGACAGTGATTAAGCCAGAAGCACTGTATGCAGCAGAAACACTTAGCATGAATTTCAAAGGCCAAATGGAGACACTTGAGCTAAAGGAAAGAAAAATTTTAAAAAAAATCATTGGGCCAAAATGAAACTCTCCACAAGAAAATTGAAAAACTTTTAGATTCTATGCGAAAAAGGAGAATAAATTTTTATGGTCATCTTCTCAGAATGAATTCCAACAGATTAACTAAATAAATCTTTGACTTCTTCCGTAACCGGAAAACGAAGCCCAACTGGTTTAAAGAAACTGAGAAAGACCTAGCGGAATTAAAGATTTCAGAAAATTCACTTATTGATCGAACTGCTAAATTTATTACTAAAGATGAAAACATAAGGTTTCAAGACAAATCCACACAAAAGTCCAAACCCTTCATCTCGCAAGAAGAGAGGAGAAGAAGATCAGAAAGAATGATGAAATACTGGGCCCTAAGAAAAGGACAACGCACAACGAAATTATTGATCCAGCGTACCCCAAAGAGAGTGAAACGAAAGAAGAAGAAAGAAAGGCAGTGACATGTCAGTATTTCAAATAGTCAAAGATAGTGAACAACAAAACAGAAACGACGAGATGAGAAGATCATCAACAGTAACGAAGCAGCATGGCGGATTTTCGGTTTCCCGATACGCGAATGCGAATCAACTGTGCAACATCTAGCAGTACATTCGCAGAATGGACAGAGAGTTCACTTCACGAAAGACGCCTCAGAACACAACATTAACAGCTTTTTACCAACTGTGCCAAACGGATCTATTCGCGAAAACATTACTGTAGGTCGACGTTCGTACCTATTATACGTGGAACACAACAAGAAAGATTTTTCAACGACGAAAACAAGGAATTCCAGTAGATCATCCAGGAATTATGAAAACTGCGGCACTAGGCCGAATATACACCGTAAAATCGAACAACGTCTAATATTTCGGTATTCTGATGTTGCTACACGAAAACGAGGACCAACAAGTTTCATAGATCTCACGACTGTTGATGGTTACCTATGCCACACGTACAGAGGGGCATTCCAACGCTTAGGACTACTGGAGAACAACCAATGAGAATTAACACAACAAGAAGCCTCATTCACAACCTTAGATGAATGAACGAGAGACTTATTCGCCATAATTCTAACAACATGTAACCATCGAATCCAAACCAGCTATGGGATTCCTTCGAGAAAGTGTCAGTGATGACATACTGCACCAAATCCGACAAGCTCATCCTGAACTGCCCATCGAATTCAACGACGAGATCTTTATTCGTCTAGAAGATAAATGTTTAGCAACAAACAGCTGCACCTTAGTACAGCATGGGATGCAAGCACCACGAAAAGCTGCTGTCCGTGCGCTAAATTTCGAAATTGGAAAGGAAGGAAGCTACAACACCAACGAACTACTTCAATACATTGCTCACAACAAACCACTTCTCGATGGCAATCAAAAGGAAATTTACAACGTTATTACGGAACGGCTGGACAACAACACGGGCAGAAATATTTACTTGGACGCACCAGGCGGCAGAGGGAAAACGCTTCTAATACATCCTTGCTCTGTCATCATCCGGCATTGCAGCCACATTTATGTAAGGAGGACGAAATGCCCATTCCATCCTACAACTACCGTTGAATATAGCCAAAGAACAATATTCCCGGTAGATAAAATCTCAAGAGCATCTGGACGGGGTGAACTTTTAAAGCGACCTTAAGGGGCTCCGGAACGCCCTATACTTGCAATGTTAAAATAACGCTTATAAATTACATCTTTCCTCACAAAGTATTTGAGGTAGGAAGTTGGAATTTTTACAGATTATTTATTGGAATATGGGCTACAACTTACCACAGGGATTTTACAAAATTTTAGTTCAGTTATTAAAGATGATTTTTTTCAATTGTAATGAAAATTAACAACATTTTTTTGCAATTTTTTATTTATATATTCAAAAATATACAGTTTTTTGGAAAAAGGCTGTGTTAAATTATGCAGAAGGTACTGTGTAACATTTACTGAAAGTTTGAAACAAATATGTTTGGAAGATCCTTAGAAAACATGTAATTAGTATGAGAAAATAAAAGTTTTGGGAATCGAGCGACAAAGATTGGATTAACTTTTTAGTGCATTCCAGGTCCATAGGATGGATTATCTTCATCCTCTGCAAACTCCTCCTCCAGCTTTCTCTTGTTCCTCCTCCTGTTTACTCTTGCTTGTATTTCTAGACTCTTTACAGCCCTGTCTGCAGCCCGAAGGCGTTCCTTGTCTATAGCAAGCATCGCTCGTTGTTGTGTTCGTAGATTTTGCTAGCATTTTCTTCAGTTGCAGTTACTGCAACACTGTTCCAAAAGGTGGTCATGTATGAACACTTATCACATTTCAGTTGTATTTCACTAGCAAGTCCTACGTGCTTTATTATGGAGAGTTCCAGACCAACTTCACTACAATGAATACATCTTACACAGTTTGAAAAAATTCCTTTGAGAACCGACATATCAAATATTTCATTCACATCCGATTCGCCCATAAAACATTCATAGTTTTCACTCATTGAACCAAGCTTCTTCTGTGAAGTATTTTCTTTCCCACTTTGACTGCTATGGGCAGGTGTACTTGAGAGGTTAGGTTCACTCACTTGGTTATCGTCTTTATTGTTTACAGTAATAACACATACCTTTGGCTTTCCAACATTTCTCCTTTTCTTAAAAGCCTTCAGAGGATTTCTAATAACTTTACTTTTACTCATTATTATACTTCAACAAAACAGAGACTCAAGAAACAGAATTAATTACGAATATTTTCGAGATAACGACAGAGTAAATAAACATGAAACAATCGACAATCACACCAGCGATATATATTGAACCATCACAGGTTAGCCACAACACATACTTTATCTCACATCACTAAAATGTACCTGATGAACACGGACGTTAATAATAACACCATTTGACAGCAGTTTAACAGCGCCACAGTGGGTCACGCCAATGTAGAACACATTTCAAAAAAAATTTAAAAATAGTTGTAGTCTTCGGAATTGAATAAATTATATATCTATTAAAAGGTAATAGTCTGCAGATTCAGGAAACGCAAAAAAGTAAAAATTGAACTTTTCATGATTTTGAGCCTTTCCAGAGCCCCTTAAATGATCTTCTGGGATGAATGCACAATGACACATAAAAAACACTCAAAGCCATGGACAGAACATTAAAGGACTCGCGAGGAACCTCTGAAGTCATCGGAGGAGCTCAGCTTTTATCGTCAGGAGATTTACGACAAACACTTCCAGTTGTCCGCAAGTCAGCAACAGCAGACAAGATCAATGCATCCTTTAAAAAAATAAGATCTCCGGCCACACATACAAATACTGCGACTAACTAAAAACAAGTACGTTGAACAATCGAAAGGGGAAACAACAGCACATTTTGCTCCATAACTTTAACAAATAGACGGAAGCACATATCCTGCTGACCACAGGACCGGACTGAGTAAACTCACCAGTGATTTCTGCAACATAGCCACTGCTGAAAACGAACTCATCCACCAAATTGGTCAAAATTATACCAATCTGGACTGGTTATTGGAAAGGGCAATTTCGGAAACTAAAAATGATGTTGTTGATGATATCAACATTAACATTCTGTAGTTGCAACTTCTGCCACCGAATGTATCGGGATGACCAAATGTAGCGTGAAGAGGTAGAAGGCACCGTATTAAGACTCTTCCGAGTTTTCCAAGTGATTTATTGTTTCCAACTACAGTGCCATGTTCCCCTCGAACTGCATCACAGGGCTCCGCAATGCTGAGGAAGCAGCCCAGCAGCCCATGCAATGCAATGCTGTGTCAAGCCTTGTACGCCAGCGGAGCTGCGGCATCTTCAGGATGCCGGCAGTCGACTTGGCGTTCTGCATCCCTACCGACTCAGCGCCCCTCGGTGAGCCGCAGGCAGCCAGATCCGTCCTTCTCGCCATCGTGGCTCAGATTGCGGCGACAACGAGCGCCGGCGATCCGGCGCCCGAATCTGCGGCCCTCGCCTCGGTATGCCTCTGGTGAGTGTTGGAAGCCAGGATGACTGCACACGGTAGCGTGCCGCTGGCTAGCTGCCTACTGACACTGCATATGCCTCAGAGGGTCGAATGACCCACCATTGACTGGGACGCTGGTGCCCCATTTGCTGCTGTATGTTGCTGGTGGTGTGACATGCCCCGCCGTCCAGGAGAGCTGCCACACTTGAATGAATCTCATTAGAAACCCGCACTTATTTATACGTGGCTGTGTGCCTCTGTTTTGCAAATGTGCCACTCCAAGCCACGTACTCACAACACCTAGGTTGCAGCAGGGGCCCCTTCTGCCTGTAACGTATGCCATGCAGACTGCTAGGTTTACACTTTTCTGTGGGTCGACAGCCCTGTGACCTCCATTCTACTTCACAACCACTGGTCAGCGTAACTTACTGTCACTGGCCCGTGCCTAGCTCTAACTTGTGCGCTCAGAATATTGCACCAAACCAACTTTCCCTATCCTAAATGGTGGTGCCACTACATTATTCCCCTCATCGGAAAGTATCGGTCCATAGGTTGACCCTTAACAAGCTCTTAACTTGTTGGGTTGGCACCTATGGCATATTTCCTTACTATTAGAAAACGTAAATGTGGTCTAGTGCCACTTAAAACCATGACTTGAAACAAAACGTAAAAATTACTTACTGGACGATCTGCTCGATCAACCCCTTACCTACTCATCTTACACCCTCGGTATCCAATCCACTGGGCTTGGACTACCCTTGGTTCCCTCTTGGAATTAGCTCTCTGTCTGATCAGAAACAAAACAACACATAACAGAGTTAAGGCTGCGATGACACTTGACACTGAGGTGCTCAAAATTATCGTTATTTGCCGTTGCCTTTCCCTATGCTGGTCAGCTGGTGTGGCCGTGCGGTTCTAGTCACTTCAGTCTGGAACCGCGTGACCACTACGGTCGCAGGTTCAAATCCTGCCTCGGGCATGGATGTGTGTGATGTCCTTAGGTTAGTTAGGTTTAAGTAATTCTATGTTCTAGAGGACTGATGATCACAGATGTTAAGTCCCATAGTGCTCAGAGCAATTTCTCTATACTGAGCGACATGTTGCACAAACTGTTTGGCTGATATGCGCCCCTCTTGCTCTAAAATGAACTGGTTTACACATCTCAACAGACCTTGCTCCAGAGTTTGATTTAACATTGTCAGATTCTGCAAAAGCTCTAAAGTGGCTTCTGGCCAGTACAGCTGTGGCTGCGTTAACATTCAATTGCGTGACTCCTGAAATTGACGCTGTCAGGTGGAAGGTTGGTCATATTATGTTACACTTAGTTCCAATGATTAAAATTCCACTCCCCTCGAGCTCTACACGTTTCGCTTCTGCAAATACTCCCTGCTCAAAACAACTTGCTACTCCTAGCAAATTCTCACAGATGGAGAAGATCCAATGCATCCCGACCCATTGCAAGCTCAATTTTGGCTCCATGATGTCCCTTGGACAATCTATTCCTTTCCCCCTACCTAAAAGTAACTGCACCATGCACGTGTCCCGTATTTGTAGCTTCACACATTTTCCTCCAACAATCACTATTTCTGATCCAAACTCAACACCGATTGTGTGACTACTTTCATCCTAAAATTTACATTATATAAACTGGTGCAATAAATACGACTTTCCTGACCCAGCACTGTCGATAGCTAAAAATTTAAAAAGGAAATCGTACGACTCTGACATTATTCAACACATATTTATTACAGCTTTGCCGCAAAATTTACTCTGACTCATTTATTTCTCCAGAACTGCGTGAGAGTTGTCCTCCAACAACACTCCACATACGTCAGACTCTACACTTCCCTTTTCAGTGACCTGAGGACAGGGATCACGATCACGCTTCCTCCCTCCTCAAAAAGACTGCTGCCTCAGCAGGCTCATAATACTCTAAAAAACATATAAAATACAATGCCTCATTAATCTACGCAAATCCAATGATACATAACCAGAAAAACAACAAAAACTACAAATACTCTACTACTTTCTAGATCGCAAAGCATACGGTACTTTATGCTGTACTCTATCTTCCTGGTTTTCTCTGTGCGTAGCACCTCTTTTCACTCTTTCTTCCTCTTTCCTTCCTGTGACACGCCTGGAATCACATCTGGGCAACTGTTAAATGGCCGTAACCGCCCAATATCTGCTATCGTTGTTCTAGTTGGCAGCTGAAGCTTAACATTAAAGGGGGATGTGGTTTCAACAACTTGGTATGGCCAATGATACCTCGTGAGGAACTTCTCCGTTTTCCCATTTTGAGTGTAGGCGCTCGACAGCGTTACCCTTTGCCACACTCTGTACTGTGGTAAATTTCCCTTCCGCTTCAATGCATCTTCCTGCGTTTCCAAAGCCTTCGTATTCGCCTTTTGCACCCGTTTCCAAACATCCCGAATTGTGCTTGCGAACTAACATACAGATTCACCGGTCCTTCCTTTCTGTACCTTCAGTAAATGAAACGTTGACGGAATTTTTCGCCTGTACACTACCCCATATGGAAACAACCCGGTATTTGTATGGACTTTTTCATTGTATGCGCATAAAATATGCTTCAAATACTCGTCCCACTGATGGTGATGAGAATCTACATAACAACTCAGCATCTTCCCGATTGTTCTGTGTATCCATTCTGTCCTTCCGTTGGCCTGTGGTTGCAACGTGCTCGTCCTCAACTTCTTTAAGTTCAACAATTCACACAGTTCCTTCATTAAACCCTACGTGAAGTTGGTCCCTTGGTCAGTAATTATTGTCTGTGCTACACCAAACTTCGAAATCCAGTTGCTTACTAACGCCCGCACGACCATTGCAGCCTGTTGATTTGGCATATCCAACATCTCCAAATACCTCAAAAACGGTCTGTTATTGTGAGAACGTATCTGTTCTCCGATGGTTTTCACCTAAAAGGTCCTAAGACATCAATCTCCAACAAAGAAAATGGACATGTCGCTTCCGGTAATCGTTGTAGCTGTATCTGTTTCCGACTCAAATCTGCTCTCTGCATACATGGTATACAATTCTTGACATAATGATCCACATCTTCTTTCTTACCTCTCCAACATTACCTTTCCGCCACTCTTCTATTCGTCGCTCTAACCCAACTCGTAAGTATAATCATGAATTTCCCTTATCCTGTCCGCAAACTTCTCTACCGTCTCCCCCTGTCTGTGCCGCCCTAAAGTACCGAGCGCTATTCTGTTTCTTGCACCTTTGTAAAAGCCCCTCCTTCAACTGCTTAAACTGTCCTGCCTTCCTTAAGGCCTCAGAACACCTTACATACATCTTCGCTTCACCTGTTAATCTGATCATGGCTACATGTAACAGCTGTTCATCGGACCAACCATTCATCACCGCTGATGTCTCCAAATCCTCCACAAACGAACGCACATCCGCAGATGCCTTGCCAGAAAACGGAAAAATCAAACTTGTGCTATCTTTTCCATCAAAATCCGCACCGCTTCTGGTTCCGACACACCTTGCGTCTTTGATGCTGCCATTGTGCTGCTTTCGTTCCTAGTTAGTACCGAAACAAACATTTAAGTACAAACATAACCTGACTTCCTACACCTCAATATCATCATACTCGGTAACATCATACTCTATCCAATACAAAAGTAATTAAATGCCACGAAAGAAAAATAATAAATCTTACTGCCTCAAATACACAAACAGTTATTCTGACAAAAAGAAAACCATGCCTTCGCAAAACGTCTAAAATGTGGCTTGTCAGAAGCCACACTCAAAAACACAAAAAGGCCAGAAACCTTCCAAAACGCAAAAGAAAACTGTTCAAAACTCACCACATCTTGTGAATGTAATGCGTTCAGTGGGCTCGAACATCGCACTGGACAGACGACGTCCGCCATTCTGACACCAAATGTAGTGGCAACTTCTGCCACCGAATGTATCAGGATGGTGAAATGTAGTGGGAAGAGGTAGAAGGCACCGTATTAAGGCTCGTCCGAGCTTTCCTAGTGATTTATTGTTCCCAACTACAGTGCCGTGTTCCCCTCGGTCTGCATCACAGGGACCCGTAATGCCGAGGAAGCACCCCAGCAGCACGTGCAATGCAATGCTGTGTCGAGCCTTGAACGCCAGTGGAGCTGCGGCGTCGTCAGGATTTGAGTCCTGCATGACCGAGTAAGCGAGCACAAAATATAAGACGGGGCGAGCACGCCCTAACTCGGTAGGCTGCCCGCACTAGTTCTAGTGACCGAACATAGAATCCGTGACCGAATACGTAGCACGTAACTTCAAACACATTACACGTGTCATTATCCGTGTGAGACTGCAGCCAGTACGGGCTTCTCATTTGTGGGGCGTCTCTCTCTGTAATGAAGCAGCGCAAGGAAGCCAGTACAGTAAGACATAAGATTGAAACCAATGTCTACACATTGAAGAAACAGGAAGGTCTAAAAAGCTAAGTAAGGAGTACATTTCTGTTGGTTCTAGACGAAAACAGTGAATCTACTGGGTACGTATCGTGCTCCACATTATTGTGTTTCCAGTCGGGAACAACTCACTTAAAGAAACGCAGTTGCAAGAAACCTCACAAAGATACAGTTCCCTCACGAATACCGGCAGTAATAAAAAATGTTGTTAGAGAAAAGTTTGTTGCAATGTGTGCTAAAGATATGAGACCTTTTAATGCTCTTTCCGGTGAAGGTTTCAGAGAACTAGGCCAAGAATTAATAGTTCTAGGTGCGCATTATGGAGAAATTAACGTGGCAGATGTCATGCCACATCTCTCTACTATAAGCAGACACGTCAAAGAAAAAGCTGATGCAATACGAAACAGCATAACGCCTTCTGTTATTGCGGAAGTCATTAATAAAACATGTGCTGCGACAGTTGATATGTGGACTGATTCGCATAATCAGGTGCACTATTTGACGGTTACAACACATTACATTAACACAGATTGGTCTCTTGTGGACAATGTTTTATTTACAACAAAATTCCTGGACATTAAGAAGATGGGAGTAAATATTATGAAAGAAATTGAAGAGAGGGTGGCTGATTGGGACATTTCGCTGGACATGTTGCACTGTTTTGTTTTTGTCTCCGACCTGGATGCTAATGTAACAAAGGCTTTGGAAAATCACGAAAGGATTCCTTGTGCTGCTCATTGTATAAACACAGCACTTAGCCATACTTTCGATGAAGATAACTTCTTGTTAAATCATGCCCCGAACATCGCATCAACAATAAATACTGCAAAATGCATTTTAAGGTACGTTAAGAAAAGTGGCGTCTGCTCGTCTTTGAAATCATCGTTGAAACAAGAGGTCTACACACGCTGGACAGCTTGTACACTATGCTGGAATCCTTACACAGTATAACGAAGTTGCTGCTTTGCTGACGGAAAAGGACTCTGCTTACAGATTGCAAAGATATAAAATGAGCTTGCAAGAAAAATTGCGCATTTTCTGAGACCATTTAAAGAGGCCACAGATGAATTAGAAGGCGAAAAAGAACCGACAATCCAGTTAGTTCTTCTTGATACGACTGATCTCTGCCGAACTGTCAAAAAAAATGGTTCAAATGGCTCTGAGCACTATGGGACTCAACTGCTGAGGTCATTAGTCCCCTAGAACTTAGAACTAGTTAAACCTAACTAACCTAAGGACATCACAAACATCCATGCCCGAGGCAGGATTCGAACCTGCGACCGTAGCGGTCTGGCGGTTCCAGACTGCAGCGCCTTTAACCGCACGGCCACTTCGGCCGGCGCTGAACTGTCATTTCAATTTAAAAGACTGCAATTTCCAATCAGATTAGCCTACAGTTTTACAGTTAGCAAAGAGCAAGAACAAAATTCAAAATATTGCACCATCAACGCCAAAGACTCCTTCTTCTCTCAAAGTGAAATATACGTAGCTTGCTCTTCAGTTAGAAATTTAAAAAAAAATGTACATATATACCCTTTATTCCAACTACCAATTGCATGTTAACTCTCTGAGTGAAGCCATGTACCAGAGCTAGTATTGAAAATACGGTTCTGATGATTCAATGTAGCATGACAGTGGAAACTTTACTTAGCCGTGCCGTCTGAGGCGTCTTGTCAAGTTTCGCGTGCTCCTCCCGTCAGAGGTTCGAGTCCTCCCTCGGTAATGGGTGTGTGTGTTGTCCATAGCGTAAGTTAAAGTTACATTAAGTAGTGCGTAAGCTTGCGGACTGGTCACTTTAGCGGTTTTGTCCCATAAGACCTTACCACAAATTTCCAAAATTACTTTTAAGCCGTAACGAATAGACTGGCCATCCATGATGATAGGGATGACGTTTACCGACTGGAAACAAACGATACTCATACAGCTGATGAAAGTACAATGTGAGACTAAATTTATCGTCGAGTTCAAGACAGTCTACAGTACATAATAAAAAACTTTCTTGAGAAGTAATGTGTTTGTTTCCACTGCTTCCAAGTATGAAATTTGTAGCCTTACATCTCTCCAGGGCCAATATTGTTTTGGGGTACAGTTTATCTCCAGTGCAGCTCACTTAGGAGAGGCGCGATTTTCATTTCAAGAAACATCATCGCCCTCGCTACTCATCTGAAAATTTATAAGCAAGACTACGTGGAAGTTAACGCCCTCGACCCTTGACGTGGGGTGCGAAGGAACTGGGGTGAGCCAAGACTCTAAAATAGCCAATTTTGATATGAATTAATTTCGAGACATGTCATGCCACAAGAATTAAATTTTAATCATGACCCTAGAAACGGGGGGAGGGGGCTCTCTTTTCCCCTTCGCGAAGGGCTATGACTGTCGATGTTGCTGCGAGGATAATCGTTGTTTCAGACGGAAATTTGAACCTAGGCCTTACAGTTTGATGGGAAGAAACCCGAGACCTTGCCTAACTCACGCTCCACGATGTTACTTCCATCAAAAGTACTGGTCCGGTAATACATGCAGGAAATTTTCTGTGGCTCTGAGAAGGTAGTAAAGAGAAACTAGCAGACTTAAAGCTCGTGGGGCTCACGTCACCCGCTAGATCTCATGTTAACTGGTTTGCCTCGGTGACGCGGTGGTTATGTGCCAAGATACAGAGAACAAGGTCTGGGATTCGATTCCCAGTCACTGTACTTTTCTTCGTCATTTTTTACTCTTTCCCCTTCTGACACTGTTTGTTAATGTGAAAATGCCGATTAGCAACGTAGTTCGAAGTCCATATCAAACTACAGGTGTCCCTGTAGCTGGTTGGATGACCCTGTTCGTAGTTTGTAGGAAGACAAGGGCATTCCATGTACAGTAGAATCAAAGTATGTGGTGTCTAAACCAGCTTTCGGGTAGATGACAGATTTGTCTGTGTTTATCAAAGATGACAACACTAAGTTGTCATGGCCATTTTTTATCTTATAGTTTAAAAATATTTCGTTATTGTATCTATAATTTTAAATTCTGTATACTGTGAAACTGAGTCAGATTGATACTGACAGTGCAGCATAACTGCGTTATTGGTGGCTCAACTATTCGATAAGGGTATTACATTTATGCATTTAAGAATGAAACTGTTTTCCCAAGAAGCGACGGAAGAATACATTAATACATTTGAATATTTTACTGAAAGCTACTGCGCGAGGCATGACGTCGGCGCAGGTACACGTAACGCTTCAAGCCCAAATTTCCCAGTTTGGCTAACAGGTTAGTTCAAGAGCGTATTCTTGCACATAAAATAACTTACACCTGCAGCAGTTCTTGAAGTAGACAACGTTTGCACCGTAGTTTAGGTCCCGCAATAAACTTTATGTCTCTGTCCAACTGGTTAGGTTAGAGATGCCCCGACTCATGAGAAGCTTATTGCATACCAGCCACAGTAAGACCGTAAGACCGTGGATCATAAAGCAAAGTGATGTCCAGAGCAACCACTATTATAATTCCTCAAATTGTACGGCGGCTCTGCCTCGTGATGACTGGGTGTTGTGTGATGTCCTTAGATTAGTTAGGTTTAAGTAGTTCTAAGTTCTAGGGGACTGATGACCATAGATGTTAAGTCCCATAGTGCTCAGAGCAATTTGAACCATTTTTTGTACGACGGCGTGCTCAAAGTAATGCCTCAGAATTTATTATTCGGTTTTCAATATCGGTTGAGCTATTACATGTCTTAAGTATTACTCTGTCAAATTTCCCGCATCGATGACACAAGTTGAAAACCTCTGCCGATAGCGGGCTGCGAATTGTAGTGTATAATGTGACGGTGTGACGTAACTATGTCGGTGCGTTAGAGACTCACAGAAAACTAAAAGTACATGGAGCACTCGCTTCTTCCACATGACGATGGCAGGCCATACACGAGCCCTACGACGTCTGCAACAATCTGACGCCTTCGTTCACTGTCATCCATCGTATTCCATACAGTTCCGACTTGGCCCTATCCGACTTTCATTTATTTCAAAAGCTTAGAATACTATCGAGAAATTCACTCTGATAGTGACGAGCATGTACTAGCAGAGGTGAGGGTGCTGCTTCAACGGCGAAGTCAAACATTCTACAGTGGCGGTATTAACGAACTGGTCTCTCGTTAGGAGAAATATTTTTATCACCAGGGTGGCTATGTTGAGAAATAAATACGTAGACATGAGGAATAAACACATCGAATGTTAATAGGGTTTATTTTATTTAGAAAGTGCTAAGAGTTTTCACATTTAAAATTCGGAGGCATTACTTTTCAGGACGCCCTTGTATTCTTCTTACTGTAGAGCATTTGATGCTACACTTGCGCTCGCAATACTGATACCATTTCAGATTAACTTTTGCTGATAGTTGAAGTTGCTTATATATATATATATATATATATATATATATATATATATATATATATATATATATGTGTGTGTGTGTGTGTGTGTGTGTGTGTGTGTGTGTATATACTCCTAACAACAGAGTGTTTTCCAGGAACCTTACACCAGCAGTGCACAAGTACATACAGATATTTGTGGCGTATCCAAGGCCACCAACGACACAACGCAATAAAAATCTCTTTTGATTTTCCGTTCTCTTTCCCTACGTACTTGCTTTATTATTCGCCTGTTTTCTTTCTAGTTTAAACAAATCTGTGATCCCTTTTACGGTGACATTTGCTATAAGACTTTCTTTTGAAATTTGGGTCGTTGATGAGTTCAAGTGCAGTGCTTACTATGAAACAAATCTTTGACCATATAAGACGGAGCCACAGGATTTGTGCATTGTCGTGGTGCGTGGGGCTACCACTACAACGAACTGGATAATCTGTAAGCATTCTGACCGTTGGTTTGGTACAGGCCGTTATCCAGAGTTCACTTATTTCATTTCCCAGATACTATTTTGGTTGTAGGTTCTTCCTAGTTTTTATGGTGGATGAGGTATGCACTATTCACCCTTATTTTTAAATAATTATCACTATTTGGTGGGTAACGCCATTTTACAAGAAAATCTTGAGTCTCCCTTCCATCCTACGCTGATGTCCTTGATGACTAACAGGAATGTGGATATGTTTAGTAACTGTCAGTATTACGTTTTCATGGTTGCAAAAATGGTTAAAATGGCTCAAAGCACTATGGGATTTAACATCTGAGGTCATCAGTCCCATAGACTTAGAACTACATAAACGTAACTAACCTAAGGACATCACAAACATCCATGCCCGAGGCAGGATTCGAATCTGCGACAGCAGCAGCAGCGCGGTTCCCGACTGAAGCGCCTAAACCACTCGGCCACAGCGGCCGGCTCTCATGATTGCAATGTCATGACCTCAGTTCGTTGAATTTTCACTGAGGTTTTCATTGTTTTCTTTTTAGATGTACACCTGAGTATGTGGCTACAACCCACAAAACTGGTCAAGGACCAGTGAAGAGTATTATACACCTGAAAGCAGTGTTCCTTTTGCAAGATGTACTACCACAGCTATGGATGCCCATAACACAAAGCTGTTCACTACTACAGCATATCTACCAAATGCATGTAGGAACAGACATGACATTCAACAAATGTGTTACCACACGCAGGGATTGTTGTAATAACATGCAGTACAGTTTCCTCGTTCCGAAGGATTGGAAAAGGGCACAGGTCATCCCAGTTTTTAAGAAGGGACGTCGAACAGATGTGCAGAACCATAGACCTATATCTCTAGTGTCTATCAGTTGTAGAATTTTGGAACACGTATTATGTTCGAGTATAATGACTTTCTTGGAGACTAGATATCTACTCTGTAGGAATCAGCATGGGTTTCGAAAAAGATCGTGTGAAATCCAGCTCACGCTATTCGTCCACGAGACTCAGAGGGCCATAGACACGGGTTCACAGGTAGATGCCGTGTTTCTTGACTTCCGCAAGGCGTTCGATACAGTTCCCCACAGTCGTGTAATGAACAAAGTAAGAGCATATGGACTGTCAGACCAATTGTGTGATTGGATTGAAAAGTTCCTAGATAACAGAACGCAGCATGTCATTCTCAATGGAGAGAAGTCTTCCGAAGTAAGAGTGATTTCAGGTGTGCCGCAAGGGAGTGTCGTAGGACCGTTGCTATTCACAATATAAATGGGGCTGAAACGCTAATTTTAAACAGAAAAAAGGACATTCAAGAAATCCAAAAAAGAGAAAGAAAAGTAATCAGAAAAATTCTAGGTCCAAAATGTACTGAAGAAGGAACATACAGGCTAAGAGCAAATAGTGAAATTCAACAATACACCAGCATATATTCGGATATGAAAAAACGCAGATTAAAATTTTATGGGCATATTAAAAGAATGGATGCTACCAGACTAACTAAACAAGTAGTGGAATTCTACGAAAATCGAAGTAAAGCTAAATTTGAGACAATAAAATGGACTGCTGCTATAAAAGAGGACATGAAAGAGGCAGATATAAAACAAGATGAAATTCAAGACAGAAAATTATTTGGGCAAAAAATTCATGACTGGGTAGTTGGTCAAGCTGAAAAACCAAAGAAAACTGGAACCACATGGTCTGATGAAAGGAAAAGAGCTCATTCCGAGAGAATGAAAACAATTTGGGCAGAGAGAAAGTCTAAAAGAAAATAACTGTATGCCCCGTGATTGTACTTCGCGTGGTCCAGTAGGGCCCAAACGTGAATAATAATAATAAATGACCTTGTCGATGACATCGGAAGTTCACTGAGGCTTTTTGCGGATGATGCTGTGGTATATCGAGAGGTTGTAACAATGGAAAATTGAACTGAAATGCAGGAGGATCTGCAGCGAATTGACGCATGGTGCAGGGAATGGCAATTGAATCTCAATGTAGACATGTGTAATGTGCTGCGAATACATAGAAGGAAAGATCGTTTATCATTTAGCTACAATATAGCAGGTCAGCAACTGGAAGCAGTTAAATCCATAAATTATCTGGGAGTACGCATTAGGAGTGACTTAAAATGCAATGATCATATCAAGTTGATCGTCGGTAAAGCAGATGCCAGACTGAGATTCATTGGAAGAATCCTAAGGAAATGCAATCCGAAAACAAAGGAAGTAGGTTACAGTACGCTTGTTCGCCCACTGCTTGAATACTGCTCAGCAGTGTGGGATCCGTACCAGATAGGGTTGATAGAAGAGATAGAGAAGATACAACGGAGAGCAGCGCGCTTCGTTACAGAATCATTTAGTAATCACGAAAGCGTTACGGAGATGATAGTAAACTCCAGTGGGAGACTCTGCAGGAGAGACGCTCAGTAGCTCGATACGGGCTTTTGTTGAAGTTTCGAGAACATACCTTCACCGAAGAGTCAAGCAGTATATTGCTCCCTCCTACGTACATCTCACGAAGAGACCATGAGGATAAAATCTGTGAGATTAGAACCAACACAGAGGCATACCGACAATCCTTCTTTCCACGAACAATACGAGACTGGAATAGAAGGGAGAACCGATAGAGGTACTCAAGGTACCCTCCGCCACACACCGTCAGGTGGATTGCGGAGTATGGATGTAGATGTAGATGTAGATGAAAACGAGGAAATTTAATGATGGTGCATATAGACGCAACTTCCAGGAGATTCTGCTTAAAACATAGTGTACAAAACGTAACTGTGCTAGTATATTGTAGGCTATGGAGAAATTCGCAAATATGCAATGTCCTCATTGTGATGGGATGAAGCGCAAGGCCAACATATGTTTTTATGCCGACAGGAAAATCGAGGCAATAAATGCCAATCTTAAAAACTCTACTGAAAATATCAAAGAGACTCTGAAACATGATGCTATTGAAATGCTGATGCTGGACGATGATATGAAAACGATATCTGTAAAATTTCTTGAAATTGATAAAATATTAGGTGATACTTTAAATTTCGCAAAAAGAACAGCTTGGGAAGGAGGCAATGAAATCGTTCTCATATCAATCAATGCAGTAAATGCATAGGTTAATGAAACTGAAAAAGTTTTAAGTGTATAGGGAGAAACCCTGTGTAAGAGTATGTTAGATATGTGTGATTCGGAAGTTGATTTAGTATGCTGCAACATGTTGACAAAACGTAAATTCATTGTAGCACAGATGGCTATACTTCAGAAATTATGACTGTTAAAATTAGGATTGCTGAAGTGAGAATTTTCTTTCTCTGAATCATTTAGGCCAGAAAAAGAATGTATCAAAGAGCTACACACATGGTGAACGGAGACAGATGAAGAGCTGAGGAAGAAGACGAGGAACTAAACCATACCTATGTTGGCTTGGTTCCTGCATCCATGCAGTATGATCGGCCCCTATTGAACAACCCTGTCAGGTGGGTCAATATGGATCTAGACCAGATGCTTCCGGTGCCTGCTTTGGCAAGCATGGGTTTGGTTCCTTTTGACAGTATTGGTAGGTGTGACTTCACATGACATGGCCTGAATTTCAATAGGAAAGGGAAGGGTAAATTGGATGGGAAAATAGCTAAATTTTTCATAGGGGCACTGAGACTCATGGGAGTACTTCTTTTTTAGGTTAAGATCAGTATCCAATGATCTAGTACTGAATGAAATTAGGATTAATGAGAAGCTCAGACAGGCAGGTAGTAGAGATGTTAAAATATCACAAGATTATGACAACAGTACAGTGAAAAATAATGTCAGTATGTCACAAGTTTGTCATAAAGGCACAGTGAAAAATAATGTTAGTATAATGCATCAGAATATCAGGGGATTAAAAGACAAAGTAGATGAGCTTGTTGTTTGTTTAGAAGATTTAAATCTGCTGGTCGAATAGATGTACTACGCCTGTCTGAACATCATGTAGTCAAGGGTGTAGAAATGGTAAATGTAGGTGAATATAAGCTTTCAGCCCGTGTAAGTAAAGACACTATGGAGAGAGGAGGAGCTGCCATGTATGTTGAAATGTGAAAAACTTGGAAACTAAAAAAATTTTGTGTTGAGCAACATATAGAAGCATGTACATGTGAGCTTAAACTAAATACTGGTACTTTTATAATTGTAGCCATGCACAGCTCCCTATTGGAAAATTTTCAACTATTCTTGAAAAACTTGGATTCTTTGTTGTGCTATGTGTCAGACAGCACGAAGCAAATTATTGTTCGTGGGGATTTCAATGTAGATTTTCTGAAAGAATCCGATAGAAAGCTTGACCTTGAAGTATTACTTGGTTCTTTCAATTTGACATCAGTTATTGGTTTTCCTACTCAGGTGGTACAGGTAAGCAGCACACTAAGAGACAGTTTTCTTATAGACCAAGATAAATTTCATCAAATAAAAACTTTTCCTGTTAACAATGGTCTATCTGGCCATTATGCACACCTAGTTACAGATTATGACATAGCTCCATACAGTAACGTAAAATAGTTCCCCAAAACAATGTGTTCGATTAACGATTTAACCATTGATTATTTTAGGGAAAGCTTGCAACAGTTAGAATCGATTGAGGTGTAAAGGTAACCTGATGCTAATTTAAAATTTAACATGTTTCATGATACCTTTGTGACTATATTTGAAAACAGTTTTCCTAAGAAAACAGTGAAACTTAATTGTAAGAAACTATCTAAAGTGCTATGGCTTTCTAAAGGGATAAAAATATCTTCTAAACAGAAAAGGGAAATTTCTCATATTGCTAGGTGGAGTAATGATCCAGAAACAGTGAAACATTATAAAAATTACTGCACTCTATTAAGTATGTACATTAGGTATGAGATTAGCACATCTGATAATAAAATTAAAACAATTTGGAATATTGTTATAAGGGAAACAGGGCAACTGAGAGCACAGGACGACTGTATTTCTATCAGACTCAATGAAACGTTTGTTAAAAAGAAGTCGGGAGTAGAAAACGTTTTCAATAACCATTTTTAAGTGTTGTAGAGAAAATAGAATCCCGCTATTCATTAGAAAATGCAAAGCAGTATATGCAAGAGGCAATACCTATGCAATTTGATCAAACTGAAATTCAACCAATCTCTCCTACTAAAATTACGAAAATAACAAACTCGCTCAAAAGTATAAGCTCACATGGAATTGATGACATTCCCAGCAGAGTACTTAAAGCTTGTTTCCAACTGATAAGTAGGACTCTCAGCCAATATATGTAGCAGCTCACTGAAAGGGCATTTTTCCAGATAGAGTGAAATACGTTATTGTTAAACCATTGCATAAATAAGGGGATAGGCCTGATGCTAACAACTACCATCCAATCTCAGTTCTAACTGCTTCATCCAAAATTATTGAAAAACTAATGTACACAAGAGGAGCATCACATATTTGTAAAAATTAAGTGCTAACAAAATGTCATTTCGGTTTTCAGAAAGGCATTTCTACAGAAAACGCTATATATGCTTTCAATGATCAAATATTAAATGCATTGAATAAGCAAACATCACCCATTGGGATATTCCGTGATCTCTCAAAGGCTTTTGATTGCTTGAATCATGAAATTCTTCTGGATAAGGTCAAGTGTTGTGGTATGAATGGGACAGTGCACAAACGGTTTAATTCATATTTAACTAGAAGAATGCAGAAGGTTAAATAAATAACACAACTGATAAATATAGACTATGAACAGAAGTCTATCGCTAAGGCAGAATACTAAAAATTTCTCGGTTTGTGCATTGGTGAGAAATTGAATTGTAAGAAACATGTCGATGATCTGCTGAAATATGTAGGTTCAGCTACTTATGCTATTAGGGTTATTGCAAATTTTGGTGATAAACGTATCAGTACATTAGCCTATTATGCCTATTTTCATTCAGTGCTTTCATATGGTATCACATTTTGGGCTAATTCATCGTTAAGAGAAAAAGTATTCATTGCACAAAAGCGTGTAATCAGAATAACAGTCAGAGCCAACCCGAGATCACATAGCAGACATTTATTTAAGGAACTTGGGATACTCAAAGTGCCTTCGCAATACATATAGTCACTTATGAAATTTCGTATTAACAACCCATCCCAGTTAAAAAATAACACCAAAGTGCAGAGCTACAACAATAGAAGAATGGATGATCTCCACTATTCTTGGTTAAATCTGACTTTGACACATACAGGGGTGAATTATGCTGCCACAAAAATCTTTAGTCATTAACCTAATAGCATTAAAAGTCTGACAGATAGCCGACCTTCATTTAATAACAAATTAAAAGAATTTCTAAATGACATCTACTCAATAGGTGAATATTTAGATATGAAACAGTAACTGAAAAAAAATTACTTTGTGTAAAGGAAACTTGTGTTAAAGTGACACATTCCACATCATTACGAATTGTCGTACTCATGATCTATGAAACAAGTACTTATGTATGTATGTAGAAGAAGGATAAACAATCACCTATTTCATGAGTCACCACAATCGTAACGAATTAGCTGCGACATACAGGGTCAGCCCAATTAACTGTATATGTTGTAATACAGCCTATATACTTTACCAAACACACGATATAGGTTGGAAAAAGGAGTTATTATCATCGCTATGTGCGCCACGCCTCTTCCCTTTCAGCTCCGCTTCATCGCTTACGCCGTAAGGGTGTTCCGTTCGTCTGGACGACGGAATGCGAACGCGCCTTTCGCCAGTTGAAATCGGCGTTGCTTTCCAATACTTGCCTTACGCCATTCGATCCCCAGAAACCCCTTTTGTTGATAGTAGATGCATCGGATTTCGGGATCGGTGCTGTGCTTGCGCACACAGATGGATCGCACGATCGCCCTATTGCCTTTGCGTCCGAATTGCTCTCGTCTGCGCAAAGAAATTATTCACAGATCGAGTAAGAAGCTTTGGCTCTCGTATTTGGTGTTACTAAGTTTCATGATTTCTTGTATGGTCGTCACTTTACCATCATCACGGACCACAAATCTTTGACATCGCTTTTTCATCCGAACAAGCCTGTACCTCCACGTACAGCGCAGAAATTCATTCGCTGGTCTATTTTCCTCTAGCAGTACCGCTACGATATCTTGTATCGGTCCACTGCTAAGCATGGAAATGCCGATGCGTTGTCCCGTTTGCCTGTTGCTGAGGATAGAGCATTAGATTCCTACGAACTTGCTTGCATGTTCATTGATTCGGAAACCGATGGCGTGGTCGAATCTTTTCCGATTGATTTTCGTCGGGTAGCTACGGCCACAGCTGCTGACTCTGTCCTTGCTTCCGTTCTGCGTTTTGTTGCTACGCAATGGCCCTTGTCAAAGTCATGGATCGGGGATCCGTTGGTTCGCCGATTTTTTGCTCACAAGGAGAGACTTTTTGTACGACGTGGTGTTTTGCTGTTGCGTTCTGATAATGATCAGTCCAGGGTCGTGGTCCCACGTTCGTTACAGTCCTCTGTCTTACGGCTTTTCCACCAAGGACATTGGGGTATAGTGGGAACGAAACAACTTGCTCGTCAGCACTGTATTTGGTTCGGAATCGATGCTGCGATTACGAATATGTGCTCTTCTTGCATGGCGTGTGCCGAACAACAATTCGCACCACCGCGGAAATTCTTTGCATGGCCAACAGCCACTTCCCCTTGGCAACGCTTACACATCGATTTTGCTGGTCCATTCTGGAATGCTCGATGGTTGGTTCTGGTCGATTCATTCAGTAATTTTCCTTTTGTTGTCCAGATGTCTTCCACGACGTCGTCTGCCACCATCCAAGCGTTATCTGCT